>NW_027125226.1:972600-1296800 GCF_033026475.1 Channa argus
CGAATAGCAGAAATCAGCTCATTTGGCCTGAAAATGCTTTTAAGCGCATAAAAACTTACACTCTTGATTTCTGGCTAAATAAAAGCTGTTGCAATGATATTTCCATGCTGAACTGAGTTGTTCTGGGTCAAATATGAAGGCAAACCCACTTTCCCTTCAGTATTTTGCTGCAAATAGCAGAAATCAGCTCATTTGGCCTGAACATGCTTTTAAGCGCATAAAAACTTACACTCTTGATTTCTGGCTAAATAAAAGCTGTTGCAATGATATTTCCATGCTGAACTGAGTTGTTCTGGGTCAAATATGAAGGCAAACCCACTTTCCTTTCAGTATTTTGCTGCAATTGGCAGAAATAAGCATATTTGCTCATTCGGCCTGAAATTGCTATGAAGCGCATAAAAACTTACACTCTTGATTTCTGGCTAAATAAAAGCTGTTGCAATGATATTTCCATGCTGAACTGAGTTGTTCTGGGTCAAATATGAAGGCAAACCCACTTTCCCTTCAGTATTTTGCTGCAAATAGCAGAAATCAGCTCATTTGGCCTGAAAATGCTTTTAAGCGCATAAAAACTTACACTCTTGATTTCTGGCTAAATAAAAGCTGTTGCAATGATATTTCCATGCTGAACTGAGTTGTTCTGGGTCAAATATGAAGGCAAACCCACTTTCCTTTCAGTATTTTGCTGCAATTGGCAGAAACAAGCGTATTTGCTCATTCGGCCTGAAAATGCTTTTAAGCGCATAAAAACTTACACTCTTGATTTCTGGCTAAATAAAAGCTGTTGCAATGATATTTCCATGCTGAACTGAGTTGTTCTGGGTCAAATATGAAGGCAAACCCACTTTCCTATCAGTATTTTGCTGAAAAATAGCAGAAATCAGCTCATTTGGCCTGAAAATGCTTTTAAGCGCATAAAAACTTACACTCTTGATTTCTGGCTAAATAAAAGCTGTTGCAATGATATTTCCATGCTGAACTGAGTTGTTCTGGGTCAAATATGAAGGCAAACCCACTTTCCCTTCAGTATTTTGCTGCAAATAGCAGAAATCAGCTCATTTGGCCTGAAAATGCTTTTAAGCGCATAAAAACTTACACTCTTGATTTCTGGCTAAATAAAAGCTGTTGCAATGATATTTCCATGCTGAACTGAGTTGTTCTGGGTCAAATATGAAGGCAAACCCACTTTCCCTTCAGTATTTTGCTGCAAATAGCAGAAATCAGCTCATTTGGCCTGAAAATGCTTTTAAGCGCATAATAACTTACACTCTTGATTTCTGGCTAAATAAAAGCTGTTGCAATGATATTTCCATGCTGAACTGAGTTGTTCTGGGTCAAATATGAAGGCAAACCCACTTTCCTTTCAGTATTATGCTGCAATTGGCAGAAACAAGCATATTTGCTCATTCGGCCTGAAAATGCTATTAAGCGCATAAAAACTTACACTCTTGATTTCTGGCTAAATAAAAGCTGTTGCAATGATATTTCCATGCTGAACTGAGTTGTTCAGGGTCAAATATGAAGGCAAACCCACTTTCCTTTCAGTATTTTGCTGCAATTGGCAGAAACAAGCATATTTGCTCATTTGGCCTGAAAATGCTTTTAAGCGCATAAAAACTTACACTCTTGATTTCTGGCTAAATAAAAGCTGTTGCAATGATATTTCCATGCTGAACTGAGTTGTTCTGGGTCAAATATGAAGGCAAACCCACTTTCCCTTCAGTATTTTGCTGCAATTGGCAGAAACAAGCATATTTGCTCATTCGGCCTGAAAATGCTTTTAAGCGCATAAAAACTTACACTCTTGATTTCTGGCTAAATAAAAGCTGTTGCAATGATATTTCCATGCTGAACTGAGTTGTTCTGGGTCAAATATGAAGGCAAACCCACTTTCCCTTCAGTATTTTGCTGCAATTGGCAGAAACAAGCATATTTGCTCATTCGGCCTGAAAATGCTTTTAAGCGCATAAAAACTTACACTCTTGATTTCTGGCTAAATAAAAGCTGTTGCAATGATATTTCCATGCTGAACTGAGTTGTTCTGGGTCAAATATGAAGGCAAACCCACTTTCCTTTCAGTATTTTGCTGCAATTGGCAGAAACAAGCATATTTGCTCATTCGGCCTGAAAATGCTTTTAAGCGCATAAAAACTTACACTCTTGATTTCTGGCTAAATAAAAGCTGTTGCAATGATATTTCCATGCTGAACTGAGTTGTTCTGGGTCAAATATGTAGGCAAACCCACTTTCCTTTCAGTATTTTGCTGCAATTGGCAGAAACAAGCATATTTGCTCATTCGGCCTGAAAATGCTTTTAAGCGCATAAAAACTTACACTCTTGATTTATGGCTAAATAAAAGCTGTTGCAATGATATTTCCATGCTGAACTGAGTTGTTCTGGGTCAAATATGAAGGCAAACCCACTTTCCTTTCAGTATTTTGCTGCAATTGGCAGAAACAAGCATATTTGCTCATTCGGCCTGAAAATGCTTTTAAGCGCATAAAAACTTACACTCTTGATTTCTGGCTAAATAAAAGCTGTTGCAATGATATTTCCATGCTGAACTGAGTTGTTCTGGGTCAAATATGAAGGCAAACCCACTTTCCTTTCAGTATTTTGCTGCAATTGGCAGAAACAAGCATATTTGCTCATTCGGCCTGAAAATGCTTTTAAGCGCATAAAAACTTACACTCTTGATTTCTGGCTAAATAAAAGCTGTTGCAATGATATTTCCATGCTGAACTGAGTTGTTCTGGGTCAAATATGAAGGCAAACCCACTTTCCCTTCAGTATTTTGCTGCAAATAGCAGAAATCAGCTCATTTGGCCTGAACATGCTTTTAAGCGCATAAAAACTTACACTCTTGATTTCTGGCTAAATAAAAGCTGTTGCAATGATATTTCTATGCTGAACTGAGTTGTTCTGGGTCAAATATGAAGGCAAACCCACTTTCCTTTCAGTATTTTGCTGCAATTGGCAGAAACAGGCATATTTGCTCATTCGGCCTGAAAATACTTTTAAGCGCATAAAAACTTACACTCTTGATTTCTGGCTAAATAAAAGCTGTTGCAATGATATTTCCATGCTGAACTGAGTTGTTCTGGGTCAAATATGAAGGCAAACCCACTTTCCCTTCAGTATTTTGCTGCAATTGGCAGAAACAGGCATATTTGCTCATTCGGCCTGAAAATGCTTTTAAGCGCATAAAAACTTACACTCTTGATTTCTGGCTAAATAAAAGCTGTTGCAATGATATTTCCATGCTGAACTGAGTTGTTCTGGGTCAAATATGAAGGCAAACCCACTTTCCCTTCAGTATTTTGCTGCAAATAGCAGAAATCAGCTCATTTGGCCTGAAAATGCTTTTAAGCGCATAAAAACTTACACTCTTGATTTCTGGCTAAATAAAAGCTGTTGCAATGATATTTCCATGCTGAACTGAGTTGTTCTGGGTCAAATGTGAAGGCAAACCCACTTTCCTTTCAGTATTTTGCTGCAATTGGCAGAAACAAGCATATTTGCTCATTTGGCCTGAAAATGCTTTTAAGCGCATAAAAACTTACACTCTTGATTTCTGGCTAAATAAAAGCTGTTGCAATGATATTTCCATGCTGAACTGAGTTGTTCTGGGTCAAATATGAAGGCAAACCCACTTTCCCTTCAGTATTTTGCTGCAAATAGCAGAAATCAGCTCATTTGGCCTGAAAATGCTTTTAAGCGCATAAAAACTTACACTCTTGATTTCTGGCTAAATAAAAGCTGTTGCAATGATATTTCCATGCTGAACTGAGTTGTTCTGGGTCAAATATGAAGGCAAACCCACTTTCCCTTCAGTATTTTGCTTCGAATAGCAGAAATCAGCTCATTTGGCCTGAAAATGCTTTTAAGCGCATAAAAACTTACACTCTTGATTTCTGGCTAAATAAAAGCTGTTGCAATGATATTTCCATGCTGAACTGAGTTGTTCTGGGTCAAATATGAAGGCAAACCCACTTTCCCTTCAGTATTTTGCTGCAAATAGCAGAAATCAGCTCATTTGGCCTGAACATGCTTTTAAGCGCATAAAAACTTACACTCTTGATTTCTGGCTAAATAAAAGCTGTTGCAATGATATTTCCATGCTGAACTGAGTTGTTCTGGGTCAAATATGAAGGCAAACCCACTTTCCTTTCAGTATTTTGCTGCAATTGGCAGAAATAAGCATATTTGCTCATTCGGCCTGAAATTGCTATGAAGCGCATAAAAACTTACACTCTTGATTTCTGGCTAAATAAAAGCTGTTGCAATGATATTTCCATGCTGAACTGAGTTGTTCTGGGTCAAATATGAAGGCAAACCCACTTTCCCTTCAGTATTTTGCTGCAAATAGCAGAAATCAGCTCATTTGGCCTGAAAATGCTTTTAAGCGCATAAAAACTTACACTCTTGATTTCTGGCTAAATAAAAGCTGTTGCAATGATATTTCCATGCTGAACTGAGTTGTTCTGGGTCAAATATGAAGGCAAACCCACTTTCCTTTCAGTATTTTGCTGCAATTGGCAGAAACAAGCGTATTTGCTCATTCGGCCTGAAAATGCTTTTAAGCGCATAAAAACTTACACTCTTGATTTCTGGCTAAATAAAAGCTGTTGCAATGATATTTCCATGCTGAACTGAGTTGTTCTGGGTCAAATATGAAGGCAAACCCACTTTCCTATCAGTATTTTGCTGAAAAATAGCAGAAATCAGCTCATTTGGCCTGAAAATGCTTTTAAGCGCATAAAAACTTACACTCTTGATTTCTGGCTAAATAAAAGCTGTTGCAATGATATTTCCATGCTGAACTGAGTTGTTCTGGGTCAAATATGAAGGCAAACCCACTTTCCCTTCAGTATTTTGCTGCAAATAGCAGAAATCAGCTCATTTGGCCTGAAAATGCTTTTAAGCGCATAAAAACTTACACTCTTGATTTCTGGCTAAATAAAAGCTGTTGCAATGATATTTCCATGCTGAACTGAGTTGTTCTGGGTCAAATATGAAGGCAAACCCACTTTCCCTTCAGTATTTTGCTGCAAATAGCAGAAATCAGCTCATTTGGCCTGAAAATGCTTTTAAGCGCATAATAACTTACACTCTTGATTTCTGGCTAAATAAAAGCTGTTGCAATGATATTTCCATGCTGAACTGAGTTGTTCTGGGTCAAATATGAAGGCAAACCCACTTTCCTTTCAGTATTATGCTGCAATTGGCAGAAACAAGCATATTTGCTCATTCGGCCTGAAAATGCTATTAAGCGCATAAAAACTTACACTCTTGATTTCTGGCTAAATAAAAGCTGTTGCAATGATATTTCCATGCTGAACTGAGTTGTTCAGGGTCAAATATGAAGGCAAACCCACTTTCCTTTCAGTATTTTGCTGCAATTGGCAGAAACAAGCATATTTGCTCATTTGGCCTGAAAATGCTTTTAAGCGCATAAAAACTTACACTCTTGATTTCTGGCTAAATAAAAGCTGTTGCAATGATATTTCCATGCTGAACTGAGTTGTTCTGGGTCAAATATGAAGGCAAACCCACTTTCCCTTCAGTATTTTGCTGCAATTGGCAGAAACAAGCATATTTGCTCATTCGGCCTGAAAATGCTTTTAAGCGCATAAAAACTTACACTCTTGATTTCTGGCTAAATAAAAGCTGTTGCAATGATATTTCCATGCTGAACTGAGTTGTTCTGGGTCAAATATGAAGGCAAACCCACTTTCCCTTCAGTATTTTGCTGCAATTGGCAGAAACAAGCATATTTGCTCATTCGGCCTGAAAATGCTTTTAAGCGCATAAAAACTTACACTCTTGATTTCTGGCTAAATAAAAGCTGTTGCAATGATATTTCCATGCTGAACTGAGTTGTTCTGGGTCAAATATGAAGGCAAACCCACTTTCCTTTCAGTATTTTGCTGCAATTGGCAGAAACAAGCATATTTGCTCATTCGGCCTGAAAATGCTTTTAAGCGCATAAAAACTTACACTCTTGATTTCTGGCTAAATAAAAGCTGTTGCAATGATATTTCCATGCTGAACTGAGTTGTTCTGGGTCAAATATGAAGGCAAACCCACTTTCCTTTCAGTATTTTGCTGCAATTGGCAGAAACAAGCATATTTGCTCATTCGGCCTGAAAATGCTTTTAAGCGCATAAAAACTTACACTCTTGATTTCTGGCTAAATAAAAGCTGTTGCAATGATATTTCCATGCTGAACTGAGTTGTTCTGGGTCAAATATGTAGGCAAACCCACTTTCCTTTCAGTATTTTGCTGCAATTGGCAGAAACAAGCATATTTGCTCATTCGGCCTGAAAATGCTTTTAAGCGCATAAAAACTTACACTCTTGATTTATGGCTAAATAAAAGCTGTTGCAATGATATTTCCATGCTGAACTGAGTTGTTCTGGGTCAAATATGAAGGCAAACCCACTTTCCTTTCAGTATTTTGCTGCAATTGGCAGAAACAAGCATATTTGCTCATTCGGCCTGAAAATGCTTTTAAGCGCATAAAAACTTACACTCTTGATTTCTGGCTAAATAAAAGCTGTTGCAATGATATTTCCATGCTGAACTGAGTTGTTCTGGGTCAAATATGAAGGCAAACCCACTTTCCTTTCAGTATTTTGCTGCAATTGGCAGAAACAAGCATATTTGCTCATTTGGCCTGAAAATGCTTTTAAGCGCATAAAAACTTACACTCTTGATTTCTGGCTAAATAAAAGCTGTTGCAATGATATTTCCATGCTGAACTGAGTTGTTCTGGGTCAAATATGAAGGCAAACCCACTTTCCCTTCAGTATTTTGCTGCAAATAGCAGAAATCAGCTCATTTGGCCTGAACATGCTTTTAAGCGCATAAAAACTTACACTCTTGATTTCTGGCTAAATAAAAGCTGTTGCAATGATATTTCCATGCTGAACTGAGTTGTTCTGGGTCAAATATGAAGGCAAACCCACTTTCCTTTCAGTATTTTGCTGCAATTGGCAGAAACAAGCATATTTGCTCATTCGGCCTGAAAATGCTTTTAAGCGCATAAAAACTTACACTCTTGATTTCTGGCTAAATAAAAGCTGTTGCAATGATATTTCCATGCTGAACTGAGTTGTTCTGGGTCAAATATGAAGGCAAACCCACTTTCCTTTCAGTATTTTGCTGCAATTGGCAGAAACAAGCATATTTGCTCATTCGGCCTGAAAATGCTTTTAAGCGCATAAAAACTTACACTCTTGATTTCTGGCTAAATAAAAGCTGTTGCAATGATATTTCCATGCTGAACTGAGTTGTTCTGGGTCAAATGTGAAGGCAAACCCACTTTCCTTTCAGTATTTTGCTGCAATTGGCAGAAACAAGCATATTTGCTCATTTGGCCTGAAAATGCTTTTAAGCGCATAAAAACTTACACTCTTGATTTCTGGCTAAATAAAAGCTGTTGCAATGATATTTCCATGCTGAACTGAGTTGTTCTGGGTCAAATATGAAGGCAAACCCACTTTCCCTTCAGTATTTTGCTGCAAATAGCAGAAATCAGCTCATTTGGCCTGAAAATGCTTTTAAGCGCATAAAAACGTACACTCTTGATTTCTGGCTAAATAAAAGCTGTTGCAATGATATTTCCATGCTGAACTGAGTTGTTCTGGGTCAAATATGAAGGCAAACCCACTTTCCTTTCAGTATTTTGCTGCAATTGGCAGAAACAAGCATATTTGCTCATTCGGCCTGAAAATGCTTTTAAGCGCATAAAAACTTACACTCTTGATTTCTGGCTAAATAAAAGCTGTTGCAATGATATTTCCATGCTGAACTGAGTTGTTCTGGGTCAAATATGAAGGCAAACCCACTTTCCCTTCAGTATTTTGCTGCAAATAGCAGAAATCAGCTCATTTGGCCTGAAAATGCTTTTAAGCGCATAAAAACTTACACTCTTGATTTCTGGCTAAATAAAAGCTGTTGCAATGATATTTCCATGCTGAACTGAGTTGTTCTGGGTCAAATATGAAGGCAAACCCACTTTCCCTTCAGTATTTTGCTTCGAATAGCAGAAATCAGCTCATTTGGCCTGAAAATGCTTTTAAGCGCATAAAAACTTACACTCTTGATTTCTGGCTAAATAAAAGCTGTTGCAATGATATTTCCATGCTGAACTGAGTTGTTCTGGGTCAAATATGAAGGCAAACCCACTTTCCTTTCAGTATTTTGCTGCAATTGGCAGAAACAAGCGTATTTGCTCATTCGGCCTGAAAATGCTTTTAAGCGCATAAAAACTTACACTCTTGATTTCTGGCTAAATAAAAGCTGTTGCAATGATATTTCCATGCTGAACTGAGTTGTTCTGGGTCAAATATGAAGGCAAACCCACTTTCCTATCAGTATTTTGCTGAAAAATAGCAGAAATCAGCTCATTTGGCCTGAAAATGCTTTTAAGCGCATAAAAACTTACACTCTTGATTTCTGGCTAAATAAAAGCTGTTGCAATGATATTTACATGCTGAACTGAGTTGTTCTGGGTCAAATATGAAGGCAAACCCACTTTCCCTTCAGTATTTTGCTGCAAATAGCAGAAATCAGCTCATTTGGCCTGAAAATGCTTTTAAGCGCATAAAAACTTACACTCTTGATTTCTGGCTAAATAAAAGCTGTTGCAATGATATTTCCATGCTGAACTGAGTTGTTCTGGGTCAAATATGAAGGCAAACCCACTTTCCCTTCAGTATTTTGCTGCAAATAGCAGAAATCAGCTCATTTGGCCTGAAAATGCTTTTAAGCGCATAATAACTTACACTCTTGATTTCTGGCTAAATAAAAGCTGTTGCAATGATATTTCCATGCTGAACTGAGTTGTTCTGGGTCAAATATGAAGGCAAACCCACTTTCCTTTCAGTATTATGCTGCAATTGGCAGAAACAAGCATATTTGCTCATTCGGCCTGAAAATGCTATTAAGCGCATAAAAACTTACACTCTTGATTTCTGGCTAAATAAAAGCTGTTGCAATGATATTTCCATGCTGAACTGAGTTGTTCTGGGTCAAATATGAAGGCAAACCCACTTTCCTTTCAGTATTTTGCTGCAATTGGCAGAAACAAGCATATTTGCTCATTTGGCCTGAAAATGCTTTTAAGCGCATAAAAACTTACACTCTTGATTTCTGGCTAAATAAAAGCTGTTGCAATGATATTTCCATGCTGAACTGAGTTGTTCTGGGTCAAATATGAAGGCAAACCCACTTTCCTTTCAGTATTTTGCTGCAATTGGCAGAAACAAGCATATTTGCTCATTCGGCCTGAAAATGCTTTTAAGCGCATAAAAACTTACACTCTTGATTTCTGGCTAAATAAAAGCTGTTGCAATGATATTTCCATGCTGAACTGAGTTGTTCTGGGTCAAATATGAAGGCAAACCCACTTTCCCTTCAGTATTTTGCTGCAAATAGCAGAAATCAGCTCATTTGGCCTGAAAATGCTTTTAAGCGCATAAAAACTTACACTCTTGATTTCTGGCTAAATAAAAGCTGTTGCAATGATATTTCCATGCTGAACTGAGTTGTTCTGGGTCAAATATGAAGGCAAACCCACTTTCCCTTCAGTATTTTGCTGCAATTGGCAGAAACACGCATATTTGCTCATTCGGCCTGAAAATGCTTTTAAGCGCATAAAAACTTACACTCTTGATTTCTGGCTAAATAAAAGCTGTTGCAATGATATTTCCATGCTGAACTGAGTTGTTCTGGGTCAAATATGAAGGCAAACCCACTTTCCTTTCAGTATTTTGCTGCAATTGGCAGAAACAAGCATATTTGCTCATTCGGCCTGAAAATGCTTTTAAGCGCATAAAAACTTACACTCTTGATTTCTGGCTAAATAAAAGCTGTTGCAATGATATTTCCATGCTGAACTGAGTTGTTCTGGGTCAAATATGAAGGCAAACCCACTTTCCTTTCAGTATTTTGCTGCAATTGGCAGAAACAAGCATATTTGCTCATTCGGCCTGAAAATGCTTTTAAGCGCATAAAAACTTACACTCTTGATTTCTGGCTAAATAAAAGCTGTTGCAATGATATTTCCATGCTGAACTGAGTTGTTCTGGGTCAAATATGTAGGCAAACCCACTTTCCTTTCAGTATTTTGCTGCAATTGGCAGAAACAAGCATATTTGCTCATTCGGCCTGAAAATGCTTTTAAGCGCATAAAAACTTACACTCTTGATTTATGGCTAAATAAAAGCTGTTGCAATGATATTTCCATGCTGAACTGAGTTGTTCTGGGTCAAATATGAAGGCAAACCCACTTTCCTTTCAGTATTTTGCTGCAATTGGCAGAAACAAGCATATTTGCTCATTCGGCCTGAAAATGCTTTTAAGCGCATAAAAACTTACACTCTTGATTTCTGGCTAAATAAAAGCTGTTGCAATGATATTTCCATGCTGAACTGAGTTGTTCTGGGTCAAATATGAAGGCAAACCCACTTTCCTTTCAGTATTTTGCTGCAATTGGCAGAAACAAGCATATTTGCTCATTCGGCCTGAAAATGCTTTAAGCGCATAAAAACTTACACTCTTGATTTCTGGCTAAATAAAAGCTGTTGCAATGATATTTCCATGCTGAACTGAGTTGTTCTGGGTCAAATATGAAGGCAAACCCACTTTCCCTTCAGTATTTTGCTGCAAATAGCAGAAATCAGCTCATTTGGCCTGAACATGCTTTTAAGCGCATAAAAACTTACACTCTTGATTTCTGGCTAAATAAAAGCTGTTGCAATGATATTTCCATGCTGAACTGAGTTGTTCTGGGTCAAATATGAAGGCAAACCCACTTTCCTTTCAGTATTTTGCTGCAATTGGCAGAAACAAGCATATTTGCTCATTCGGCCTGAAAATGCTTTTAAGCGCATAAAAACTTACACTCTTGATTTCTGGCTAAATAAAAGCTGTTGCAATGATATTTCCATGCTGAACTGAGTTGTTCTGGGTCAAATATGAAGGCAAACCCACTTTCCTTTCAGTATTTTGCTGCAATTGGCAGAAACAAGCATATTTGCTCATTCGGCCTGAAAATGCTTTTAAGCGCATAAAAACTTACACTCTTGATTTCTGGCTAAATAAAAGCTGTTGCAATGATATTTCCATGCTGAACTGAGTTTTTCTGGGTCAAATATGAAGGCAAACCCACTTTCCTTTCAGTATTTTGCTGCAATTGGCAGAAACAAGCATATTTGCTCATTCGGCCTGAAAATGCTTTAAGCGCATAAAAACTTACACTCTTGATTTCTGGCTAAATAAAAGCTGTTGCAATGATATTTCCATGCTGAACTGAGTTGTTCTGGGTCAAATATGAAGGCAAACCCACTTTCCTTTCAGTATTTTGCTGCAATTGGCAGAAACAAGCATATTTGCTCATTCGGCCTGAAAATGCTTTTAAGCGCATAAAAACTTACACTCTTGATTTCTGGCTAAATAAAAGCTGTTGCAATGATATTTCTATGCTGAACTGAGTTGTTCTGGGTCAAATATGAAGGCAAACCCACTTTCCTTTCAGTATTTTGCTGCAATTGGCAGAAACAGGCATATTTGCTCATTCGGCCTGAAAATACTTTTAAGCGCATAAAAACTTACACTCTTGATTTCTGGCTAAATAAAAGCTGTTGCAATGATATTTCCATGCTGAACTGAGTTGTTCTGGGTCAAATATGAAGGCAAACCCACTTTCCCTTCAGTATTTTGCTGCAATTGGCAGAAACAGGCATATTTGCTCATTCGGCCTGAAAATGCTTTTAAGCGCATAAAAACTTACACTCTTGATTTCTGGCTAAATAAAAGCTGTTGCAATGATATTTCCATGCTGAACTGAGTTGTTCTGGGTCAAATATGAAGGCAAACCCACTTTCCCTTCAGTATTTTGCTGCAAATAGCAGAAATCAGCTCATTTGGCCTGAAAATGCTTTTAAGCGCATAAAAACTTACACTCTTGATTTCTGGCTAAATAAAAGCTGTTGCAATGATATTTCCATGCTGAACTGAGTTGTTCTGGGTCAAATGTGAAGGCAAACCCACTTTCCTTTCAGTATTTTGCTGCAATTGGCAGAAACAAGCATATTTGCTCATTTGGCCTGAAAATGCTTTTAAGCGCATAAAAACTTACACTCTTGATTTCTGGCTAAATAAAAGCTGTTGCAATGATATTTCCATGCTGAACTGAGTTGTTCTGGGTCAAATATGAAGGCAAACCCACTTTCCCTTCAGTATTTTGCTGCAAATAGCAGAAATCAGCTCATTTGGCCTGAAAATGCTTTTAAGCGCATAAAAACGTACACTCTTGATTTCTGGCTAAATAAAAGCTGTTGCAATGATATTTCCATGCTGAACTGAGTTGTTCTGGGTCAAATATGAAGGCAAACCCACTTTCCTTTCAGTATTTTGCTGCAATTGGCAGAAACAAGCATATTTGCTCATTCGGCCTGAAAATGCTTTTAAGCGCATAAAAACTTACACTCTTGATTTCTGGCTAAATAAAAGCTGTTGCAATGATATTTCCATGCTGAACTGAGTTGTTCTGGGTCAAATATGAAGGCAAACCCACTTTCCCTTCAGTATTTTGCTGCAAATAGCAGAAATCAGCTCATTTGGCCTGAAAATGCTTTTAAGCGCATAAAAACTTACACTCTTGATTTCTGGCTAAATAAAAGCTGTTGCAATGATATTTCCATGCTGAACTGAGTTGTTCTGGGTCAAATATGAAGGCAAACCCACTTTCCCTTCAGTATTTTGCTTCGAATAGCAGAAATCAGCTCATTTGGCCTGAAAATGCTTTTAAGCGCATAAAAACTTACACTCTTGATTTCTGGCTAAATAAAAGCTGTTGCAATGATATTTCCATGCTGAACTGAGTTGTTCTGGGTCAAATATGAAGGCAAACCCACTTTCCTTTCAGTATTTTGCTGCAATTGGCAGAAACAAGCATATTTGCTCATTCGGCCTGAAAATGCTTTTAAGCGCATAAAAACTTACACTCTTGATTTCTGGCTAAATAAAAGCTGTTGCAATGATATTTCCATGCTGAACTGAGTTGTTCTGGGTCAAATATGAAGGCAAACCCACTTTCCTTTCAGTATTTTGCTGCAATTGGCAGAAACAAGCATATTTGCTCATTCGGCCTGAAAATGCTTTTAAGCGCATAAAAACTTACACTCTTGATTTCTGGCTAAATAAAAGCTGTTGCAATGATATTTCCATGCTGAACTGAGTTGTTCTGGGTCAAATATGAAGGCAAACCCACTTTCCCTTCAGTATTTTGCTGCAAATAGCAGAAATCAGCTCATTTGGCCTGAAAATGCTTTTAAGCGCATAAAAACTTACACTCTTGATTTCTGGCTAAATAAAAGCTGTTGCAATGATATTTCCATGCTGAACTGAGTTGTTCTGGGTTAAATATGAAGGCAAACCCACTTTCCTTTCAGTATTTTGCTGCAATTGGCAGAAACAAGCATATTTGCTCATTCGGCCTGAAAATGCTTTTAAGCACATAAAAACTTACACTCTTGATTTCTGGCTAAATAAAAGCTGTTGCAATGATATTTCCATGCTGAACTGAGTTGTTCTGGGTCAAATATGAAGGCAAACCCACTTTCCTTCAGTATTTTGCTGCAATTGGCAGAAACAAGCATATTTGCTCATTCGGCCTGAAAATGCTTTTAAGCGCATAAAAACTTACACTCTTGATTTCTGGCTAAATAAAAGCTGTTGCAATGATATTTCCATGCTGAACTGAGTTGTTCTGGGTCAAATATGAAGGCAAACCCACTTTCCTTTCAGTTTTTTGCTGCAATTGGCAGAAACAAGCATATTTGCTCATTCGGCCTGAAAATGCTTTTAAGCGCATAAAAACTTACATTCTTGATTTCTGGCTAAATAAAAGCTGTTGCAATGATATTTCCATGCTGAACTGAGTTGTTCTGGGTCAAATATGAAGGCAATCCCACTTTCCTTTCAGTATTTTGCTGCAATTGGCAGAAACAAGCATATTTGCTCATTCGGCCTGAAAATGCTTTTAGGCGCATAAAAACTTACACTCTTGATTTCTGGCTAAATAAAAGCTGTTGCAATGATATTTCCATGCTGAACTGAGTTGTTCTGGGTCAAATATGAAGGCAAACCCACTTTCCTTTCAGTATTTTGCTGCAATTGGCAGAAACAAGCATATTTGCTCATTCGGCCTGAAAATGCTTTTAAGCGCATAAAAACTTACACTCTTGATTTCTGGCTAAATAAAAGCTGTTGCAATGATATTTCCATGCTGAACTGAGTTGTTCTGGGTCAAATATGAAGGCAAACCCACTTTCCCTTCAGTATTTTGCTGCAAATAGCAGAAATCAGCTCATTTGGCCTGAAAATGCTTTTAAGCGCATAATAACTTACACTCTTGATTTCTGGCTAAATAAAAGCTGTTGCAATGATATTTCCATGCTGAACTGAGTTGTTCTGGGTCAAATATGAAGGCAAACCCACTTTCCTTTCAGTATTATGCTGCAATTGGCAGAAACAAGCATATTTGCTCATTCGGCCTGAAAATGCTTTTAAGCGCATAAAAACTTACACTCTTGATTTCTGGCTAAATAAAAGCTGTTGCAATGATATTTCCATGCTGAACTGAGTTGTTCTGGGTCAAATATGAAGGCAAACCCACTTTCCTTTCAGTATTTTGCTGCAATTGGCAGAAACAAGCATATTTGCTCATTTGGCCTGAAAATGCTTTTAAGCGCATAAAAACTTACACTCTTGATTTCTGGCTAAATAAAAGCTGTTGCAATGATATTTCCATGCTGAACTGAGTTGTTCTGGGTCAAATATGAAGGCAAACCCACTTTCCTTTCAGTATTTTGCTGCAATTGGCAGAAACAAGCATATTTGCTCATTCGGCCTGAAAATGCTTTTAAGCGCATAAAAACTTACACTCTTGATTTCTGGCTAAATAAAAGCTGTTGCAATGATATTTCCATGCTGAACTGAGTTGTTCTGGGTCAAATATGAAGGCAAACCCACTTTCCCTTCAGTATTTTGCTGCAAATAGCAGAAATCAGCTCATTTGGCCTGAAAATGCTTTTAAGCGCATAAAAACTTACACTCTTGATTTCTGGCTAAATAAAAGCTGTTGCAATGATATTTCCATGCTGAACTGAGTTGTTCTGGGTCAAATATGAAGGCAAACCCACTTTCCTTTCAGTATTTTGCTGCAATTGGCAGAAACAAGCGTATTTGCTCATTCGGCCTGAAAATGCTTTTAAGCGCATAAAAACTTACACTCTTGATTTCTGGCTAAATAAAAGCTGTTGCAATGATATTTCCATGCTGAACTGAGTTGTTCTGGGTCAAATATGAAGGCAAACCCACTTTCCCTTCAGTATTTTGCTGCAAATAGCAGAAATCAGCTCATTTGGCCTGAAAATGCTTTTAAGCGCATAAAAACTTAAACTCTTGATTTCTGGCTAAATAAAAGCTGTTGCAATGATATTTCCATGCTGAACTGAGTTGTTCTGGGTCAAATATGAAGGCAAACCCACTTTCCTTTCAGTATTTTGCTGCAATTGGCAGAAACAAGCATATTTGCTCATTCGGCCTGAAAATGCTTTTAAGCGCATAAAAACTTACACTCTTGATTTCTGGCTAAATAAAAGCTGTTGCAATGATATTTCCATGCTGAACTGAGTTGTTCTGGGTCAAATATGAAGGCAAACCCACTTTCCTTTCAGTATTTTGCTGCAATTGGCAGAAACAAGCATATTTGCTCATTCGGCCTGAAAATGCTTTTAAGCGCATAAAAACTTACACTCTTGATTTCTGGCTAAATAAAAGCTGTTGCAATGATATTTCCATGCTGAACTGAGTTGTTCTGGGTCAAATATGAAGGCAAACCCACTTTCCTTTCAGTATTATGCTGCAATTAGCAGAAACAAGCATATTTGCTCATTCGGCCTGAAAATGCTTTTAAGCGCATAAAAACTTACACTCTTGATTTCTGGCTAAATAAAAGCTGTTGCAATGATATTTCCATGCTGAACTGAGTTGTTCTGGGTCAAATATGAAGGCAAACCCACTTTCCTTTCAGTATTTTGCTGCAATTGGCAGAAACAAGCATATTTGCTCATTCGGCCTGAAAATGCTTTTAAGCGCATAAAAACTTACACTCTTGATTTCTGGCTAAATAAAAGCTGTTGCAATGATATTTCCATGCTGAACTGAGTTGTTCTGGGTCAAATATGAAGGCAAACCCACTTTCCTTTCAGTATTTTGCTGCAATTGGCAGAAACAAGCATATTTGCTCATTCGGCCTGAAAATGCTTTTAAGCGCATAAAAACTTACACTCTTGATTTCTGGCTAAATAAAAGCTGTTGCAATGATATTTCCATGCTGAACTGAGTTGTTCTGGGTCAAATATGAAGGCAAACCCACTTTCCTTTCAGTATTATGCTGCAATTAGCAGAAACAAGCATATTTGCTCATTCGGCCTGAAAATGCTTTTAAGCGCATAAAAACTTACACTCTTGATTTCTGGCTAAATAAAAGCTGTTGCAATGATATTTCCATGCTGAACTGAGTTGTTCTGGGTCAAATATGAAGGCAAACCCACTTTCCTTTCAGTATTTTGCTGCAATTGGCAGAAACAAGCATATTTGCTCATTTGGCCTGAAAATGCTTTTAAGCGCATAAAAACTTACACTCTTGATTTCTGGCTAAATAAAAGCTGTTGCAATGATATTTCCATGCTGAACTGAGTTGTTCTGGGTCAAATATGAAGGCAAACCCACTTTCCTTTCAGTATTTTGCTGCAATTGGCAGAAACAAGCATATTTGCTCATTCGGCCTGAAAATGCTTTTAAGCGCATAAAAACTTACACTCTTGATTTCTGGCTAAATAAAAGCTGTTGCAATGATATTTCCATGCTGAACTGAGTTGTTCTGGGTCAAATATGAAGGCAAACCCACTTTCCCTTCAGTATTTTGCTGCAAATAGCAGAAATCAGCTCTTTTGGCCTGAAAATGCTTTTAAGCGCATAAAAACTTACACTCTTGATTTCTGGCTAAATAAAAGCTGTTGCAATGATATTTCCATGCTGAACTGAGTTGTTCTGGGTCAAATATGAAGGCAAACCCACTTTCCCTTCAGTATTTTGCTTCGAATAGCAGAAATCAACTCATTTGGCCTGAAAATGCTTTTAAGCGCATAAAAACTTACACTCTTGATTTCTGGCTAAATAAAAGCTGTTGCAATGATATTTCCATGCTGAACTGAGTTGTTCTGGGTCAAATATGAAGGCAAACCCACTTTCCTTTCAGTATTTTGCTGCAATTGGCAGAAACAAGCATATTTGCTCATTCGGCCTGAAAATGCTTTTAAGCGCATAAAAACTTACACTCTTGATTTCTGGCTAAATAAAAGCTGTTGCAATGATATTTCCATGCTGAACTGAGTTGTTCTGGGTCAAATATGAAGGCAAACCCACTTTCCTTTCAGTATTTTGCTGCAATTGGCAGAAACAAGCGTATTTGCTCATTCGGCCTGAAAATGCTTTTAAGCGCATAAAAACTTACACTCTTGATTTCTGGCTAAATAAAAGCTGTTGCAATGATATTTCCATGCTGAACTGAGTTGTTCTGGGTCAAATATGAAGGCAAACCCACTTTCCTTTCAGTATTTTGCTGCAATTGGCAGAAACAAGCGTATTTGCTCATTCGGCCTGAAAATGCTTTTAAGCGCATAAAAACTTACACTCTTGATTTCTGGCTAAATAAAAGCTGTTGCAATGATATTTCCATGCTGAACTGAGTTGTTCTGGGTCAAATATGAAGGCAAACCCACTTTCCCTTCAGTATTTTGCTGCAAATAGCAGAAATCAGCTCATTTGGCCTGAAAATGCTTTTAAGCGCATAAAAACTTAAACTCTTGATTTCTGGCTAAATAAAAGCTGTTGCAATGATATTTCCATGCTGAACTGAGTTGTTCTTGGTCAAATATGAAGGCAATCCCACTTTCCTTTCAGTATTTTGCTGCAATTGGCAGAAACAAGCATATTTGCTCATTCGGCCTGAAAATGCTTTTAAGCGCATAAAAACTTACACTCTTGATTTCTGGCTAAATAAAAGCTGTTGCAATGATATTTCCATGCTGAACTGAGTTGTTCTGGGTCAAATATGAAGGCAAACCCACTTTCCCTTCAGTATTTTGCTGCAAATAGCAGAAATCAGCTCATTTGGCCTGAAAATGCTTTTAAGCGCATAAAAACTTACACTCTTGATTTCTGGCTAAATAAAAGCTGTTGCAATGATATTTCCATGCTGAACTGAGTTGTTCTGGGTCAAATATGAAGGCAAACCCACTTTCCCTTCAGTATTTTGCTTCGAATAGCAGAAATCAGCTCATTTGGCCTGAAAATGCTTTTAAGCGCATAAAAACTTACACTCTTGATTTCTGGCTAAATAAAAGCTGTTGCAATGATATTTCCATGCTGAACTGAGTTGTTCTGGGTCAAATATGAAGGCAAACCCACTTTCCTTTCAGTATTTTGCTGCAATTGGCAGAAACAGGCATATTTGCTCATTCGGCCTGAAAATACTTTTAAGCGCATAAAAACTTACACTCTTGATTTCTGGCTAAATAAAAGCTGTTGCAATGATATTTCCATGCTGAACTGAGTTGTTCTGGGTCAAATATGAAGGCAAACCCACTTTCCCTTCAGTATTTTGCTGCAAATAGCAGAAATCAGCTCATTTGGCCTGAAAATGCTGTTAAGCGCATAAAAACTTAAACTCTTGATTTCTGGCTAAATAAAAGCTGTTGCAATGATATTTCCATGCTGAACTGAGTTGTTCTGGGTCAAATATGAAGGCAAACCCACTTTCCCTTCAGTATTTTGCTGCAAATAGCAGAAATCAGCTCATTTGGCCTGAAAATGCTTTTAAGCGCATAAAAACTTACACTCTTGATTTCTGGCTAAATAAAAGCTGTTGCAATGATATTTCCATGCTGAACTGAGTTGTTCTGGGTCAAATATGAAGGCAAACCCACTTTCCTTTCAGTATTTTGCTGCAATTGGCAGAAACAAGCATATTTGCTCATTCGGCCTGAAAATGCTTTTAAGCGCATAAAAACTTACACTCTTGATTTCTGGCTAAATAAAAGCTGTTGCAATGATATTTCCATGCTGAACTGAGTTGTTCTGGGTCAAATATGAAGGCAAACCCACTTTCCTTTCAGTATTTTGCTGCATTTGGCAGAAACAAGCATATTTGCTCATTCGGCCTGAAAATGCTTTTAAGCGCATAAAAACTTACACTCTTGATTTCTGGCTAAATAAAAGCTGTTGCAATGATATTTCCATGCTGAACTGAGTTGTTCTGGGTCAAATATGAAGGCAAACCCACTTTCCTTTCAGTATTTTGCTGCAATTGGCAGAAACAAGCATATTTGCTCATTCGGCCTGAAAATGCTTTTAAGCGCATAAAAACTTACACTCTTGATTTCTGGCTAAATAAAAGCTGTTGCAATGATATTTCCATGCTGAACTGAGTTGTTCTGGGTCAAATATGAAGGCAAACCCACTTTCCCTTCAGTATTTTGCTGCAAATAGCAGAAATCAGCTCTTTTGGCCTGAAAATGCTTTTAAGCGCATAAAAACTTACACTCTTGATTTCTGGCTAAATAAAAGCTGTTGCAATGATATTTCCATGCTGAACTGAGTTGTTCTGGGTCAAATATGAAGGCAAACCCACTTTCCCTTCAGTATTTTGCTGCAAATAGCAGAAATCAGCTCATTTGGCCTGAAAATGCTTTTAAGCGCATAAAAACTTAAACTCTTGATTTCTGGCTAAATAAAAGCTGTTGCAATGATATTTCCATGCTGAACTGAGTTGTTCTGGGTCAAATATGAAGGCAAACCCACTTTCCTTTCAGTATTTTGCTGCAATTGGCAGAAACAAGCATATTTGCTCATTCGGCCTGAAAATGCTTTTAAGCGCATAAAAACTTACACTCTTGATTTCTGGCTAAATAAAAGCTGTTGCAATGATATTTCCATGCTGAACTGAGTTGTTCTGGGTCAAATATGAAGGCAAACCCACTTTCCCTTCAGTATTTTGCTTCGAATAGCAGAAATCAACTCATTTGGCCTGAAAATGCTTTTAAGCGCATAAAAACTTACACTCTTGATTTCTGGCTAAATAAAAGCTGTTGCAATGATATTTCCATGCTGAACTGAGTTGTTCTGGGTCAAATATGAAGGCAAACCCACTTTCCTTTCAGTATTTTGCTGCAATTGGCAGAAACAAGCATATTTGCTCATTCGGCCTGAAAATGCTTTTAAGCGCATAAAAACTTACACTCTTGATTTCTGGCTAAATAAAAGCTGTTGCAATGATATTTCCATGCTGAACTGAGTTGTTCTGGGTCAAATATGAAGGCAAACCCACTTTCCCTTCAGTATTTTGCTGCAAATAGCAGAAATTAGCTCATTTGGCCTGAAAATGCTTTTAAGCGCATAAAAACTTAAACTCTTGATTTCTGGCTAAATAAAAGCTGTTGCAATGATATTTCCATGCTGAACTGAGTTGTTCTGGGTCAAATATGAAGGCAAACCCACTTTCCTTTCAGTATTTTGCTGCAATTGGCAGAAACAAGCATATTTGCTCATTCGGCCTGAAAATGCTTTTAAGCGCATAAAAACTTACACTCTTGATTTCTGGCTAAATAAAAGCTGTTGCAATGATATTTCCATGCTGAACTGAGTTGTTCTGGGTCAAATATGAAGGCAAACCCACTTTCCCTTCAGTATTTTGCTGCAAATAGCAGAAATCAGCTCATTTGGCCTGAAAATGCTTTTAAGCGCATAAAAACTTACACTCTTGATTTCTGGCTAAATAAAAGCTGTTGCAATGATATTTCCATGCTGAACTGAGTTGTTCTGGGTCAAATATGAAGGCAAACCCACTTTCCCTTCAGTATTTTGCTTCGAATAGCAGAAATCAACTCATTTGGCCTGAAAATGCTTTTAAGCGCATAAAAACTTACACTCTTGATTTCTGGCTAAATAAAAGCTGTTGCAATGATATTTCCATGCTGAACTGAGTTGTTCTGGGTCAAATATGAAGGCAAACCCACTTTCCTTTCAGTATTTTGCTGCAATTGGCAGAAACAAGCATATTTGCTCATTCGGCCTGAAAATGCTTTTAAGCGCATAAAAACTTACACTCTTGATTTCTGGCTAAATAAAAGCTGTTGCAATGATATTTCCATGCTGAACTGAGTTGTTCTGGGTCAAATATGAAGGCAAACCCACTTTCCTTTCAGTATTTTGCTGCAATTGGCAGAAACAAGCATATTTGCTCATTTGGCCTGAAAATGCTTTTAAGCGCATAAAAACTTACACTCTTGATTTCTGGCTAAATAAAAGCTGTTGCAATGATATTTCCATGCTGAACTGAGTTGTTCTGGGTCAAATATGAAGGCAAACCCACTTTCCTTTCAGTATTTTGCTGCAATTGGCAGAAACAAGCATATTTGCTCATTCGGCCTGAAAATGCTTTTAAGCGCATAAAAACTTACACTCTTGATTTCTGGCTAAATAAAAGCTGTTGCAATGATATTTCCATGCTGAACTGAGTTGTTCTGGGTCAAATATGAAGGCAAACCCACTTTCCCTTCAGTATTTTGCTGCAAATAGCAGAAATCAGCTCATTTGGCCTGAAAATGCTTTTAAGCGCATAAAAACTTACACTCTTGATTTCTGGCTAAATAAAAGCTGTTGCAATGATATTTCCATGCTGAACTGAGTTGTTCTGGGTCAAATATGAAGGCAAACCCACTTTCCTTTCAGTATTTTGCTGCAATTGGCAGAAACAAGCGTATTTGCTCATTCGGCCTGAAAATGCTTTTAAGCGCATAAAAACTTACACTCTTGATTTCTGGCTAAATAAAAGCTGTTGCAATGATATTTCCATGCTGAACTGAGTTGTTCTGGGTCAAATATGAAGGCAAACCCACTTTCCTTTCAGTATTTTGCTGCAATTGGCAGAAACAAGCATATTTGCTCATTCGGCCTGAAAATGCTTTTAAGCGCATAAAAACTTACACTCTTGATTTCTGGCTAAATAAAAGCTGTTGCAATGATATTTCCATGCTGAACTGAGTTGTTCTGGGTCAAATATGAAGGCAAACCCACTTTCCCTTCAGTATTTTGCTGCAAATAGCAGAAATCAGCTCATTTGGCCTGAAAATGCTTTTAAGCGCATAAAAACTTACACTCTTGATTTCTGGCTAAATAAAAGCTGTTGCAATGATATTTCCATGCTGAACTGAGTTGTTCTGGGTCAAATATGAAGGCAAACCCACTTTCCCTTCAGTATTTTGCTTCGAATAGCAGAAATCAGCTCATTTGGCCTGAAAATGCTTTTAAGCGCATAAAAACTTACACTCTTGATTTCTGGCTAAATAAAAGCTGTTGCAATGATATTTCCATGCTGAACTGAGTTGTTCTGGGTCAAATATGAAGGCAAACCCACTTTCCTTTCAGTATTTTGCTGCAATTGGCAGAAACAGGCATATTTGCTCATTCGGCCTGAAAATACTTTTAAGCGCATAAAAACTTACACTCTTGATTTCTGGCTAAATAAAAGCTGTTGCAATGATATTTCCATGCTGAACTGAGTTGTTCTGGGTCAAATATGAAGGCAAACCCACTTTCCCTTCAGTATTTTGCTGCAAATAGCAGAAATCAGCTCATTTGGCCTGAAAATGCTGTTAAGCGCATAAAAACTTACACTCTTGATTTCTGGCTAAATAAAAGCTGTTGCAATGATATTTCCATGCTGAACTGAGTTGTTCTGGGTCAAATATGAAGGCAAACCCACTTTCCTTTCAGTATTTTGCTGCAATTGGCAGAAACAAGCATATTTGCTCATTCGGCCTGAAAATGCTTTTAAGCGCATAAAAACTTACACTCTTGATTTCTGGCTAAATAAAAGCTGTTGCAATGATATTTCCATGCTGAACTGAGTTGTTCTGGGTCAAATATGAAGGCAAACCCACTTTCCCTTCAGTTTTTTGCTGCAAATAGCAGAAATCAGCTCATTTGGCCTGAAAATGCTTTTAAGCGCATAAAAACTTACACTCTTGATTTCTGGCTAAATAAAAGCTGTTGCAATGATATTTCCATGCTGAACTGAGTTGTTCTGGGTCAAATATGAAGGCAAACCCACTTTCCTTTCAGTATTTTGCTGCAATTGGCAGAAACAAGCATATTTGCTCATTCGGCCTGAAAATGCTTTTAAGCGCATAAAAACTTACACTCTTGATTTCTGGCTAAATAAAAGCTGTTGCAATGATATTTCCATGCTGAACTGAGTTGTTCTGGGTCAAATATGAAGGCAAACCCACTTTCCTTTCAGTATTATGCTGCAATTAGCAGAAACAAGCATATTTGCTCATTCGGCCTGAAAATGCTTTTAAGCGCATAAAAACTTACACTCTTGATTTCTGGCTAAATAAAAGCTGTTGCAATGATATTTCCATGCTGAACTGAGTTGTTCTGGGTCAAATATGAAGGCAAACCCACTTTCCTTTCAGTATTTTGCTGCAATTGGCAGAAACAAGCATATTTGCTCATTTGGCCTGAAAATGCTTTTAAGCGCATAAAAACTTACACTCTTGATTTCTGGCTAAATAAAAGCTGTTGCAATGATATTTCCATGCTGAACTGAGTTGTTCTGGGTCAAATATGAAGGCAAACCCACTTTCCTTTCAGTATTTTGCTGCAATTGGCAGAAACAAGCATATTTGCTCATTCGGCCTGAAAATGCTTTTAAGCGCATAAAAACTTACACTCTTGATTTCTGGCTAAATAAAAGCTGTTGCAATGATATTTCCATGCTGAACTGAGTTGTTCTGGGTCAAATATGAAGGCAAACCCACTTTCCCTTCAGTATTTTGCTGCAAATAGCAGAAATCAGCTCATTTGGCCTGAAAATGCTTTTAAGCGCATAAAAACTTACACTCTTGATTTCTGGCTAAATAAAAGCTGTTGCAATGATATTTCCATGCTGAACTGAGTTGTTCTGGGTCAAATATGAAGGCAAACCCACTTTCCTTTCAGTATTTTGCTGCAATTGGCAGAAACAAGCGTATTTGCTCATTCGGCCTGAAAATGCTTTTAAGCGCATAAAAACTTACACTCTTGATTTCTGGCTAAATAAAAGCTGTTGCAATGATATTTCCATGCTGAACTGAGTTGTTCTGGGTCAAATATGAAGGCAAACCCACTTTCCCTTCAGTATTTTGCTGCAAATAGCAGAAATCAGCTCATTTGGCCTGAAAATGCTTTTAAGCGCATAAAAACTTAAACTCTTGATTTCTGGCTAAATAAAAGCTGTTGCAATGATATTTCCATGCTGAACTGAGTTGTTCTTGGTCAAATATGAAGGCAATCCCACTTTCCTTTCAGTATTTTGCTGCAATTGGCAGAAACAAGCATATTTGCTCATTCGGCCTGAAAATGCTTTTAAGCGCATAAAAACTTACACTCTTGATTTCTGGCTAAATAAAAGCTGTTGCAATGATATTTCCATGCTGAACTGAGTTGTTCTGGGTCAAATATGAAGGCAAACCCACTTTCCCTTCAGTATTTTGCTGCAAATAGCAGAAATCAGCTCATTTGGCCTGAAAATGCTTTTAAGCGCATAAAAACTTACACTCTTGATTTCTGGCTAAATAAAAGCTGTTGCAATGATATTTCCATGCTGAACTGAGTTGTTCTGGGTCAAATATGAAGGCAAACCCACTTTCCCTTCAGTATTTTGCTTCGAATAGCAGAAATCAGCTCATTTGGCCTGAAAATGCTTTTAAGCGCATAAAAACTTACACTCTTGATTTCTGGCTAAATAAAAGCTGTTGCAATGATATTTCCATGCTGAACTGAGTTGTTCTGGGTCAAATATGAAGGCAAACCCACTTTCCTTTCAGTATTTTGCTGCAATTGGCAGAAACAGGCATATTTGCTCATTCGGCCTGAAAATACTTTTAAGCGCATAAAAACTTACACTCTTGATTTCTGGCTAAATAAAAGCTGTTGCAATGATATTTCCATGCTGAACTGAGTTGTTCTGGGTCAAATATGAAGGCAAACCCACTTTCCCTTCAGTATTTTGCTGCAAATAGCAGAAATCAGCTCATTTGGCCTGAAAATGCTGTTAAGCGCATAAAAACTTAAACTCTTGATTTCTGGCTAAATAAAAGCTGTTGCAATGATATTTCCATGCTGAACTGAGTTGTTCTGGGTCAAATATGAAGGCAAACCCACTTTCCCTTCAGTATTTTGCTGCAAATAGCAGAAATCAGCTCATTTGGCCTGAAAATGCTTTTAAGCGCATAAAAACTTACACTCTTGATTTCTGGCTAAATAAAAGCTGTTGCAATGATATTTCCATGCTGAACTGAGTTGTTCTGGGTCAAATATGAAGGCAAACCCACTTTCCTTTCAGTATTTTGCTGCAATTGGCAGAAACAAGCGTATTTGCTCATTCGGCCTGAAAATGCTTTTAAGCGCATAAAAACTTACACTCTTGATTTCTGGCTAAATAAAAGCTGTTGCAATGATATTTCCATGCTGAACTGAGTTGTTCTGGGTCAAATATGAAGGCAAACCCACTTTCCCTTCAGTATTTTGCTGCAATTGGCAGAAACAAGCATATTTGCTCATTCGGCCTGAAAATGCTTTTAAGCGCATAAAAACTTACACTCTTGATTTCTGGCTAAATAAAAGCTGTTGCAATGATATTTCCATGCTGAACTGAGTTGTTCTGGGTCAAATATGAAGGCAAACCCACTTTCCTTTCAGTATTTTGCTGCAATTGGCAGAAACAAGCATATTTGCTCATTCGGCCTGAAAATGCTTTTAAGCGCATAAAAACTTACACTCTTGATTTCTGGCTAAATAAAAGCTGTTGCAATGATATTTCCATGCTGAACTAAGTTGTTCTGGGTCAAATATGAAGGCAAACCCACTTTCCTTTCAGTATTTTGCTGCAATTGGCAGAAACAAGCATATTTGCTCATTCGGCCTGAAAATGCTTTTAAGCGCATAAAAACTTACACTCTTGATTTCTGGCTAAATAAAAGCTGTTGCAATGATATTTCCATGCTGAACTGAGTTGCTCTGGGTCAAATATGAAGGCAAACCCACTTTCCCTTCAGTATTTTGCTGCAAATAGCAGAAATCAGCTCATTTGGCCTGAAAATGCTTTTAAGCGCATAATAACTTACACTCTTGATTTCTGGCTAAATAAAAGCTGTTGCAATGATATTTCCATGCTGAACTGAGTTGTTCTGGGTCAAATATGAAGGCAAACCCACTTTCCTTTCAGTATTATGCTGCAATTGGCAGAAACAAGCATATTTGCTCATTCGGCCTGAAAATGCTTTTAAGCGCATAAAAACTTACACTCTTGATTTCTGGCTAAATAAAAGCTGTTGCAATGATATTTCCATGCTGAACTGAGTTGTTCTGGGTCAAATATGAAGGCAAACCCACTTTCCTTTCAGTATTTTGCTGCAATTGGCAGAAACAAGCGTATTTGCTCATTCGGCCTGAAAATGCTTTTAAGCGCATAAAAACTTACACTCTTGATTTCTGGCTAAATAAAAGCTGTTGCAATGATATTTCCATGCTGAACTGAGTTGTTCTGGGTCAAATATGAAGGCAAACCCACTTTCCCTTCAGTATTTTGCTGCAAATAGCAGAAATCAGCTCATTTGGCCTGAAAATGCTTTTAAGCGCATAATAACTTACACTCTTGATTTCTGGCTAAATAAAAGCTGTTGCAATGATATTTCCATGCTGAACTGAGTTGTTCTGGGTCAAATATGAAGGCAAACCCACTTTCCTTTCAGTATTATGCTGCAATTGGCAGAAACAAGCATATTTGCTCATTCGGCCTGAAAATGCTTTTAAGCGCATAAAAACTTACACTCTTGATTTCTGGCTAAATAAAAGCTGTTGCAATGATATTTCCATGCTGAACTGAGTTGTTCTGGGTCAAATATGAAGGCAAACCCACTTTCCTTTCAGTATTTTGCTGCAATTGGCAGAAACAAGCATATTTGCTCATTTGGCCTGAAAATGCTTTTAAGCGCATAAAAACTTACACTCTTGATTTCTGGCTAAATAAAAGCTGTTGCAATGATATTTCCATGCTGAACTGAGTTGTTCTGGGTCAAATATGAAGGCAAACCCACTTTCCTTTCAGTATTTTGCTGCAATTGGCAGAAACAAGCATATTTGCTCATTCGGCCTGAAAATGCTTTTAAGCGCATAAAAACTTACATTCTTGATTTCTGGCTAAATAAAAGCTGTTGCAATGATATTTCCATGCTGAACTGAGTTGTTCTGGGTCAAATATGAAGTCAAACCCACTTTCCTTTCAGTATTTTGCTGCAATTGGCAGAAACAAGCATATTTGCTCATTCGACCTGAAAATGCTTTTAAGCGCATAAAAACTTACACTCTTGATTTCTGGCTAAATAAAAGCTGTTGCAATGATATTTCCATGCTGAAGTGAGTTGTTCTGGGTCAAATATGAAGGCAAACCCACTTTCCTTTGAGTATTTTGCTGCAATTGGCAGAAACAAGCATATTTGCTCATTCGGCCTGAAAATGCTTTTAAGCGCATAAAGACTTACACTCTTGATTTCTGGCTAAATAAAAGCTGTTGCAATGATATTTCCATGCTGAACTGAGTTGTTCTGGGTCAAATATGAAGGCAAACCCACTTTCCCTTCAGTATTTTGTTGCAAATAGCAGAAATCAGCTCATTTGGCCTGAAAATGCTTTTAAGCGCATAAAAACTTACACTCTTGATTTCTGGCTAAATAAAAGCTGTTGCAATGATATTTCCATGCTGAACTGAGTTGTTCTGGGTCAAATATGAAGGCAAACCCACTTTCCCTTCAGTATTTTGCTGCAATTGGCAGAAACAAGCATATTTGCTCATTCGGCCTGAAAATGCTTTTAAGCGCATAAAAACTTACACTCTTGATTTCTGGCTAAATAAAAGCTGTTGCAATGATATTTCCATGCTGAACTGAGTTGTTCTGGGTCAAATATGAAGGCAAACCCACTTTCCCTTCAGTATGTTGCTGCAAATAGCAGAAATCAGCTCATTTGGCCTGAAAATGCTTTTAAGCGCATAAAAACTTACACTCTTGATTTCTGGCTAAATAAAAGCTGTTGCAATGATATTTCCATGCCGAACTGAGTTGTTCTGGGTCAAATATGAAGGCAAACCCGCTTTCCTTTCAGTATTTTGCTGCAAATAGCAGAAATCAGCTCATTTGGCCTGAAAATGCTTTTAAGCGCATAAAAACTTACACTCTTGATTTCTGGCTAAATAAAAGCTGTTGCAATGATATTTCCATGCTGAACTGAGTTGTTCTGGGTCAAATATGTAGGCAAACCCACTTTCCTTTCAGTATTTTGCTGCAATTGGCAGAAACAAGCATATTTGCTCATTCGGCCTGAAAATGCTTTTAAGCGCATAAAAACTTACACTCTTGATTTCTGGCTAAATAAAAGCTGTTGCAATGATATTTCCATGCTGAACTGAGTTGTTCTGGGTCAAATATGAAGGCAAACCCACTTTCCTTTCAGTATTTTGCTGCAATTGGCAGAAACAAGCATATTTGCTCATTCGGCCTGAAAATGCTTTTAAGCGCATAAAAACTTACACTCTTGATTTCTGGCTAAATAAAAGCTGTTGCAATGATATTTCCATGCTGAACTGAGTTGTTCTGGGTCAAATATGAAGGCAAACCCACTTTCCCTTCAGTATTTTGCTGCAAATAGCAGAAATCAGCTCATTTGGCCTGAAAATGCTTTTAAGCGCATAAAAACTTACACTCTTGATTTCTGGCTAAATAAAAGCTGTTGCAATGATATTTCCATGCTGAACTGAGTTGTTCTGGGTCAAATATGTAGGCAAACCCACTTTCCTTTCAGTATTTTGCTGCAATTGGCAGAAACAAGCATATTTGCTCATTCGGCCTGAAAATGCTTTTAAGCGCATAAAAACTTACACTCTTGATTTCTGGCTAAATAAAAGCTGTTGCAATGATATTTCCATGCTGAACTGAGTTGTTCTGGGTCAAATATGAAGGCAAACCCACTTTCCTTTCAGTATTTTGCTGCAATTGGCAGAAACAAGCATATTTGCTCATTCGGCCTGAAAATGCTTTTAAGCGCATAAAAACTTACACTCTTGATTTCTGGCTAAATAAAAGCTGTTGCAATGATATTTCCATGCTGAACTGAGTTGTTCTGGGTCAAATATGAAGGCAAACCCACTTTCCCTTCAGTATTTTGCTGCAAATAGCAGAAATCAGCTTATTTGGCCTGAAAAAGCTTTTAAGCGCATAAAAACTTACACTCTTGATTTCTGGCTAAATAAAAGCTGTTGCAATGATATTTCCATGCTGAACTGAGTTGTTCTGGGTCAAATATGAAGGCAAACCCACTTTCCTTTCAGTATTTTGCTGCAATTGGCAGAAACAAGCATATTTGCTCATTCGGCCTGAAAATGCTTTTAAGCGCATAAAAACTTACACTCTTGATTTCTGACTAAATAAAAGCTGTTGCAATGATATTTCCATGCTGAACTGAGTTGTTCTGGGTCAAATATGAAGGCAAACCCACTTTCCCTTCAGTATTTTGCTGCAAATAGCAGAAATCAGCTCATTTGGCCTGAAAATGCTTTTAAGTGCATAAAAACTTACACTCTTGATTTCTGGCTAAATAAAAGCTGTTGCAATGATATTTCCATGCTGAACTGAGTTGTTCTGGGTCAAATATGAAGGCAAACCCACTTTCCCTTCAGTATTTTGCTGCAATTGGCAGAAACAAGCATATTTGCTCATTCGGCCTGAAAATGCTTTTAAGCGCATAAAAACTTACACTCTTGATTTCTGGCTAAATAAAAGCTGTTGCAATGATATTTCCATGCTGAACTGAGTTGTTCTGGGTCAAATATGAAGACAAACCCACTTTCCCTTCAGTATGTTGCTGCAAATAGCAGAAATCAGCTCATTTGGCCTGAAAATGCTTTTAAGTGCATAAAAACTTACACTCTTGATTTCTGGCTAAATAAAAGCTGTTGCAATGATATTTCCATGCTGAACTGAGTTGTTCTGGGTCAAATATGAAGGCAAACCCACTTTCCTTTCAGTATTTTGCTGCAATTGGCAGAAACAAGCATATTTGCTCATTTGGCCTGAAAATGCTTTTAAGCGCATAAAAACTTACACTCTTGATTTCTGGCTAAATAAAAGCTGTTGCAATGATATTTCCATGCTGAACTGAGTTGTTCTGGGTCAAATATGAAGGCAAACCCACTTTCCTTTCAGTATTTTGCTGCAAATAGCAGAAATCAGCTCATTTGGCCTGAAAATGCTTTTAAGCGCATAAAAACTTACACTCTTGATTTCTGGCTAAATAAAAGCTGTTGCAATGATATTTCCATGCTGAACTGAGTTGTTCTGGGTCAAATATGAAGGCAAACCCACTTTCCTTTCAGTATTTTGCTGCAATTGGCAGAAACAAGCATATTTGCTCATTCGGTCTGAAAATGCTTTTAAGCGCATAAAAACTTACACTCTTGATTTCTGGCTAAATAAAAGCTGTTGCATTGATATTTCCATGCTGAACTGAGTTGTTCTGGGTCAAATATGAAGGCAAACCCACTTTCCCTTCAGTATTTTGCTGCAATTGGCAGAAACAAGCATATTTGCTCATTCGGCCTGAAAATGCTTTTAAGCGCATAAAAACTTACACTCTTGATTTATGGCTAAATAAAAGCTGTTGCAATGATATTTCCATGCTGAACTGAGTTGTTCTGGGTCAAATATGTAGGCAAACCCACTTTCCTTTCAGTATTTTGCTGCAATTGGCAGAAACAAGCATATTTGCTCATTCGGCCTGAAAATGCTTTTAAGCGCATAAAAACTTACACTCTTGATTTCTGGCTAAATAAAAGCTGTTGCAATGATATTTCCATGCTGAACTGAGTTGTTCTGGGTCAAATATGAAGGCAAACCCACTTTCCTTTCAGTATTTTGCTGCAATTGGCAGAAACAAGCATATTTGCTCATTCGGCCTGAAAATGCTTTTAAGCGCATAAAAACTTACACTCTTGATTTCTGGCTAAATAAAAGCTGTTGCAATGATATTTCCATGCTGAACTGAGTTGTTCTGGGTCAAATATGAAGGCAAACCCACTTTCCCTTCAGTATTTTGCTGCAAATAGCAGAAATCAGCTTATTTGGCCTGAAAATGCTTTTAAGCGCATAAAAACTTACACTCTTGATTTCTGGCTAAATAAAAGCTGTTGCAATGATATTTCCATGCTGAACTGAGTTGTTCTGGGTCAAATATGAAGGCAAACCCACTTTCCTTTCAGTATTTTGCTGCAATTGGCAGAAACAAGCATATTTGCTCATTCGGCCTGAAAATGCTTTTAAGCGCATAAAAACTTACACTCTTGATTTCTGACTAAATAAAAGCTGTTGCAATGATATTTCCATGCTGAACTTAGTTGTTCTGGGTCAAATATGAAGGCAAACCCACTTTCCCTTCAGTATTTTGCTGCAAATAGCAGAAATCAGCTCATTTGGCCTGAAAATGCTTTTAAGTGCATAAAAACTTACACTCTTGATTTCTGGCTAAATAAAAGCTGTTGCAATGATATTTCCATGCTGAACTGAGTTGTTCTGGGTCAAATATGAAGGCAAACCCACTTTCCCTTCAGTATTTTGCTGCAATTGGCAGAAACAAGCATATTTGCTCATTCGGCCTGAAAATGCTTTTAAGCGCATAAAAACTTACACTCTTGATTTCTGGCTAAATAAAAGCTGTTGCAATGATATTTCCATGCTGAACTGAGTTGTTCTGGGTCAAATATGAAGACAAACCCACTTTCCCTTCAGTATGTTGCTGCAAATAGCAGAAATCAGCTCATTTGGCCTGAAAATGCTTTTAAGTGCATAAAAACTTACACTCTTGATTTCTGGCTAAATAAAAGCTGTTGCAATGATATTTCCATGCTGAACTGAGTTGTTCTGGGTCAAATATGAAGGCAAACCCACTTTCCTTTCAGTATTTTGCTGCAATTGGCAGAAACAAGCATATTTGCTCATTCGGCCTGAAAATGCTTTTAAGCGCATAAAAACTTACACTCTTGATTTCTGGCTAAATAAAAGCTGTTGCAATGATATTTCCATGCTGAACTGAGTTGTTCTGGGTCAAATATGAAGGCAAACCCACTTTCCTTTCAGTATTTTGCTGCAATTGGCAGAAACAAGCATATTTGCTCATTTGGCCTGAAAATGCTTTTAAGCGCATAAAAACTTACACTCTTGATTTCTGGCTAAATAAAAGCTGTTGCAATGATATTTCCATGCTGAACTGAGTTGTTCTGGGTCAAATATGAAGGCAAACCCACTTTCCTTTCAGTATTTTGCTGCAAATAGCAGAAATCAGCTCATTTGGCCTGAAAATGCTTTTAAGCGCATAAAAACTTACACTCTTGATTTCTGGCTAAATAAAAGCTGTTGCAATGATATTTCCATGCTGAACTGAGTTGTTCTGGGTCAAATATCAAGGCAAACCCACTTTCCCTTCAGTATTTTGCTGCAATTGGCAGAAACAAGCATATTTGCTCATTCGGCCTGAAAATGCTTTTAAGCGCATAAAAACTTACACTCTTGATTTATGGCTAAATAAAAGCTGTTGCAATGATATTTCCATGCTGAACTGAGTTGTTCTGGATCAAATATGAAGGCAAACCCACTTTCCTTTCAGTATTTTGCTGCAATTGGCAGAAACAAGCATATTTGCTCATTCGGCCTGAAAATGCTTTTAAGCGCATAAAAACTTACACTCTTAATTTCTGGCTAAATAAAAGCTGTTGCAATGATATTTCCATGCTGAACTGAGTTGTTCTGGGTCAAATATGAAGGCAAACCCACTTTCCCTTCAGTATTTTGCTGCAAATAGCAGAAATCAGCTCATTTGGCCTGAAAATGCTTTTAAGCGCATAAAAACTTACACTCTTGATTTCTGGCTAAATAAAAGCTGTTGCAATGATATTTCCATGCTGAACTGAGTTGTTCTGGGTCAAATATGAAGGCAAACCCACTTTCCCTTCAGTATTTTGCTGCAAATAGCAGAAATCAGCTTATTTGGCCTGAAAATGCTTTTAAGCGCATAAAAACTTACACTCTTGATTTCTGGCTAAATAAAAGCTGTTGCAATGATATTTCCATGCTGAACTGAGTTGTTCTGGGTCAAATATGAAGGCAAACCCACTTTCCTTTCAGTATTTTGCTGCAATTGGCAGAAACAAGCATATTTGCTCATTCGGCCTGAAAATGCTTTTAAGCGCATAAAAACTTACAGTCTTGATTTCTGGCTAAATAAAAGCTGTTGCAATGATATTTCCATGCTGAACTGAGTTGTTCTGGGTCAAATATGAAGGCAAACCCACTTTCCTTTCAGTATTTTGCTGCAATTGGCAGAAACAAGCATATTTGCTCATTCGGCCTGAAAATGCTTTTAAGCGCATAAAAACTTACACTCTTGATTTCTGGCTAAATAAAAGCTGTTGCAATGATATTTCCATGCTGAACTGAGTTGTTCTGGGTCAAATATGAAGGCAAACCCACTTTCCCTTCAGTATTTTGCTGCAAATAGCAGAAATCAGCTTATTTGGCCTGAAAATGCTTTTAAGCGCATAAAAACTTACACTCTTGATTTCTGGCTAAATAAAAGCTGTTGCAATGATATTTCCATGCTGAACTGAGTTGTTCTGGGTCAAATATGAAGGCAAACCCACTTTCCTTTCAGTATTTTGCTGCAATTGGCAGAAACAAGCATATTTGCTCATTCGGCCTGAAAATGCTTTTAAGCGCATAAAAACTTACACTCTTGATTTCTGGCTAAATAAAAGCTGTTGCAATGATATTTCCATGCTGAACTGAGTTGTTCTGGGTCAAATATGAAGGCAAACCCACTTTCCTTTCAGTATTTTGCTGCAATTGGCAGAAACAAGCATATTTGCTCATTCGGCCTGAAAATGCTTTTAAGCGCATAAAAACTTACACTCTTGATTTCTGGCTAAATAAAAGCTGTTGCAATGATATTTCCATGCTGAACTGAGTTGTTCTGTGTCAAATATGAAGGCAAACCCACTTTCCTTTCAGTATTTTGCTGCAATTGGCAGAAACAAGCATATTTGCTCATTCGGTCTGAAAATGCTTTTAAGCGCATAAAAACTTACACTCTTGATTTCTGGCTAAATAAAAGCTGTTGCAATGATATTTCCATGCTGAACTGAGTTGATCTGGGTCAAATATGAAGGCAAACCCACTTTCCCTTCAGTATTTTGCTGCAATTGGCAGAAACAAGCATATTTGCTCATTCGGCCTGAAAATGCTTTTAAGCGCATAAAAACTTACACTCTTGATTTCTGGCTAAATAAAAGCTGTTGCAATGATATTTCCATGCTGAACTGAGTTGTTCTGGGTCAAATATGAAGGCAAACCCACTTTCCTTTCAGTATTTTGCTGCAATTGGCAGAAACAAGCATATTTGCTCATTCGGCCTGAAAATGCTTTTAAGCGCATAAAAACTTACACTCTTGATTTCTGGCTAAATAAAAGCTGTTGCAATGATATTTCCATGCTGAACTGAGTTGTTCTGGGTCAAATATGAAGGCAAACCCACTTTCCCTTCAGTATTTTGCTGCAAATAGCAGAAATCAGCTCATTTGGCCTGAAAATGCTTTTAAGCGCATAAAAACTTACACTCTTGATTTCTGGCTAAATAAAAGCTGTTGCAATGATATTTCCATGCTGAACTGAGTTGTTCTGGGTCAAATATGAAGGCAAACCCACTTTCCTTTCAGTATTTTGCTGCAATTGGCAGAAACAAGCATATTTGCTCATTCGGCCTGAAAATGCTTTTAAGCGCATAAAAACTTACACTCTTGATTTCTGGCTAAATAAAAGCTGTTGCAATGATATTTCCATGCTGAACTGAGTTGTTCTGGGTCAAATATGAAGACAAACCCACTTTCCCTTCAGTTTGTTGCTGCAAATAGCAGAAATCAGCTCATTTGGCCTGAAAATGCTTTTAAGTGCATAAAAACTTACACTCTTGATTTCTGGCTAAATAAAAGCTGTTGCAATGATATTTCCATGCTGAACTGAGTTGTTCTGGGTCAAATATGAAGGCAAACCCACTTTCCTTTCAGTATTTTGCTGCAATTGGCAGAAACAAGCATATTTGCTCATTTGGCCTGAAAATGCTTTTAAGCGCATAAAAACTTACACTCTTGATTTCTGGCTAAATAAAAGCTGTTGCAATGATATTTCCATGCTGAACTGAGTTGTTCTGGGTCAAATATGAAGGCAAACCCACTTTCCTTTCAGTATTTTGCTGCAAATAGCAGAAATCAGCTCATTTGGCCTGAAAATGCTTTTAAGCGCATAAAAACTTACACTCTTGATTTCTGGCTAAATAAAAGCTGTTGCAATGATATTTCCATGCTGAACTGAGTTGTTCTGGGTCAAATATGAAGGCAAACCCACTTTCCTTTCAGTATTTTGCTGCAATTGGCAGAAACAAGCATATTTGCTCATTCGGTCTGAAAATGCTTTTAAGCGCATAAAAACTTACACTCTTGATTTCTGGCTAAATAAAAGCTGTTGCAATGATATTTCCATGCTGAACTGAGTTGTTCTGGGTCAAATATGAAGGCAAACCCACTTTCCCTTCAGTATTTTGCTGCAATTGGCAGAAACAAGCATATTTGCTCATTCGGCCTGAAAATGCTTTTAAGCGCATAAAAACTTACACTCTTGATTTATGGCTAAATAAAAGCTGTTGCAATGATATTTCCATGCTGAACTGAGTTGTTCTGGGTCAAATATGTAGGCAAACCCACTTTCCTTTCAGTATTTTGCTGCAATTGGCAGAAACAAGCATATTTGCTCATTCGGCCTGAAAATGCTTTTAAGCGCATAAAAACTTACACTCTTGATTTCTGGCTAAATAAAAGCTGTTGCAATGATATTTCCATGCTGAACTGAGTTGTTCTGGGTCAAATATGAAGGCAAACCCACTTTCCTTTCAGTATTTTGCTGCAATTGGCAGAAACAAGCATATTTGCTCATTCGGCCTGAAAATGCTTTTAAGCGCATAAAAACTTACACTCTTGATTTCTGGCTAAATAAAAGCTGTTGCAATGATATTTCCATGCTGAACTGAGTTGTTCTGGGTCAAATATGAAGGCAAACCCACTTTCCTTTCAGTATTTTGCTGCAATTGGCAGAAACAAGCATATTTGCTCATTCGGCCTGAAAATGCTTTTAAGCGCATAAAAACTTACACTCTTGATTTCTGGCTAAATAAAAGCTGTTGCAATGATATTTCCATGCTGAACTGAGTTGTTCTGGGTCAAATATGAAGGCAAACCCACTTTCCCTTCAGTATTTTGCTGCAAATAGCAGAAATCAGCTCATTTGGCCTGAAAATGCTTTTAAGTGCATAAAAACTTACACTCTTGATTTCTGGCTAAATAAAAGCTGTTGCAATGATATTTCCATGCTGAACTGAGTTGTTCTGGGTCAAATATGAAGGCAAACCCACTTTCCTTTCAGTATTTTGCTGCAATTGGCAGAAACAAGCATATTTGCTCATTTGGCCTGAAAATGCTTTTAAGCGCATAAAAACTTACACTCTTGATTTCTGGCTAAATAAAAGCTGTTGCAATGATATTTCCATGCTGAACTGAGTTGTTCTGGGTCAAATATGAAGGCAAACCCACTTTCCTTTCAGTATTTTGCTGCAAATAGCAGAAATCAGCTCATTTGGCCTGAAAATGCTTTTAAGCGCATAAAAACTTACACTCTTGATTTCTGGCTAAATAAAAGCTGTTGCAATGATATTTCCATGCTGAACTGAGTTGTTCTGGGTCAAATATGAAGGCAAACCCACTTTCCTTTCAGTATTTTGCTGCAATTGGCAGAAACAAGCATATTTGCTCATTTGGCCTGAAAATGCTTTTAAGCGCATAAAAACTTACACTCTTGATTTCTGGCTAAATAAAAGCTGTTGCAATGATATTTCCATGCTGAACTGAGTTGTTCTGGGTCAAATATGAAGGCAAACCCACTTTCCTTTCAGTATTTTGCTGCAAATAGCAGAAATCAGCTCATTTGGCCTGAAAATGCTTTTAAGCGCATAAAAACTTACACTCTTGATTTCTGGCTAAATAAAAGCTGTTGCAATGATATTTCCATGCTGAACTGAGTTGTTCTGGGTCAAATATGAAGGCAAACCCACTTTCCTTTCAGTATTTTGCTGCAATTGGCAGAAACAAGCATATTTGCTCATTCGGTCTGAAAATGCTTTTAAGCGCATAAAAACTTACACTCTTGATTTCTGGCTAAATAAAAGCTGTTGCAATGATATTTCCATGCTGAACTGAGTTGTTCTGGGTCAAATATGAAGGCAAACCCACTTTCCCTTCAGTATTTTGCTGCAATTGGCAGAAACAAGCATATTTGCTCATTCGGCCTGAAAATGCTTTTAAGCGCATAAAAACTTACACTCTTGATTTATGGCTAAATAAAAGCTGTTGCAATGATATTTCCATGCTGAACTGAGTTGTTCTGGGTCAAATATGTAGGCAAACCCACTTTCCTTTCAGTATTTTGCTGCAATTGGCAGAAACAAGCATATTTGCTCATTCGGCCTGAAAATGCTTTTAAGCGCATAAAAACTTACACTCTTGATTTCTGGCTAAATAAAAGCTGTTGCAATGATATTTCCATGCTGAACTGAGTTGTTCTGGGTCAAATATGAAGGCAAACCCACTTTCCTTTCAGTATTTTGCTGCAATTGGCAGAAACAAGCATATTTGCTCATTCGGCCTGAAAATGCTTTTAAGCGCATAAAAACTTACACTCTTGATTTCTGGCTAAATAAAAGCTGTTGCAATGATATTTCCATGCTGAACTGAGTTGTTCTGGGTCAAATATGAAGGCAAACCCACTTTCCTTTCAGTATTTTGCTGCAATTGGCAGAAACAAGCATATTTGCTCATTCGGCCTGAAAATGCTTTTAAGCGCATAAAAACTTACACTCTTGATTTCTGGCTAAATAAAAGCTGTTGCAATGATATTTCCATGCTGAACTGAGTTGTTCTGGGTCAAATATGAAGGCAAACCCACTTTCCCTTCAGTATTTTGCTGCAAATAGCAGAAATCAGCTCATTTGGCCTGAAAATGCTTTTAAGTGCATAAAAACTTACACTCTTGATTTCTGGCTAAATAAAAGCTGTTGCAATGATATTTCCATGCTGAACTGAGTTGTTCTGGGTCAAATATGAAGGCAAACCCACTTTCCTTTCAGTATTTTGCTGCAATTGGCAGAAACAAGCATATTTGCTCATTTGGCCTGAAAATGCTTTTAAGCGCATAAAAACTTACACTCTTGATTTCTGGCTAAATAAAAGCTGTTGCAATGATATTTCCATGCTGAACTGAGTTGTTCTGGGTCAAATATGAAGGCAAACCCACTTTCCTTTCAGTATTTTGCTGCAAATAGCAGAAATCAGCTCATTTGGCCTGAAAATGCTTTTAAGCGCATAAAAACTTACACTCTTGATTTCTGGCTAAATAAAAGCTGTTGCAATGATATTTCCATGCTGAACTGAGTTGTTCTGGGTCAAATATGAAGGCAAACCCACTTTCCTTTCAGTATTTTGCTGCAATTGGCAGAAACAAGCATATTTGCTCATTCGGTCTGAAAATGCTTTTAAGCGCATAAAAACTTACACTCTTGATTTCTGGCTAAATAAAAGCTGTTGCAATGATATTTCCATGCTGAACTGAGTTGTTCTGGGTCAAATATGAAGGCAAACCCACTTTCCCTTCAGTATTTTGCTGCAATTGGCAGAAACAAGCATATTTGCTCATTCGGCCTGAAAATGCTTTTAAGCGCATAAAAACTTACACTCTTGATTTATGGCTAAATAAAAGCTGTTGCAATGATATTTCCATGCTGAACTGAGTTGTTCTGGGTCAAATATGTAGGCAAACCCACTTTCCTTTCAGTATTTTGCTGCAATTGGCAGAAACAAGCATATTTGCTCATTCGGCCTGAAAATGCTTTTAAGCGCATAAAAACTTACACTCTTGATTTCTGGCTAAATAAAAGCTGTTGCAATGATATTTCCATGCTGAACTGAGTTGTTCTGGGTCAAATATGAAGGCAAACCCACTTTCCTTTCAGTATTTTGCTGCAATTGGCAGAAACAAGCATATTTGCTCATTCGGCCTGAAAATGCTTTTAAGCGCATAAAAACTTACACTCTTGATTTCTGGCTAAATAAAAGCTGTTGCAATGATATTTCCATGCTGAACTGAGTTGTTCTGGGTCAAATATGAAGGCAAACCCACTTTCCCTTCAGTATTTTGCTGCAAATAGCAGAAATCAGCTTATTTGGCCTGAAAATGCTTTTAAGCGCATAAAAACTTACACTCTTGATTTCTGGCTAAATAAAAGCTGTTGCAATGATATTTCCATGCTGAACTGAGTTGTTCTGGGTCAAATATGAAGGCAAACCCACTTTCCTTTCAGTATTTTGCTGCAATTGGCAGAAACAAGCATATTTGCTCATTCGGCCTGAAAATGCTTTTAAGCGCATAAAAACTTACACTCTTGATTTCTGACTAAATAAAAGCTGTTGCAATGATATTTCCATGCTGAACTTAGTTGTTCTGGGTCAAATATGAAGGCAAACCCACTTTCCCTTCAGTATTTTGCTGCAAATAGCAGAAATCAGCTCATTTGGCCTGAAAATGCTTTTAAGTGCATAAAAACTTACACTCTTGATTTCTGGCTAAATAAAAGCTGTTGCAATGATATTTCCATGCTGAACTGAGTTGTTCTGGGTCAAATATGAAGGCAAACCCACTTTCCCTTCAGTATTTTGCTGCAATTGGCAGAAACAAGCATATTTGCTCATTCGGCCTGAAAATGCTTTTAAGCGCATAAAAACTTACACTCTTGATTTCTGGCTAAATAAAAGCTGTTGCAATGATATTTCCATGCTGAACTGAGTTGTTCTGGGTCAAATATGAAGACAAACCCACTTTCCCTTCAGTATGTTGCTGCAAATAGCAGAAATCAGCTCATTTGGCCTGAAAATGCTTTTAAGTGCATAAAAACTTACACTCTTGATTTCTGGCTAAATAAAAGCTGTTGCAATGATATTTCCATGCTGAACTGAGTTGTTCTGGGTCAAATATGAAGGCAAACCCACTTTCCTTTCAGTATTTTGCTGCAATTGGCAGAAACAAGCATATTTGCTCATTCGGCCTGAAAATGCTTTTAAGCGCATAAAAACTTACACTCTTGATTTCTGGCTAAATAAAAGCTGTTGCAATGATATTTCCATGCTGAACTGAGTTGTTCTGGGTCAAATATGAAGGCAAACCCACTTTCCTTTCAGTATTTTGCTGCAATTGGCAGAAACAAGCATATTTGCTCATTTGGCCTGAAAATGCTTTTAAGCGCATAAAAACTTACACTCTTGATTTCTGGCTAAATAAAAGCTGTTGCAATGATATTTCCATGCTGAACTGAGTTGTTCTGGGTCAAATATGAAGGCAAACCCACTTTCCTTTCAGTATTTTGCTGCAAATAGCAGAAATCAGCTCATTTGGCCTGAAAATGCTTTTAAGCGCATAAAAACTTACACTCTTGATTTCTGGCTAAATAAAAGCTGTTGCAATGATATTTCCATGCTGAACTGAGTTGTTCTGGGTCAAATATCAAGGCAAACCCACTTTCCCTTCAGTATTTTGCTGCAATTGGCAGAAACAAGCATATTTGCTCATTCGGCCTGAAAATGCTTTTAAGCGCATAAAAACTTACACTCTTGATTTATGGCTAAATAAAAGCTGTTGCAATGATATTTCCATGCTGAACTGAGTTGTTCTGGATCAAATATGAAGGCAAACCCACTTTCCTTTCAGTATTTTGCTGCAATTGGCAGAAACAAGCATATTTGCTCATTCGGCCTGAAAATGCTTTTAAGCGCATAAAAACTTACACTCTTAATTTCTGGCTAAATAAAAGCTGTTGCAATGATATTTCCATGCTGAACTGAGTTGTTCTGGGTCAAATATGAAGGCAAACCCACTTTCCCTTCAGTATTTTGCTGCAAATAGCAGAAATCAGCTCATTTGGCCTGAAAATGCTTTTAAGCGCATAAAAACTTACACTCTTGATTTCTGGCTAAATAAAAGCTGTTGCAATGATATTTCCATGCTGAACTGAGTTGTTCTGGGTCAAATATGAAGGCAAACCCACTTTCCCTTCAGTATTTTGCTGCAAATAGCAGAAATCAGCTTATTTGGCCTGAAAATGCTTTTAAGCGCATAAAAACTTACACTCTTGATTTCTGGCTAAATAAAAGCTGTTGCAATGATATTTCCATGCTGAACTGAGTTGTTCTGGGTCAAATATGAAGGCAAACCCACTTTCCTTTCAGTATTTTGCTGCAATTGGCAGAAACAAGCATATTTGCTCATTCGGCCTGAAAATGCTTTTAAGCGCATAAAAACTTACACTCTTGATTTCTGGCTAAATAAAAGCTGTTGCAATGATATTTCTATGCTGAACTGAGTTGTTCTGGGTCAAATATGAAGGCAAACCCACTTTCCTTTCAGTATTTTGCTGCAATTGGCAGAAACAAGCATATTTGCTCATTCGGCCTGAAAATGCTTTTAAGCGCATAAAAACTTACACTCTTGATTTCTGGCTAAATAAAAGCTGTTGCAATGATATTTCCATGCTGAACTGAGTTGTTCTGGGTCAAATATGAAGGCAAACCCACTTTCCCTTCAGTATTTTGCTGCAAATAGCAGAAATCAGCTTATTTGGCCTGAAAATGCTTTTAAGCGCATAAAAACTTACACTCTTGATTTCTGGCTAAATAAAAGCTGTTGCAATGATATTTCCATGCTGAACTGAGTTGTTCTGGGTCAAATATGAAGGCAAACCCACTTTCCTTTCAGTATTTTGCTGCAATTGGCAGAAACAAGCATATTTGCTCATTCGGCCTGAAAATGCTTTTAAGCGCATAAAAACTTACAGTCTTGATTTCTGGCTAAATAAAAGCTGTTGCAATGATATTTCCATGCTGAACTGAGTTGTTCTGGGTCAAATATGAAGGCAAACCCACTTTCCTTTCAGTATTTTGCTGCAATTGGCAGAAACAAGCATATTTGCTCATTTGGCCTGAAAATGCTTTTAAGCGCATAAAAAGTTACACTCTTGATTTCTGGCTAAATAAAAGCTGTTGCAATGATATTTCCATGCTGAACTGAGTTGTTCTGGGTCAAATATGAAGGCAAACCCACTTTCCTTTCAGTATTTTGCTGCAAATAGCAGAAATCAGCTCATTTGGCCTGAAAATGCTTTTAAGCGCATAAAAACTTACACTCTTGATTTCTGGCTAAATAAAAGCTGTTGCAATGATATTTCCATGCTGAACTGAGTTGTTCTGGGTCAAATATGAAGGCAAACCCACTTTCCTTTCAGTATTTTGCTGCAATTGGCAGAAACAAGCATATTTGCTCATTCGGTCTGAAAATGCTTTTAAGCGCATAAAAACTTACACTCTTGATTTCTGGCTAAATAAAAGCTGTTGCAATGATATTTCCATGCTGAACTGAGTTGTTCTGGGTCAAATATGAAGGCAAACCCACTTTCCCTTCAGTATTTTGCTGCAATTGGCAGAAACAAGCATATTTGCTCATTCGGCCTGAAAATGCTTTTAAGCGCATAAAAACTTACACTCTTGATTTCTGGCTAAATAAAAGCTGTTGCAATGATATTTCCATGCTGAACTGAGTTGTTCTGGGTCAAATATGAAGGCAAACCCACTTTCCTTTCAGTATTTTGCTGCAATTGGCAGAAACAAGCATATTTGCTCATTCGGCCTGAAAATGCTTTTAAGCGCATAAAAACTTAAACTCTTGATTTTTGGCTAAATAAAAGCTGTTGCAATGATATTTCCATGCTGAACTGAGTTGTTCTGGGTCAAATATGAAGGCAAACCCACTTTCCCTTCAGTATTTTGCTGCAAATAGCAGAAATCAGCTCATTTGGCCTGAAAATGCTTTAAAGCGCATAAAAACTTACACTCTTGATTTCTGGCTAAATAAAAGCTGTTGCAATGATATTTCCATGCTGAACTGAGTTGTTCTGGGTCAAATATGAAAGCAAACCCACTTTCCTTTCAGTATTTTGCTGCAATTGGCAGAAACAAGCATATTTGCTCATTCGGCCTGAAAATGCTTTTAAGCGCATAAAAACTTACACTCTTGATTTCTGGCTAAATAAAAGCTGTTGCAATGATATTTCCATGCTGAACTGAGTTGTTCTGGGTCAAATATGAAGGCAAACCCACTTTCCCTTCAGTATTTTGCTGCAAATAGCAGAAATCAGCTCATTTGGCCTGAAAATGCTTTTAAGCGCATAAAAACTTACACTCTTGATTTCTGGCTAAATAAAAGCTGTTGCAATGATATTTCCATGCTGAACTGAGTTGTTCTGGGTCAAATATGAAGGCAAACCCACTTTCCCTTCAGTATTTTGCTGCAAATAGCAGAAATCAGCTCATTTGGCCTGAAAATGCTTTTAGCGCATAAAAACTTACACTCTTGATTTCTGGCTAAATAAAAGCTGTTGCAATGATATTTCCATGCTGAACTGAGTTGTTCTGGGTCAAATATGAAGGCAAACCCACTTTCCCTTCAGTATTTTGCTGCAAATAGCAGAAATCAGCTCATTTGTCCTGAAAATGCTTTTAAGCGCATAAAAACTTACACTCTTGATTTCTTGCTAAATAAAAGCTGTTGCAATGATATTTCCATGCTGAACTGAGTTGTTCTGGGTCAAATATGAAGGCAAACCCACTTTCCTTTCAGTATTTTGCTGCAATTGGCAGAAACAAGCATATTTGCTCATTCGGCCTGAAAATGCTTTTAAGCGCATAAAAACTTACACTCTTGATTTCTGGCTAAATAAAAGCTGTTGCAATGATATTTCCATGCTGAACTGAGTTGTTCTGGGTCAAATATGAAGGCAAACACACTTTCCCTTCAGTATTTTGCTGCAAATAGCAGAAATCAGCTCATTTGGCCTGAAAATGCTTTTAAGCGCATAAAAACTTACACTCTTGATTTCTGGCTAAATAAAAGCTGTTGCAATGATATTTCCATGCTGAACTGAGTTGTTCTGGGTCAAATATGAAGGCAAACCCACTTTCCTTTCAGTATTTTGCTGCAAATAGCAGAAATCAGCTCATTTGGCCTGAAAATGCTTTTAAGCGTATAAAAACTTACACCCTTGATTTCTGGCTAAATAAAAGCTGTTGCAATGATATTTCCATGCTGAACTGAGTTGTTCTGGGTCAAATATGAAGGCAAACCCACTTTCCCTTCAGTATTTTGCTGCAAATAGCAGAAATCAGCTCATTTGGCCTGAAAATGCTTTTAAGCGCATAAAAACTTACACTCTTGATGTCTGGCTAAATAAAAGCTGTTGCAATGATATTTCCATGCTGAACTGAGTTGTTCTGGGTCAAATATGTAGGCAAACCCACTTTCCTTTCAGTATTTTGCTGCAATTGGCAGAAACAAGCATATTTGCTCATTCGGCCTGAAAATGCTTTTAAGCGCATAAAAACTTACACTCTTGATTTCTGGCTAAATAAAAGCTGTTGCAATGATATTTCCATGCTGAACTGAGTTGTTCTGGGTCAAATATGAAGGCAAACCCACTTTCCCTTCAGTATTTTGCTGCAAATAGCAGAAATCAGCTCATTTGGCCTGAAAATGCTTTTAAGCGTATAAAAACTTACACCCTTGATTTCTGGCTAAATAAAAGCTGTTGCAATGATATTTCCATGCTGAACTGAGTTGTTCTGGGTCAAATATGAAGGCAAACCCACTTTCCTTTCAGTATTTTGCTGCAATTGGCAGAAAAAAGCATATTTGCTCATTCGGCCTGAAAATGCTTTTAAGCGCATAAAAACTTACACTCTTGATTTCTGGCTAAATAAAAGCTGTTGCAATGATATTTCCATGCTGAACTGAGTTGTTCTGGGTCAAATATGAAGGCAAACCCACTTTCCCTTCAGTATTTTGCTGCAAATAGCAGAAATCAGCTCATTTGGCCTGAAAATGCTTTTAAGCGCATAAAAACTTACACTCTTGATGTCTGGCTAAATAAAAGCTGTTGCAATGATATTTCCATGCTGAACTGAGTTGTTCTGGGTCAAATATGTAGGCAAACCCACTTTCCTTTCAGTATTTTGCTGCAATTGGCAGAAACAAGCATATTTGCTCATTCGGCCTGAAAATGCTTTTAAGCGCATAAAAACTTACACTCTTGATTTCTGGCTAAATAAAAGCTGTTGCAATGATATTTCCATGCTGAACTGAGTTGTTCTGGGTCAAATATGAAGGCAAACCCACTTTCCTTTCAGTATTTTGCTGCAAATAGCAGAAATCAGCTCATTTGTCCTGAAAATGCTTTTAAGCGCATAAAAACTTACACTCTTGATTTCTGGCTAAATAAAAGCTGTTGCAATGATATTTCCATGCTGAACTGAGTTGTTCTGGGTCAAATATGTAGGCAAACCCACTTTCCTTTCAGTATTTTGCTGCAATTGGCAGAAACAAGCATATTTGCTCATTCGGCCTGAAAATGCTTTTAAGCGCATAAAAACTTACACTCTTGATTTCTGGCTAAATAAAAGCTGTTGCAATGATATTTCCATGCTGAACTGAGTTGTTCTGGGTCAAATATGAAGGCAAACCCACTTTCCTTTCAGTATTTTGCTGCAATTGGCAGAAACAAGCATATTTGCTCATTCGGCCTGAAAATGCTTTTAAGCGCATAAAAACTTACACTCTTGATTTCTGGCTAAATAAAAGCTGTTGCAATGATATTTCCATGCTGAACTGAGTTGTTCTGGGTCAAATATGAAGGCAAACCCACTTTCCTTTCAGTATTTTGCTGCAATTGGCAGAAACAAGCATATTTGCTCATTCGGCCTGAAAATGCTTTTAAGCGCATAAAAACTTACACTCTTGATTTCTGGCTAAATAAAAGCTGTTGCAATGATATTTCCATGCTGAACTGAGTTGTTCTGGGTCAAATATGAAGGCAAACCCACTTTCCTTTCAGTATTTTGCTGCAAATAGCAGAAATCAGCTCATTTGGCCTGAAAATGCTTTTAAGCGCATAAAAACTTACACTCTTGATTTCTGGCTAAATAAAAGCTGTTGCAATGATATTTCCATGCTGAACTGAGTTGTTCTGGGTCAAATATGAAGGCAAACCCACTTTCCTTTCAGTATTTTGCTGCAATTGGCAGAAACAAGCATATTTGCTCATTCGGTCTGAAAATGCTTTTAAGCGCATAAAAACTTACACTCTTGATTTCTGGCTAAATAAAAGCTGTTGCAATGATATTTCCATGCTGAACTGAGTTGATCTGGGTCAAATATGAAGGCAAACCCACTTTCCCTTCAGTATTTTGCTGCAATTGGCAGAAACAAGCATATTTGCTCATTCGGCCTGAAAATGCTTTTAAGCGCATAAAAACTTACACTCTTGATTTCTGGCTAAATAAAAGCTGTTGCAATGATATTTCCATGCTGAACTGAGTTGTTCTGGGTCAAATATGAAGGCAAACCCACTTTCCTTTCAGTATTTTGCTGCAATTGGCAGAAACAAGCATATTTGCTCATTCGGCCTGAAAATGCTTTTAAGCGCATAAAAACTTACACTCTTGATTTCTGGCTAAATAAAAGCTGTTGCAATGATATTTCCATGCTGAACTGAGTTGTTCTGGGTCAAATATGTAGGCAAACCCACTTTCCTTTCAGTATTTTGCTGCAATTGGCAGAAACAAGCATATTTGCTCATTCGGCCTGAAAATGCTTTTAAGCGCATAAAAACTTACACTCTTGATTTCTGGCTAAATAAAAGCTGTTGCAATGATATTTCCATGCTGAACTGAGTTGTTCTGGGTCAAATATGAAGGCAAACCCACTTTCCTTTCAGTATTTTGCTGCAATTGGCAGAAACAAGCATATTTGCTCATTCGGCCTGAAAATGCTTTTAAGCGCATAAAAACTTACACTCTTGATTTCTGGCTAAATAAAAGCTGTTGCAATGATATTTCCATGCTGAACTGAGTTGTTCTGGGTCAAATATGAAGGCAAACCCACTTTCCCTTCAGTATTTTGCTGCAAATAGCAGAAATCAGCTTATTTGGCCTGAAAAAGCTTTTAAGCGCATAAAAACTTACACTCTTGATTTCTGGCTAAATAAAAGCTGTTGCAATGATATTTCCATGCTGAACTGAGTTGTTCTGGGTCAAATATGAAGGCAAACCCACTTTCCTTTCAGTATTTTGCTGCAATTGGCAGAAACAAGCATATTTGCTCATTCGGCCTGAAAATGCTTTTAAGCGCATAAAAACTTACACTCTTGATTTCTGACTAAATAAAAGCTGTTGCAATGATATTTCCATGCTGAACTGAGTTGTTCTGGGTCAAATATGAAGGCAAACCCACTTTCCCTTCAGTATTTTGCTGCAAATAGCAGAAATCAGCTCATTTGGCCTGAAAATGCTTTTAAGTGCATAAAAACTTACACTCTTGATTTCTGGCTAAATAAAAGCTGTTGCAATGATATTTCCATGCTGAACTGAGTTGTTCTGGGTCAAATATGAAGGCAAACCCACTTTCCCTTCAGTATTTTGCTGCAATTGGCAGAAACAAGCATATTTGCTCATTCGGCCTGAAAATGCTTTTAAGCGCATAAAAACTTACACTCTTGATTTCTGGCTAAATAAAAGCTGTTGCAATGATATTTCCATGCTGAACTGAGTTGTTCTGGGTCAAATATGAAGACAAACCCACTTTCCCTTCAGTTTGTTGCTGCAAATAGCAGAAATCAGCTCATTTGGCCTGAAAATGCTTTTAAGTGCATAAAAACTTACACTCTTGATTTCTGGCTAAATAAAAGCTGTTGCAATGATATTTCCATGCTGAACTGAGTTGTTCTGGGTCAAATATGAAGGCAAACCCACTTTCCTTTCAGTATTTTGCTGCAATTGGCAGAAACAAGCATATTTGCTCATTTGGCCTGAAAATGCTTTTAAGCGCATAAAAACTTACACTCTTGATTTCTGGCTAAATAAAAGCTGTTGCAATGATATTTCCATGCTGAACTGAGTTGTTCTGGGTCAAATATGAAGGCAAACCCACTTTCCTTTCAGTATTTTGCTGCAAATAGCAGAAATCAGCTCATTTGGCCTGAAAATGCTTTTAAGCGCATAAAAACTTACACTCTTGATTTCTGGCTAAATAAAAGCTGTTGCAATGATATTTCCATGCTGAACTGAGTTGTTCTGGGTCAAATATGAAGGCAAACCCACTTTCCTTTCAGTATTTTGCTGCAATTGGCAGAAACAAGCATATTTGCTCATTCGGTCTGAAAATGCTTTTAAGCGCATAAAAACTTACACTCTTGATTTCTGGCTAAATAAAAGCTGTTGCAATGATATTTCCATGCTGAACTGAGTTGTTCTGGGTCAAATATGAAGGCAAACCCACTTTCCCTTCAGTATTTTGCTGCAATTGGCAGAAACAAGCATATTTGCTCATTCGGCCTGAAAATGCTTTTAAGCGCATAAAAACTTACACTCTTGATTTATGGCTAAATAAAAGCTGTTGCAATGATATTTCCATGCTGAACTGAGTTGTTCTGGGTCAAATATGTAGGCAAACCCACTTTCCTTTCAGTATTTTGCTGCAATTGGCAGAAACAAGCATATTTGCTCATTCGGCCTGAAAATGCTTTTAAGCGCATAAAAACTTACACTCTTGATTTCTGGCTAAATAAAAGCTGTTGCAATGATATTTCCATGCTGAACTGAGTTGTTCTGGGTCAAATATGAAGGCAAACCCACTTTCCTTTCAGTATTTTGCTGCAATTGGCAGAAACAAGCATATTTGCTCATTCGGCCTGAAAATGCTTTTAAGCGCATAAAAACTTACACTCTTGATTTCTGGCTAAATAAAAGCTGTTGCAATGATATTTCCATGCTGAACTGAGTTGTTCTGGGTCAAATATGAAGGCAAACCCACTTTCCTTTCAGTATTTTGCTGCAAATAGCAGAAATCAGCTTATTTGGCCTGAAAATGCTTTTAAGCGCATAAAAACTTACACTCTTGATTTCTGGCTAAATAAAAGCTGTTGCAATGATATTTCCATGCTGAACTGAGTTGTTCTGGGTCAAATATGAAGGCAAACCCACTTTCCTTTCAGTATTTTGATGCAATTGGCAGAAACAAGCATATTTGCTCATTCGGCCTGAAAATGCTTTTAAGCGCATAAAAACTTACACTCTTGATTTCTGACTAAATAAAAGCTGTTGCAATGATATTTCCATGCTGAACTTAGTTGTTCTGGGTCAAATATGAAGGCAAACCCACTTTCCCTTCAGTATTTTGCTGCAAATAGCAGAAATCAGCTCATTTGGCCTGAAAATGCTTTTAAGTGCATAAAAACTTACACTCTTGATTTCTGGCTAAATAAAAGCTGTTGCAATGATATTTCCATGCTGAACTGAGTTGTTCTGGGTCAAATATGAAGGCAAACCCACTTTCCCTTCAGTATTTTGCTGCAATTGGCAGAAACAAGCATATTTGCTCATTCGGCCTGAAAATGCTTTTAAGCGCATAAAACTTACACTCTTGATTTCTGGCTAAATAAAAGCTGTTGCAATGATATTTCCATGCTGAACTGAGTTGTTCTGGGTCAAATATGAAGACAAACCCACTTTCCCTTCAGTATGTTGCTGCAAATAGCAGAAATCAGCTCATTTGGCCTGAAAATGCTTTTAAGTGCATAAAAACTTACACTCTTGATTTCTGGCTAAATAAAAGCTGTTGCAATGATATTTCCATGCTGAACTGAGTTGTTCTGGGTCAAATATGAAGGCAAACCCACTTTCCTTTCAGTATTTTGCTGCAATTGGCAGAAACAAGCATATTTGCTCATTCGGCCTGAAAATGCTTTTAAGCGCATAAAAACTTACACTCTTGATTTCTGGCTAAATAAAAGCTGTTGCAATGATATTTCCATGCTGAACTGAGTTGTTCTGGGTCAAATATGAAGGCAAACCCACTTTCCTTTCAGTATTTTGCTGCAATTGGCAGAAACAAGCATATTTGCTCATTCGGCCTGAAAATGCTTTTAAGCGCATAAAAACTTACACTCTTGATTTCTGGCTAAATAAAAGCTGTTGCAATGATATTTCCATGCTGAACTGAGTTGTTCTGGGTCAAATATGAAGGCAAACCCACTTTCCTTTCAGTATTTTGCTGCAATTGGCAGAAACAAGCATATTTGCTCATTTGGCCTGAAAATGCTTTTAAGCGCATAAAAACTTACAATCTTGATTTCTGGCTAAATAAAAGCTGTTGCAATGATATTTCCATGCTGAACTGAGTTGTTCTGGGTCAAATATGAAGGCAAACCCACTTTCCTTTCAGTATTTTGCTGCAAATAGCAGAAATCAGCTCATTTGGCCTGAAAATGCTTTTAAGCGCATAAAAACTTACACTCTTGATTTCTGGCTAAATAAAAGCTGTTGCAATGATATTTCCATGCTGAACTGAGTTGTTCTGGGTCAAATATCAAGGCAAACCCACTTTCCCTTCAGTATTTTGCTGCAATTGGCAGAAACAAGCATATTTGCTCATTCGGCCTGAAAATGCTTTTAAGCGCATAAAAACTTACACTCTTGATTTATGGCTAAATAAAAGCTGTTGCAATGATATTTCCATGCTGAACTGAGTTGTTCTGGATCAAATATGAAGGCAAACCCACTTTCCTTTCAGTATTTTGCTGCAATTGGCAGAAACAAGCATATTTGCTCATTCGGCCTGAAAATGCTTTTAAGCGCATAAAAACTTACACTCTTAATTTCTGGCTAAATAAAAGCTGTTGCAATGATATTTCCATGCTGAACTGAGTTGTTCTGGGTCAAATATGAAGGCAAACCCACTTTCCCTTCAGTATTTTGCTGCAAATAGCAGAAATCAGCTTATTTGGCCTGAAAATGCTTTTAAGCGCATAAAAACTTACACTCTTGATTTCTGGCTAAATAAAAGCTGTTGCAATGATATTTCCATGCTGAACTGAGTTGTTCTGGGTCAAATATGAAGGCAAACCCACTTTCCTTTCAGTATTTTGCTGCAATTGGCAGAAACAAGCATATTTGCTCATTCGGCCTGAAAATGCTTTTAAGCGCATAAAAACTTACACTCTTGATTTCTGGCTAAATAAAAGCTGTTGCAATGATATTTCTATGCTGAACTGAGTTGTTCTGGGTCAAATATGAAGGCAAACCCACTTTCCTTTCAGTATTTTGCTGCAATTGGCAGAAACAAGCATATTTGCTCATTCGGCCTGAAAATGCTTTTAAGCGCATAAAAACTTACACTCTTGATTTCTGGCTAAATAAAAGCTGTTGCAATGATATTTCCATGCTGAACTGAGTTGTTCTGGGTCAAATATGAAGGCAAACCCACTTTCCCTTCAGTATTTTGCTGCAAATAGCAGAAATCAGCTTATTTGGCCTGAAAATGCTTTTAAGCGCATAAAAACTTACACTCTTGATTTCTGGCTAAATAAAAGCTGTTGCAATGATATTTCCATGCTGAACTGAGTTGTTCTGGGTCAAATATGAAGGCAAACCCACTTTCCTTTCAGTATTTTGCTGCAATTGGCAGAAACAAGCATATTTGCTCATTCGGCCTGAAAATGCTTTTAAGCGCATAAAAACTTACAGTCTTGATTTCTGGCTAAATAAAAGCTGTTGCAATGATATTTCCATGCTGAACTGAGTTGTTCTGGGTCAAATATGAAGGCAAACCCACTTTCCTTTCAGTATTTTGCTGCAATTGGCAGAAACAAGCATATTTGCTCATTTGGCCTGAAAATGCTTTTAAGCGCATAAAAACTTACACTCTTGATTTCTGGCTAAATAAAAGCTGTTGCAATGATATTTCCATGCTGAACTGAGTTGTTCTGGGTCAAATATGAAGGCAAACCCACTTTCCTTTCAGTATTTTGCTGCAAATAGCAGAAATCAGCTCATTTGGCCTGAAAATGCTTTTAAGCGCATAAAAACTTACACTCTTGATTTCTGGCTAAATAAAAGCTGTTGCAATGATATTTCCATGCTGAACTGAGTTGTTCTGGGTCAAATATGAAGGCAAACCCACTTTCCTTTCAGTATTTTGCTGCAATTGGCAGAAACAAGCATATTTGCTCATTCGGCCTGAAAATGCTTTTAAGCGCATAAAAACTTACACTCTTGATTTCTGGCTAAATAAAAGCTGTTGCAATGATATTTCCATGCTGAACTGAGTTGTTCTGTGTCAAATATGAAGGCAAACCCACTTTCCTTTCAGTATTTTGCTGCAATTGGCAGAAACAAGCATATTTGCTCATTCGGCCTGAAAATGCTTTTAAGCGCATAAAAACTTAAACTCTTGATTTTTGGCTAAATAAAAGCTGTTGCAATGATATTTCCATGCTGAACTGAGTTGTTCTGGGTCAAATATGAAGGCAAACCCACTTTCACTTCAGTATTTTGCTGCAAATAGCAGAAATCAGCTCATTTGGCCTGAAAATGCTTTTAAGCGCATAAAAACTTACACTCTTGATTTCTGGCTAAATAAAAGCTGTTGCAATGATATTTCCATGCTGAACTGAGTTGTTCTGGGTCAAATATGAAGGCAAACCCACTTTCCTTTCAGTATTTTGCTGCAATTGGCAGAAACAAGCATATTTGCTCATTCGGCCTGAAAATGCTTTTAAGCGCATAAAAACTTACACTCTTGATTTCTGGCTAAATAAAAGCTGTTGCAATGATATTTCCATGCTGAACTGAGTTGTTCTGGGTCAAATATGAAGGCAAACCCACTTTCCCTTCAGTATTTTGCTGCAAATAGCAGAAATCAGCTCATTTGGCCTGAAAATGCTTTTAAGCGCATAAAAACTTACACTCTTGATTTCTGGCTAAATAAAAGCTGTTGCAATGATATTTCCATGCTGAACTGAGTTGTTCTGGGTCAAATATGAAGGCAAACCCACTTTCCCTTCAGTATTTTGCTGCAAATAGCAGAAATCAGCTCATTTGGCCTGAAAATGCTTTTAGCGCATAAAAACTTACACTCTTGATTTCTGGCTAAATAAAAGCTGTTGCAATGATATTTCCATGCTGAACTGAGTTGTTCTGGGTCAAATATGAAGGCAAACCCACTTTCCCTTCAGTATTTTGCTGCAAATAGCAGAAATCAGCTCATTTGGCCTGAAAATGCTTTTAAGCGCATAAAAACTTACACTCTTGATTTCTTGCTAAATAAAAGCTGTTGCAATGATATTTCCATGCTGAACTGAGTTGTTCTGGGTCAAATATGAAGGCAAACCCACTTTCCTTTCAGTATTTTGCTGCAATTGGCAGAAACAAGCATATTTGCTCATTCGGCCTGAAAATGCTTTTAAGCGCATAAAAACTTACACTCTTGATTTCTGGCTAAATAAAAGCTGTTGCAATGATATTTCCATGCTGAACTGAGTTGTTCTGGGTCAAATATGAAGGCAAACACACTTTCCCTTCAGTATTTTGCTGCAAATAGCAGAAATCAGCTCATTTGGCCTGAAAATGCTTTTAAGCGCATAAAAACTTACACTCTTGATTTCTGGCTAAATAAAAGCTGTTGCAATGATATTTCCATGCTGAACTGAGTTGTTCTGGGTCAAATATGAAGGCAAACCCACTTTCCCTTCAGTATTTTGCTGCAAATAGCAGAAATCAGCTCATTTGGCCTGAAAATGCTTTTAAGCGTATAAAAACTTACACCCTTGATTTCTGGCTAAATAAAAGCTGTTGCAATGATATTTCCATGCTGAACTGAGTTGTTCTGGGTCAAATATGAAGGCAAACCCACTTTCCTTTCAGTATTTTGCTGCAATTGGCAGAAACAAGCATATTTGCTCATTCGGCCTGAAAATGCTTTTAAGCGCATAAAAACTTACACTCTTGATTTCTGGCTAAATAAAAGCTGTTGCAATGATATTTCCATGCTGAACTGAGTTGTTCTGGGTCAAATATGAAGGCAAACCCACTTTCCCTTCAGTATTTTGCTGCAAATAGCAGAAATCAGCTCATTTGGCCTGAAAATGCTTTTAAGCGCATAAAAACTTACACTCTTGATTTCTGGCTAAATAAAAGCTGTTGCAATGATATTTCCATGCTGAACTGAGTTGTTCTGGGTCAAATATGTAGGCAAACCCACTTTCCTTTCAGTATTTTGCTGCAATTGGCAGAAACAAGCATATTTGCTCATTCGGCCTGAAAATGCTTTTAAGCGCATAAAAACTTACACTCTTGATTTCTGGCTAAATAAAAGCTGTTGCAATGATATTTCCATGCTGAACTGAGTTGTTCTGGGTCAAATATGAAGGCAAACCCACTTTCCTTTCAGTATTTTGCTGCAAATAGCAGAAATCAGCTCATTTGTCCTGAAAATGCTTTTAAGCGCATAAAAACTTACACTCTTGATTTCTGGCTAAATAAAAGCTGTTGCAATGATATTTCCATGCTGAACTGAGTTGTTCTGGGTCAAATATGTAGGCAAACCCACTTTCCTTTCAGTATTTTGCTGCAATTGGCAGAAACAAGCATATTTGCTCATTCGGCCTGAAAATGCTTTTAAGCGCATAAAAACTTACACTCTTGATTTCTGGCTAAATAAAAGCTGTTGCAATGATATTTCCATGCTGAACTGAGTTGTTCTGGGTCAAATATGAAGGCAAACCCACTTTCCTTTCAGTATTTTGCTGCAATTGGCAGAAACAAGCATATTTGCTCATTCGGCCTGAAAATGCTTTTAAGCGCATAAAAACTTACACTCTTGATTTCTGGCTAAATAAAAGCTGTTGCAATGATATTTCCATGCTGAACTGAGTTGTTCTGGGTCAAATATGAAGGCAAACCCACTTTCCCTTCAGTATTTTGCTGCAAATAGCAGAAATCAGCTTATTTGGCCTGAAAATGCTTTTAAGCGCATAAAAACTTACACTCTTGATTTCTGGCTAAATAAAAGCTGTTGCAATGATATTTCCATGCTGAACTGAGTTGTTCTGGGTCAAATATGAAGGCAAACCCACTTTCCTTTCAGTATTTTGCTGCAATTGGCAGAAACAAGCATATTTGCTCATTCGGCCTGAAAATGCTTTTAAGCGCATAAAAACTTACACTCTTGATTTCTGGCTAAATAAAAGCTGTTGCAATGATATTTCCATGCTGAACTGAGTTGTTCTGGGTCAAATATGAAGGCAAACCCACTTTCCTTTCAGTATTTTGCTGCAATTGGCAGAAACAAGCATATTTGCTCATTCGGCCTGAAAATGCTTTTAAGCGCATAAAAACTTACACTCTTGATTTCTGGCTAAATAAAAGCTGTTGCAATGATATTTCCATGCTGAACTGAGTTGTTCTGGGTCAAATATGAAGGCAAACCCACTTTCCTTTCAGTATTTTGCTGCAAATAGCAGAAATCAGCTCATTTGGCCTGAAAATGCTTTTAAGCGCATAAAAACTTACACTCTTGATTTCTGGCTAAATAAAAGCTGTTGCAATGATATTTCCATGCTGAACTGAGTTGTTCTGGGTCAAATATGAAGGCAAACCCACTTTCCTTTCAGTATTTTGCTGCAATTGGCAGAAACAAGCATATTTGCTCATTCGGTCTGAAAATGCTTTTAAGCGCATAAAAACTTACACTCTTGATTTCTGGCTAAATAAAAGCTGTTGCAATGATATTTCCATGCTGAACTGAGTTGTTCTGGGTCAAATATGAAGGCAAACCCACTTTCCTTTCAGTATTTTGCTGCAATTGGCAGAAACAAGCATATTTGCTCATTCGGCCTGAAAATGCTTTTAAGCGCATAAAAACTTACACTCTTGATTTCTGGCTAAATAAAAGCTGTTGCAATGATATTTCCATGCTGAACTGAGTTGTTCGGGGTCAAATATGAAGGCAAACCCACTTTCCTTTCAGTATTTTGCTGCAATTGGCAGAAACAAGCATATTTGCCCATTCGGCCTGAAAATGCTTTTAAGCGCATAAAAACTTACACTCTTGATTTCTGGCTAAATAAATGCTGTTGCAATGATATTTCCATGCTGAACTGAGTTGTTCTGGGTCAAATATGAAGGCAAACCCACTTTCCTTTCAGTATTTTGCTGCAATTGGCAGAAACAAGCATATTTGCTCATTTGGCCTGAAAATGCTTTTAAGCGCATAAAAACTTACACTCTTGATTTCTGGCTAAATAAAAGCTGTTGCAATGATATTTCCATGCTGAACTGAGTTGTTCTGGGTCAAATATGAAGGCAAACCCACTTTCCTTTCAGTATTTTGCTGCAAATAGCAGAAATCAGCTCATTTGGCCTGAAAATGCTTTTAAGCGCATAAAAACTTACACTCTTGATTTCTGGCTAAATAAAAGCTGTTGCAATGATATTTCCATGCTGAACTGAGTTGTTCTGGGTCAAATATGAAGGCAAACCCACTTTCCTTTCAGTATTTTGCTGCAATTGGCAGAAACAAGCATATTTGCTCATTCGGTCTGAAAATGCTTTTAAGCGCATAAAAACTTACACTCTTAATTTCTGGCTAAATAAAAGCTGTTGCAATGATATTTCCATGCTGAACTGAGTTGTTCTGGGTCAAATATGAAGGCAAACCCACTTTCCCTTCAGTATTTTGCTGCAAATAGCAGAAATCAGCTCATTTGGCCTGAAAATGCTTTTAAGCGCATAAAAACTTACACTCTTGATTTCTGGCTAAATAAAAGCTGTTGCAATGATATTTCCATGCTGAACTGAGTTGTTCTGGGTCAAATATGAAGGCAAACCCACTTTCCTTTCAGTATTTTGCTGCAATTGGCAGAAACAAGCATATTTGCTCATTCGGCCTGAAAATGCTTTTAAGCGCATAAAAACTTACACTCTTGATTTCTGGCTAAATAAAAGCTGTTGCAATGATATTTCCATGCTGAACTGAGTTGTTCTGGGTCAAATATGAAGGCAAACCCACTTTCCCTTCAGTATTTTGCTGCAAATAGCAGAAATCAGCTCATTTGGCCTGAAAATGCTTTTAAGCGCATAAAAACTTACACTCTTGATTTCTGGCTAAATAAAAGCTGTTGCAATGATATTTCCATGCTGAACTGAGTTGTTCTGGGTCAAATATGAAGGCAAACCCACTTTCCCTTCAGTATTTTGCTGCAAATAGCAGAAATCAGCTCATTTGGCCTGAAAATGCTTTTAAGCGCATAAAAACTTACACTCTTGATTTCTGGCTAAATAAAAGCTGTTGAAATGATATTTCCATGCTGAACTGAGTTTTTCTGGGTCAAATATGAAGGCAAACCCACTTTCCTTTCAGTATTTTGCTGCAATTGGCAGAAACAAGCGTATTTGCTCATTCGGCCTGAAAATGCTTTTAAGCGCATAAAAACTTACACTCTTGATTTCTGGCTAAATAAAAGCTGTTGCAATGATATTTCCATGCTGAACTGAGTTGTTCTGGGTCAAATATGAAGGCAAACCCACTTTCCCTTCAGTATTTTGCTGCAAATAGCAGAAATCAGCTCATTTGGCCTGAAAATGCTTTTAAGCGCATAAAAACTTACACTCTTGATTTCTGGCTAAATAAAAGCTGTTGCAATGATATTTCCATGCTGAACTGAGTTGTTCTGGGTCAAATATGAAGGCAAACCCACTTTCCTTTCAGTATTTTGCTGCAATTGGCAGAAACAAGCATATTTGCTCATTCGGCCTGAAAATGCTTTTAAGCGCATAAAAACTTACACTCTTGATTTCTGGCTAAATAAAAGCTGTTGCAATGATATTTCCATGCTGAACTGAGTTGTTCTGGGTCAAATATGAAGGCAAACCCACTTTCCCTTCAGTATTTTGCTGCAAATAGCAGAAATCAGCTCATTTGGCCTGAAAATGCTTTTAAGCGCATAAAAACTTACACTCTTGATTTCTGGCTAAATAAAAGCTGTTGCAATGATATTTCCATGCTGAACTGAGTTGTTCTGGGTCAAATATGAAGGCAAACCCACTTTCCCTTCAGTATTTTGCTGCAAATAGCAGAAATCAGCTCATTTGGCCTGAAAATGCTTTTAGCGCATAAAAACTTACACTCTTGATTTCTGGCTAAATAAAAGCTGTTGCAATGATATTTCCATGCTGAACTGAGTTGTTCTGGGTCAAATATGAAGGCAAACCCACTTTCCCTTCAGTATTTTGCTGCAAATAGCAGAAATCAGCTCATTTGGCCTGAAAATGCTTTTAAGCGCATAAAAACTTACACTCTTGATTTCTTGCTAAATAAAAGCTGTTGCAATGATATTTCCATGCTGAACTGAGTTGTTCTGGGTCAAATATGAAGGCAAACCCACTTTCCCTTCAGTATTTTGCTGCAAATAGCAGAAATCAGCTCATTTGGCCTGAAAATGCTTTTAAGCGCATAAAAACTTACACTCTTGATTTCTGGCTAAATAAAAGCTGTTGCAATGATATTTCCATGCTGAACTGAGTTGTTCTGGGTCAAATATGAAGGCAAACCCACTTTCCCTTCAGTATTTTGCTGCAAATAGCAGAAATCAGCTCATTTGGCCTGAAAATGCTTTTAAGCGTATAAAAACTTACACCCTTGATTTCTGGCTAAATAAAAGCTGTTGCAATGATATTTCCATGCTGAACTGAGTTGTTCTGGGTCAAATATGAAGGCAAACCCACTTTCCCTTCAGTATTTTGCTGCAAATAGCAGAAATCAGCTCATTTGGCCTGAAAATGCTTTTAAGCGCATAAAAACTTACACTCTTGATTTCTGGCTAAATAAAAGCTGTTGCAATGATATTTCCATGCTGAACTGAGTTGTTCTGGGTCAAATATGAAGGCAAACCCACTTTCCTTTCAGTATTTTGCTGCAATTGGCAGAAACAAGCATATTTGCTCATTCGGCCTGAAAATGCTTTTAAGCGCATAAAAACTTACACTCTTGATTTCTGGCTAAATAAAAGCTGTTGCAATGATATTTCCATGCTGAACTGAGTTGTTCTGGGTCAAATATGAAGGCAAACCCACTTTCCTTTCAGTATTTTGCTGCAATTGGCAGAAACAAGCATATTTGCTCATTCGGCCTGAAAATGCTTTTAAGCGCATAAAAACTTACACTCTTGATTTCTGGCTAAACAAAAGCTGTTGCAATGATATTTCCATGCTGAAATGAGTTGTTCTGGGTCAAATATGAAGGCAAACCCACTTTCCCTTCAGTATTTTGCTGCAATTGGCAGAAACAAGCATATTTGCTCATTCGGCCTGAAAATGCTTTTAAGCGCATAAAAACTTACACTCTTGATTTTTGGCTAAATAAAAGCTGTTGCAATGATATTTCCATGCTGAACTGAGTTGTTCTGGGTCAAATATGAAGGCAAACCCACTTTCCCTTCAGTATTTTGCTGCAAATAGCAGAAATCAGCTCATTTGGCCTGAAAATGCTTTTAAGCGCATAAAAACTTACACTCTTGATTTCTGGCTAAATAAAAGCTGTTGCAATGATATTTCCATGCTGAACTGAGTTGTTCTGGGTCAAATATGAAGGCAAACCCACTTTCCTTTCAGTATTTTGCTGCAATTGGCAGAAACAAGCATATTTGCTCATTCGGCCTGAAAATGCTTTTAAGCGCATAAAAACTTACACTCTTGATTTCTGGCTAAATAAAAGCTGTTGCAATGATATTTCCATGCTGAACTGAGTTGTTCTGGGTCAAATATGAAGGCAAACCCACTTTCCTTTCAGTATTTTGCTGCAATTGGCAGAAACAAGCATATTTGCTCATTTGGCCTGAAAATGCTTTTAAGCGCATAAAAACTTACACTCTTGATTTCTGGCTAAATAAAAGCTGTTGCAATGATATTTCCATGCTGAACTGAGTTGTTCTGGGTCAAATATGAAGGCAAACCCACTTTCCCTTCAGTATTTTGCTGCAAATAGCAGAAATCAGCTCATTTGGCCTGAAAATGCTTTTAAGCGCATAAAAACTTACACTCTTGATTTCTGGCTAAATAAAAGCTGTTGCAATGATATTTCCATGCTGAACTGAGTTGTTCTGGGTCAAATATGAAGGCAAACCCACTTTCCTTTCAGTATTTTGCTGCAATTGGCAGAAACAAGCATATTTGCTCATTTGGCCTGAAAATGCTTTTAAGCGCATAAAAACTTACACTCTTGATTTCTGGCTAAATAAAAGCTGTTGCAATGATATTTCCATGCTGAACTGAGTTGTTCTGGGTCAAATATGAAGGCAAACCCACTTTCCCTTCAGTATTTTGCTGCAAATAGCAGAAATCAGCTCATTTGGCCTGAAAATGCTTTTAAGCGCATAAAAACTTACACTCTTGATTTCTGGCTAAATAAAAGCTGTTGCAATGATATTTCCATGCTGAACTGAGTTGTTCTGGGTCAAATATGAAGGCAAACCCACTTTCCTTTCAGTATTTTGCTGCAATTGGCAGAAACAAGCATATTTGCTCATTCGGCCTGAAAATGCTTTTAAGCGCATAAAAACTTACACTCTTGATTTCTGGCTAAATAAAAGCTGTTGCAATGATATTTCCATGCTGAACTGAGTTGTTCTGGGTCAAATATGAAGGCAAACCCACTTTCCCTTCAGTATTTTGCTGCAAATAGCAGAAATCAGCTCATTTGGCCTGAAAATGCTTTTAAGCGCATAAAAACTTACACTCTTGATTTCTGGCTAAATAAAAGCTGTTGCAATGATATTTCCATGCTGAACTGAGTTGTTCTGGGTCAAATATTAAGGCAAACCCACTTTCCCTTCAGTATTTTGCTGCAAATAGCAGAAATCAGCTCATTTGGCCTGAAAATGCTTTTAGCGCATAAAAACTTACACTCTTGATTTCTGGCTAAATAAAAGCTGTTGCAATGATATTTCCATGCTGAACTGAGTTGTTCTGGGTCAAATATTAAGGCAAACCCACTTTCCCTTCAGTATTTTGCTGCAAATAGCAGAAATCAGCTCATTCGGTCTGAAAATGCTTTTAAGCGCATAAAAACTTACACTCTTGATTTCTGGCTAAATAAAAGCTGTTGCAATGATATTTCCATGCTGAACTGAGTTGATCTGGGTCAAATATGAAGGCAAACCCACTTTCCCTTCAGTATTTTGCTGCAATTGGCAGAAACAAGCATATTTGCTCATTCGGCCTGAAAATGCTTTTAAGCGCATAAAAACTTACACTCTTGATTTCTGGCTAAATAAAAGCTGTTGCAATGATATTTCCATGCTGAACTGAGTTGTTCTGGGTCAAATATGAAGGCAAACCCACTTTCCTTTCAGTATTTTGCTGCAATTGGCAGAAACAAGCATATTTGCTCATTCGGCCTGAAAATGCTTTTAAGCGCATAAAAACTTACACTCTTGATTTCTGGCTAAATAAAAGCTGTTGCAATGATATTTCCATGCTGAACTGAGTTGTTCTGGGTCAAATATGAAGGCAAACCCACTTTCCCTTCAGTATTTTGCTGCAAATAGCAGAAATCAGCTTATTTGGCCTGAAAAAGCTTTTAAGCGCATAAAAACTTACACTCTTGATTTCTGGCTAAATAAAAGCTGTTGCAATGATATTTCCATGCTGAACTGAGTTGTTCTGGGTCAAATATGAAGGCAAACCCACTTTCCCTTCAGTATTTTGCTGCAATTGGCAGAAACAAGCATATTTGCTCATTCGGCCTGAAAATGCTTTTAAGCGCATAAAAACTTACACTCTTGATTTCTGGCTAAATAAAAGCTGTTGCAATGATATTTCCATGCTGAACTGAGTTGTTCTGGGTCAAATATGAAGGCAAACCCACTTTCCTTTCAGTATTTTGCTGCAATTGGCAGAAACAAGCATATTTGCTCATTCGGCCTGAAAATGCTTTTAAGCGCATAAAAACTTACACTCTTGATTTCTGGCTAAATAAAAGCTGTTGCAATGATATTTCCATGCTGAACTGAGTTGTTCTGGGTCAAATATGAAGGCAAACCCACTTTCCCTTCAGTATTTTGCTGCAAATAGCAGAAATCAGCTTATTTGGCCTGAAAAAGCTTTTAAGCGCATAAAAACTTACACTCTTGATTTCTGGCTAAATAAAAGCTGTTGCAATGATATTTCCATGCTGAACTGAGTTGTTCTGGGTCAAATATGAAGGCAAACCCACTTTCCTTTCAGTATTTTGCTGCAATTGGCAGAAACAAGCATATTTGCTCATTCGGCCTGAAAATGCTTTTAAGCGCATAAAAACTTACACTCTTGATTTCTGACTAAATAAAAGCTGTTGCAATGATATTTCCATGCTGAACTGAGTTGTTCTGGGTCAAATATGAAGGCAAACCCACTTTCCCTTCAGTATTTTGCTGCAAATAGCAGAAATCAGCTCATTTGGCCTGAAAATGCTTTTAAGTGCATAAAAACTTACACTCTTGATTTCTGGCTAAATAAAAGCTGTTGCAATGATATTTCCATGCTGAACTGAGTTGTTCTGGGTAAAATATGAAGGCAAACCCACTTTCCCTTCAGTATTTTGCTGCAATTGGCAGAAACAAGCATATTTGCTCATTCGGCCTGAAAATGCTTTTAAGCGCATAAAAACTTACACTCTTGATTTCTGGCTAAATAAAAGCTGTTGCAATGATATTTCCATGCTAAACTGAGTTGTTCTGGGTCAAATATGAAGACAAACCCACTTTCCCTTCAGTTTGTTGCTGCAAATAGCAGAAATCAGCTCATTTGGCCTGAAAATGCTTTTAAGTGCATAAAAACTTACACTCTTGATTTCTGGCTAAATAAAAGCTGTTGCAATGATATTTCCATGCTGAACTGAGTTGTTCTGGGTCAAATATGAAGGCAAACCCACTTTCCTTTCAGTATTTTGCTGCAATTGGCAGAAACAAGCATATTTGCTCATTTGGCCTGAAAATGCTTTTAAGCGCATAAAAACTTACACTCTTGATTTCTGGCTAAATAAAAGCTGTTGCAATGATATTTCCATGCTGAACTGAGTTGTTCTGGGTCAAATATGAAGGCAAACCCACTTTCCTTTCAGTATTTTGCTGCAAATAGCAGAAATCAGCTCATTTGGCCTGAAAATGCTTTTAAGCGCATAAAAACTTACACTCTTGATTTCTGGCTAAATAAAAGCTGTTGCAATGATATTTCCATGCTGAACTGAGTTGTTCTGGGTCAAATATGAAGGCAAACCCACTTTCCTTTCAGTATTTTGCTGCAATTGGCAGAAACAAGCATATTTGCTCATTCGGTCTGAAAATGCTTTTAAGCGCATAAGAACTTACACTCTTGATTTCTGGCTAAATAAAAGCTGTTGCAATGATATTTCCATGCTGAACTGAGTTGTTCTGGGTCAAATATGTAGGCAAACCCACTTTCCTTTCAGTATTTTGCTGCAATTGGCAGAAACAAGCATATTTGCTCATTCGGCCTGAAAATGCTTTTAAGCGCATAAAAACTTACACTCTTGATTTCTGGCTAAATAAAAGCTGTTGCAATGATATTTCCATGCTGAACTGAGTTGTTCTGGGTCAAATATGAAGGCAAACCCACTTTCCTTTCAGTATTTTGCTGCAATTGGCAGAAACAAGCATATTTGCTCATTCGGCCTGAAAATGCTTTTAAGCGCATAAAAACTTACACTCTTGATTTCTGGCTAAATAAAAGCTGTTGCAATGATATTTCCATGCTGAACTGAGTTGTTCTGGGTCAAATATGAAGGCAAACCCACTTTCCCTTCAGTATTTTGCTGCAAATAGCAGAAATCAGCTTATTTGGCCTGAAAATGCTTTTAAGCGCATAAAAACTTACACTCTTGATTTCTGGCTAAATAAAAGCTGTTGCAATGATATTTCCATGCTGAACTGAGTTGTTCTGGGTCAAATATGAAGGCAAACCCACTTTCCTTTCAGTATTTTGCTGCAATTGGCAGAAACAAGCATATTTGCTCATTCGGCCTGAAAATGCTTTTAAGCGCATAAAAACTTACACTCTTGATTTCTGACTAAATAAAAGCTGTTGCAATGATATTTCCATGCTGAACTTAGTTGTTCTGGGTCAAATATGAAGGCAAACCCACTTTCCCTTCAGTATTTTGCTGCAAATAGCAGAAATCAGCTCATTTGGCCTGAAAATGCTTTTAAGTGCATAAAAACTTACACTCTTGATTTCTGGCTAAATAAAAGCTGTTGCAATGATATTTCCATGCTGAACTGAGTTGTTCTGGGTCAAATATGAAGGCAAACCCACTTTCCCTTCAGTATTTTGCTGCAATTGGCAGAAACAAGCATATTTGCTCATTCGGCCTGAAAATGCTTTTAAGCGCATAAAAACTTACACTCTTGATTTCTGGCTAAATAAAAGCTGTTGCAATGATATTTCCATGCTGAACTGAGTTGTTCTGGGTCAAATATGAAGACAAACCCACTTTCCCTTCAGTATGTTGCTGCAAATAGCAGAAATCAGCTCATTTGGCCTGAAAATGCTTTTAAGTGCATAAAAACTTACACTCTTGATTTCTGGCTAAATAAAAGCTGTTGCAATGATATTTCCATGCTGAACTGAGTTGTTCTGGGTCAAATATGAAGGCAAACCCACTTTCCTTTCAGTATTTTGCTGCAATTGGCAGAAACAAGCATATTTGCTCATTCGGCCTGAAAATGCTTTTAAGCGCATAAAAACTTACACTCTTGATTTCTGGCTAAATAAAAGCTGTTGCAATGATATTTCCATGCTGAACTGAGTTGTTCTGGGTCAAATATGAAGGCAAACCCACTTTCCTTTCAGTATTTTGCTGCAATTGGCAGAAACAAGCATATTTGCTCATTTGGCCTGAAAATGCTTTTAAGCGCATAAAAACTTACACTCTTGATTTCTGGCTAAATAAAAGCTGTTGCAATGATATTTCCATGCTGAACTGAGTTGTTCTGGGTCAAATATGAAGGCAAACCCACTTTCCTTTCAGTATTTTGCTGCAAATAGCAGAAATCAGCTCATTTGGCCTGAAAATGCTTTTAAGCGCATAAAAACTTACACTCTTGATTTCTGGCTAAATAAAAGCTGTTGCAATGATATTTCCATGCTGAACTGAGTTGTTCTGGGTCAAATATCAAGGCAAACCCACTTTCCCTTCAGTATTTTGCTGCAATTGGCAGAAACAAGCATATTTGCTCATTCGGCCTGAAAATGCTTTTAAGCGCATAAAAACTTACACTCTTGATTTATGGCTAAATAAAAGCTGTTGCAATGATATTTCCATGCTGAACTGAGTTGTTCTGGATCAAATATGAAGGCAAACCCACTTTCCTTTCAGTATTTTGCTGCAATTGGCAGAAACAAGCATATTTGCTCATTCGGCCTGAAAATGCTTTTAAGCGCATAAAAACTTACACTCTTAATTTCTGGCTAAATAAAAGCTGTTGCAATGATATTTCCATGCTGAACTGAGTTGTTCTGGGTCAAATATGAAGGCAAACCCACTTTCCCTTCAGTATTTTGCTGCAAATAGCAGAAATCAGCTCATTTGGCCTGAAAATGCTTTTAAGCGCATAAAAACTTACACTCTTGATTTCTGGCTAAATAAAAGCTGTTGCAATGATATTTCCATGCTGAACTGAGTTGTTCTGGGTCAAATATGAAGGCAAACCCACTTTCCTTTCAGTATTTTGCTGCAATTGGCAGAAACAAGCATATTTGCTCATTCGGCCTGAAAATGCTTTTAAGCGCATAAAAACTTACACTCTTGATTTCTGGCTAAATAAAAGCTGTTGCAATGATATTTCTATGCTGAACTGAGTTGTTCTGGGTCAAATATGAAGGCAAACCCACTTTCCTTTCAGTATTTTGCTGCAATTGGCAGAAACAAGCATATTTGCTCATTCGGCCTGAAAATGCTTTTAAGCGCATAAAAACTTACACTCTTGATTTCTGGCTAAATAAAAGCTGTTGCAATGATATTTCCATGCTGAACTGAGTTGTTCTGGGTCAAATATGAAGGCAAACCCACTTTCCCTTCAGTATTTTGCTGCAAATAGCAGAAATCAGCTTATTTGGCCTGAAAATGCTTTTAAGCGCATAAAAACTTACACTCTTGATTTCTGGCTAAATAAAAGCTGTTGCAATGATATTTCCATGCTGAACTGAGTTGTTCTGGGTCAAATATGAAGGCAAACCCACTTTCCTTTCAGTATTTTGCTGCAATTGGCAGAAACAAGCATATTTGCTCATTCGGCCTGAAAATGCTTTTAAGCGCATAAAAACTTACAGTCTTGATTTCTGGCTAAATAAAAGCTGTTGCAATGATATTTCCATGCTGAACTGAGTTGTTCTGGGTCAAATATGAAGGCAAACCCACTTTCCTTTCAGTATTTTGCTGCAATTGGCAGAAACAAGCATATTTGCTCATTTGGCCTGAAAATGCTTTTAAGCGCATAAAAACTTACACTCTTGATTTCTGGCTAAATAAAAGCTGTTGCAATGATATTTCCATGCTGAACTGAGTTGTTCTGGGTCAAATATGAAGGCAAACCCACTTTCCTTTCAGTATTTTGCTGCAAATAGCAGAAATCAGCTCATTTGGCCTGAAAATGCTTTTAAGCGCATAAAAACTTACACTCTTGATTTCTGGCTAAATAAAAGCTGTTGCAATGATATTTCCATGCTGAACTGAGTTGTTCTGGGTCAAATATGAAGGCAAACCCACTTTCCTTTCAGTATTTTGCTGCAATTGGCAGAAACAAGCATATTTGCTCATTCGGTCTGAAAATGCTTTTAAGCGCATAAAAACTTACACTCTTGATTTCTGGCTAAATAAAAGCTGTTGCAATGATATTTCCATGCTGAACTGAGTTGTTCTGGGTCAAATATGAAGGCAAACCCACTTTCCCTTCAGTATTTTGCTGCAATTGGCAGAAACAAGCATATTTGCTCATTCGGCCTGAAAATGCTTTTAAGCGCATAAAAACTTACACTCTTGATTTCTGGCTAAATAAAAGCTGTTGCAATGATATTTCCATGCTGAACTGAGTTGTTCTGGGTCAAATATGAAGGCAAACCCACTTTCCTTTCAGTATTTTGCTGCAATTGGCAGAAACAAGCATATTTGCTCATTCGGCCTGAAAATGCTTTTAAGCGCATAAAAACTTAAACTCTTGATTTTTGGCTAAATAAAAGCTGTTGCAATGATATTTCCATGCTGAACTGAGTTGTTCTGGGTCAAATATGAAGGCAAACCCACTTTCCCTTCAGTATTTTGCTGCAAATAGCAGAAATCAGCTCATTTGGCCTGAAAATGCTTTTAAGCGCATAAAAACTTACACTCTTGATTTCTGGCTAAATAAAAGCTGTTGCAATGATATTTCCATGCTGAACTGAGTTGTTCTGGGTCAAATATGAAGGCAAACCCACTTTCCTTTCAGTATTTTGCTGCAATTGGCAGAAACAAGCATATTTGCTCATTCGGCCTGAAAATGCTTTTAAGCGCATAAAAACTTACACTCTTGATTTCTGGCTAAATAAAAGCTGTTGCAATGATATTTCCATGCTGAACTGAGTTGTTCTGGGTCAAATATGAAGGCAAACCCACTTTCCCTTCAGTATTTTGCTGCAAATAGCAGAAATCAGCTCATTTGGCCTGAAAATGCTTTTAAGCGCATAAAAACTTACACTCTTGATTTCTGGCTAAATAAAAGCTGTTGCAATGATATTTCCATGCTGAACTGAGTTGTTCTGGGTCAAATATGAAGGCAAACCCACTTTCCCTTCAGTATTTTGCTGCAAATAGCAGAAATCAGCTCATTTGGCCTGAAAATGCTTTTAGCGCATAAAAACTTACACTCTTGATTTCTGGCTAAATAAAAGCTGTTGCAATGATATTTCCATGCTGAACTGAGTTGTTCTGGGTCAAATATGAAGGCAAACCCACTTTCCCTTCAGTATTTTGCTGCAAATAGCAGAAATCAGCTCATTTGGCCTGAAAATGCTTTTAAGCGCATAAAAACTTACACTCTTGATTTCTGGCTAAATAAAAGCTGTTGCAATGATATTTCCATGCTGAACTGAGTTGTTCTGGGTCAAATATGAAGGCAAACCCACTTTCCTTTCAGTATTTTGCTGCAATTGGCAGAAACAAGCATATTTGCTCATTCGGCCTGAAAATGCTTTTAAGCGCATAAAAACTTACACTCTTGATTTCTGGCTAAATAAAAGCTGTTGCAATGATATTTCCATGCTGAACTGAGTTGTTCTGGGTCAAATATGAAGGCAAACCCACTTTCCCTTCAGTATTTTGCTGCAAATAGCAGAAATCAGCTCATTTGGCCTGAAAATGCTTTTAAGCGCATAAAAACTTACACTCTTGATTTCTGGCTAAATAAAAGCTGTTGCAATGATATTTCCATGCTGAACTGAGTTGTTCTGGGTCAAATATGAAGGCAAACCCACTTTCCCTTCAGTATTTTGCTGCAAATAGCAGAAATCAGCTCATTTGGCCTGAAAATGCTTTTAGCGCATAAAAACTTACACTCTTGATTTCTGGCTAAATAAAAGCTGTTGCAATGATATTTCCATGCTGAACTGAGTTGTTCTGGGTCAAATATGAAGGCAAACCCACTTTCCCTTCAGTATTTTGCTGCAAATAGCAGAAATCAGCTCATTTGGCCTGAAAATGCTTTTAAGCGCATAAAAACTTACACTCTTGATTTCTTGCTAAATAAAAGCTGTTGCAATGATATTTCCATGCTGAACTGAGTTGTTCTGGGTCAAATATGAAGGCAAACCCACTTTCCTTTCAGTATTTTGCTGCAATTGGCAGAAACAAGCATATTTGCTCATTCGGCCTGAAAATGCTTTTAAGCGCATAAAAACTTACACTCTTGATTTCTGGCTAAATAAAAGCTGTTGCAATGATATTTCCATGCTGAACTGAGTTGTTCTGGGTCAAATATGAAGGCAAACACACTTTCCCTTCAGTATTTTGCTGCAAATAGCAGAAATCAGCTCATTTGGCCTGAAAATGCTTTTAAGCGCATAAAAACTTACACTCTTGATTTCTGGCTAAATAAAAGCTGTTGCAATGATATTTCCATGCTGAACTGAGTTGTTCTGGGTCAAATATGAAGGCAAACCCACTTTCCCTTCAGTATTTTGCTGCAAATAGCAGAAATCAGCTCATTTGGCCTGAAAATGCTTTTAAGCGTATAAAAACTTACACCCTTGATTTCTGGCTAAATAAAAGCTGTTGCAATGATATTTCCATGCTGAACTGAGTTGTTCTGGGTCAAATATGAAGGCAAACCCACTTTCCTTTCAGTATTTTGCTGCAATTGGCAGAAACAAGCATATTTGCTCATTCGGCCTGAAAATGCTTTTAAGCGCATAAAAACTTACACTCTTGATTTCTGGCTAAATAAAAGCTGTTGCAATGATATTTCCATGCTGAACTGAGTTGTTCTGGGTCAAATATGAAGGCAAACCCACTTTCCCTTCAGTATTTTGCTGCAAATAGCAGAAATCAGCTCATTTGGCCTGAAAATGCTTTTAAGCGCATAAAAACTTACACTCTTGATTTCTGGCTAAATAAAAGCTGTTGCAATGATATTTCCATGCTGAACTGAGTTGTTCTGGGTCAAATATGAAGGCAAACCCACTTTCCTTTCAGTATTTTGCTGCAATTGGCAGAAACAAGCATATTTGCTCATTCGGCCTGAAAATGCTTTTAAGCGCATAAAAACTTACACTCTTGATTTCTGGCTAAATAAAAGCTGTTGCAATGATATTTCCATGCTGAACTGAGTTGTTCTGGGTCAAATATGAAGGCAAACCCACTTTCCCTTCAGTATTTTGCTGCAAATAGCAGAAATCAGCTTATTTGGCCTGAAAATGCTTTTAAGCGCATAAAAACTTACACTCTTGATTTCTGGCTAAATAAAAGCTGTTGCAATGATATTTCCATGCTGAACTGAGTTGTTCTGGGTCAAATATGAAGGCAAACCCACTTTCCTTTCAGTATTTTGCTGCAATTGGCAGAAACAAGCATATTTGCTCATTCGGCCTGAAAATGCTTTTAAGCGCATAAAAACTTACACTCTTGATTTCTGGCTAAATAAAAGCTGTTGCAATGATATTTCCATGCTGAACTGAGTTGTTCTGGGTCAAATATGAAGGCAAACCCACTTTCCTTTCAGTATTTTGCTGCAATTGGCAGAAACAAGCATATTTGCTCATTCGGCCTGAAAATGCTTTTAAGCGCATAAAAACTTACACTCTTGATTTCTGGCTAAATAAAAGCTGTTGCAATGATATTTCCATGCTGAACTGAGTTGTTCTGGGTCAAATATGAAGGCAAACCCACTTTCCTTTCAGTATTTTGCTGCAAATAGCAGAAATCAGCTCATTTGGCCTGAAAATGCTTTTAAGCGCATAAAAACTTACACTCTTGATTTCTGGCTAAATAAAAGCTGTTGCAATGATATTTCCATGCTGAACTGAGTTGTTCTGGGTCAAATATGAAGGCAAACCCACTTTCCTTTCAGTATTTTGCTGCAATTGGCAGAAACAAGCATATTTGCTCATTCGGTCTGAAAATGCTTTTAAGCGCATAAAAACTTACACTCTTGATTTCTGGCTAAATAAAAGCTGTTGCAATGATATTTCCATGCTGAACTGAGTTGATCTGGGTCAAATATGAAGGCAAACCCACTTTCCCTTCAGTATTTTGCTGCAATTGGCAGAAACAAGCATATTTGCTCATTCGGCCTGAAAATGCTTTTAAGCGCATAAAAACTTACACTCTTGATTTCTGGCTAAATAAAAGCTGTTGCAATGATATTTCCATGCTGAACTGAGTTGTTCTGGGTCAAATATGAAGGCAAACCCACTTTCCTTTCAGTATTTTGCTGCAATTGGCAGAAACAAGCATATTTGCTCATTCGGCCTGAAAATGCTTTTAAGCGCATAAAAACTTACACTCTTGATTTCTGGCTAAATAAAAGCTGTTGCAATGATATTTCCATGCTGAACTGAGTTGTTCGGGGTCAAATATGAAGGCAAACCCACTTTCCTTTCAGTATTTTGCTGCAATTGGCAGAAACAAGCATATTTGCTCATTCGGCCTGAAAATGCTTTTAAGCGCATAAAAACTTACACTCTTGATTTCTGGCTAAATAAATGCTGTTGCAATGATATTTCCATGCTGAACTGAGTTGTTCTGGGTCAAATATGAAGGCAAACCCACTTTCCTTTCAGTATTTTGCTGCAATTGGCAGAAACAAGCATATTTGCTCATTTGGCCTGAAAATGCTTTTAAGCGCATAAAAACTTACACTCTTGATTTCTGGCTAAATAAAAGCTGTTGCAATGATATTTCCATGCTGAACTGAGTTGTTCTGGGTCAAATATGAAGGCAAACCCACTTTCCTTTCAGTATTTTGCTGCAAATAGCAGAAATCAGCTCATTTGGCCTGAAAATGCTTTTAAGCGCATAAAAACTTACACTCTTGATTTCTGGCTAAATAAAAGCTGTTGCAATGATATTTCCATGCTGAACTGAGTTGTTCTGGGTCAAATATGAAGGCAAACCCACTTTCCTTTCAGTATTTTGCTGCAATTGGCAGAAACAAGCATATTTGCTCATTCGGTCTGAAAATGCTTTTAAGCGCATAAAAACTTACACTCTTAATTTCTGGCTAAATAAAAGCTGTTGCAATGATATTTCCATGCTGAACTGAGTTGTTCTGGGTCAAATATGAAGGCAAACCCACTTTCCCTTCAGTATTTTGCTGCAAATAGCAGAAATCAGCTCATTTGGCCTGAAAATGCTTTTAAGCGCATAAAAACTTACACTCTTGATTTCTGGCTAAATAAAAGCTGTTGCAATGATATTTCCATGCTGAACTGAGTTGTTCTGGGTCAAATATGAAGGCAAACCCACTTTCCTTTCAGTATTTTGCTGCAATTGGCAGAAACAAGCATATTTGCTCATTCGGCCTGAAAATGCTTTTAAGCGCATAAAAACTTACACTCTTGATTTCTGGCTAAATAAAAGCTGTTGCAATGATATTTCCATGCTGAACTGAGTTGTTCTGGGTCAAATATGAAGGCAAACCCACTTTCCCTTCAGTATTTTGCTGCAAATAGCAGAAATCAGCTCATTTGGCCTGAAAATGCTTTTAAGCGCATAAAAACTTACACTCTTGATTTCTGGCTAAATAAAAGCTGTTGCAATGATATTTCCATGCTGAACTGAGTTGTTCTGGGTCAAATATGAAGGCAAACCCACTTTCCCTTCAGTATTTTGCTGCAAATAGCAGAAATCAGCTCATTTGGCCTGAAAATGCTTTTAAGCGCATAAAAACTTACACTCTTGATTTCTGGCTAAATAAAAGCTGTTGAAATGATATTTCCATGCTGAACTGAGTTTTTCTGGGTCAAATATGAAGGCAAACCCACTTTCCTTTCAGTATTTTGCTGCAATTGGCAGAAACAAGCGTATTTGCTCATTCGGCCTGAAAATGCTTTTAAGCGCATAAAAACTTACACTCTTGATTTCTGGCTAAATAAAAGCTGTTGCAATGATATTTCCATGCTGAACTGAGTTGTTCTGGGTCAAATATGAAGGCAAACCCACTTTCCCTTCAGTATTTTGCTGCAAATAGCAGAAATCAGCTCATTTGGCCTGAAAATGCTTTTAAGCGCATAAAAACTTACACTCTTGATTTCTGGCTAAATAAAAGCTGTTGCAATGATATTTCCATGCTGAACTGAGTTGTTCTGGGTCAAATATGAAGGCAAACCCACTTTCCCTTCAGTATTTTGCTGCAAATAGCAGAAATCAGCTCATTTGGCCTGAAAATGCTTTTAAGCGCATAAAAACTTACACTCTTGATTTCTGGCTAAATAAAAGCTGTTGCAATGATATTTCCATGCTGAACTGAGTTGTTCTGGGTCAAATATGAAGGCAAACCCACTTTCCCTTCAGTATTTTGCTGCAAATAGCAGAAATCAGCTCATTTGGCCTGAAAATGCTTTTAAGCGCATAAAAACTTACACTCTTGATTTCTGGCTAAATAAAAGCTGTTGCAATGATATTTCCATGCTGAACTGAGTTGTTCTGGGTCAAATATGAAGGCAAACCCACTTTCCCTTCAGTATTTTGCTGCAAATAGCAGAAATCAGCTCATTTGGCCTGAAAATGCTTTTAGCGCATAAAAACTTACACTCTTGATTTCTGGCTAAATAAAAGCTGTTGCAATGATATTTCCATGCTGAACTGAGTTGTTCTGGGTCAAATATGAAGGCAAACCCACTTTCCCTTCAGTATTTTGCTGCAAATAGCAGAAATCAGCTCATTTGGCCTGAAAATGCTTTTAAGCGCATAAAAACTTACACTCTTGATTTCTTGCTAAATAAAAGCTGTTGCAATGATATTTCCATGCTGAACTGAGTTGTTCTGGGTCAAATATGAAGGCAAACCCACTTTCCCTTCAGTATTTTGCTGCAAATAGCAGAAATCAGCTCATTTGGCCTGAAAATGCTTTTAAGCGCATAAAAACTTACACTCTTGATTTCTGGCTAAATAAAAGCTGTTGCAATGATATTTCCATGCTGAACTGAGTTGTTCTGGGTCAAATATGAAGGCAAACCCACTTTCCCTTCAGTATTTTGCTGCAAATAGCAGAAATCAGCTCATTTGGCCTGAAAATGCTTTTAAGCGTATAAAAACTTACACCCTTGATTTCTGGCTAAATAAAAGCTGTTGCAATGATATTTCCATGCTGAACTGAGTTGTTCTGGGTCAAATATGAAGGCAAACCCACTTTCCCTTCAGTATTTTGCTGCAAATAGCAGAAATCAGCTCATTTGGCCTGAAAATGCTTTTAAGCGCATAAAAACTTACACTCTTGATTTCTGGCTAAATAAAAGCTGTTGCAATGATATTTCCATGCTGAACTGAGTTGTTCTGGGTCAAATATGAAGGCAAACCCACTTTCCTTTCAGTATTTTGCTGCAATTGGCAGAAACAAGCATATTTGCTCATTCGGCCTGAAAATGCTTTTAAGCGCATAAAAACTTACACTCTTGATTTCTGGCTAAATAAAAGCTGTTGCAATGATATTTCCATGCTGAACTGAGTTGTTCTGGGTCAAATATGAAGGCAAACCCACTTTCCTTTCAGTATTTTGCTGCAATTGGCAGAAACAAGCATATTTGCTCATTCGGCCTGAAAATGCTTTTAAGCGCATAAAAACTTACACTCTTGATTTCTGGCTAAACAAAAGCTGTTGCAATGATATTTCCATGCTGAAATGAGTTGTTCTGGGTCAAATATGAAGGCAAACCCACTTTCCCTTCAGTATTTTGCTGCAATTGGCAGAAACAAGCATATTTGCTCATTCGGCCTGAAAATGCTTTTAAGCGCATAAAAACTTACACTCTTGATTTTTGGCTAAATAAAAGCTGTTGCAATGATATTTCCATGCTGAACTGAGTTGTTCTGGGTCAAATATGAAGGCAAACCCACTTTCCCTTCAGTATTTTGCTGCAAATAGCAGAAATCAGCTCATTTGGCCTGAAAATGCTTTTAAGCGCATAAAAACTTACACTCTTGATTTCTGGCTAAATAAAAGCTGTTGCAATGATATTTCCATGCTGAACTGAGTTGTTCTGGGTCAAATATGAAGGCAAACCCACTTTCCTTTCAGTATTTTGCTGCAATTGGCAGAAACAAGCATATTTGCTCATTCGGCCTGAAAATGCTTTTAAGCGCATAAAAACTTACACTCTTGATTTCTGGCTAAATAAAAGCTGTTGCAATGATATTTCCATGCTGAACTGAGTTGTTCTGGGTCAAATATGAAGGCAAACCCACTTTCCTTTCAGTATTTTGCTGCAATTGGCAGAAACAAGCATATTTGCTCATTCGGCCTGAAAATGCTTTTAAGCGCATAAAAACTTACACTCTTGATTTCTGGCTAAATAAAAGCTGTTGCAATGATATTTCCATGCTGAACTGAGTTGTTCTGGGTCAAATATGAAGGCAAACCCACTTTCCCTTCAGTATTTTGCTGCAAATAGCAGAAATCAGCTCATTTGGCCTGAAAATGCTTTTAAGCGCATAAAAACTTACACTCTTGATTTCTGGCTAAATAAAAGCTGTTGCAATGATATTTCCATGCTGAACTGAGTTGTTCTGGGTCAAATATGAAGGCAAACCCACTTTCCTTTCAGTATTTTGCTGCAATTGGCAGAAACAAGCATATTTGCTCATTCGGCCTGAAAATGCTTTTAAGCGCATAAAAACTTACACTCTTGATTTCTGGCTAAATAAAAGCTGTTGCAATGATATTTCCATGCTGAACTGAGTTGTTCTGGGTCAAATATGAAGGCAAACCCACTTTCCCTTCAGTATTTTGCTGCAAATAGCAGAAATCAGCTCATTTGGCCTGAAAATGCTTTTAAGCGCATAAAAACTTACACTCTTGATTTCTGGCTAAATAAAAGCTGTTGCAATGATATTTCCATGCTGAACTGAGTTGTTCTGGGTCAAATATTAAGGCAAACCCACTTTCCCTTCAGTATTTTGCTGCAAATAGCAGAAATCAGCTCATTTGGCCTGAAAATGCTTTTAGCGCATAAAAACTTACACTCTTGATTTCTGGCTAAATAAAAGCTGTTGCAATGATATTTCCATGCTGAACTGAGTTGTTCTGGGTCAAATATGAAGGCAAACCCACTTTCCCTTCAGTATTTTGCTGCAAATAGCAGAAATCAGCTCATTTGGCCTGAAAATGCTTTTAAGCGCATAAAAACTTACACTCTTGATTTCTGGCTAAATAAAAGCTGTTGCAATGATATTTCCATGCTGAACTGAGTTGTTCTGGGTCAAATATGAAGGCAAACCCACTTTCCTTTCAGTATTTTGCTGCAATTGGCAGAAACAAGCATATTTGCTCATTCGGCCTGAAAATGCTTTTAAGCGCATAAAAACTTACACTCTTGATTTCTGGCTAAATAAAAGCTGTTGCAATGATATTTCCATGCTGAACTGAGTTGTTCTGGGTCAAATATGAAGGCAAACCCACTTTCCTTTCAGTATTTTGCTGCAATTGGCAGAAACAAGCATATTTGCTCATTCGGCCTGAAAATGCTTTTAAGCGCATAAAAACTTACACTCTTGATTTCTAGCTAAATAAAAGCTGTTGCAATGATATTTCCATGCTGAACTGAGTTGTTCTGGGTCAAATATGAAGGCAAACCCACTTTCCCTTCAGTATTTTGCTGCAAATAGCAGAAATCAGCTCATTTGGCCTGAAAATGCTTTTAAGCGCATAAAAACTTACACTCTTGATTTCTGGCTAAATAAAAGCTGTTGCAATGATATTTCCATGCTGAACTGACTGGTTCTGGGTCAAATATGAAGGCAAACCCACTTTCCCTTCAGTATTTTGCTGCAATTGGCAGAAACAAGCATATTTGCTCATTCGGCCTGAAAATGCTTTTAAGCGCATAAATACTTACACTCTTGATTTCTGGCTAAATAAAAGCTGTTGCAATGATATTTCCATGCTGAACTGAGTTGTTCTGGGTCAAATATGAAGGCAAACCCACTTTCCCTTCAGTATTTTGCTGCAAATAGCAGAAATCAGCTCATTTGGCCTGAAAATGCTTTTAAGCGCATAAAAACTTACACTCTTGATTTCTGGCTAAATAAAAGCTGTTGCAATGATATTTCCATGCTGAACTGAGTTGTTCTGGGTCAAATATGAAGGCAAACCCACTTTCCCTTCAGTATTTTGCTGCAAATAGCAGAAATCAGCTCATTTGGCCTGAAAATGCTTTTAAGCGCATAAAAACTTACACTCTTGATTTCTGGCTAAATAAAAGCTGTTGCAATGATATTTCCATGCTGAACTGAGTTGTTCTGGGTCAAATATGAAGGCAAACCCACTTTCCCTTCAGTATTTTGCTGCAAATAGCAGAAATCAGCTCATTTGGCCTGAAAATGCTTTTAAGCGCATAAAAACTTACACTCTTGATTTCTGGCTAAATAAAAGCTGTTGCAATGATATTTCCATGCTGAACTGAGTTGTTCTGGGTCAAATATGAAGGCAAACCCACTTTCCCTTCAGTATTTTGCTGCAAATAGCAGAAATCAGCTCATTTGGCCTGAAAATGCTTTTAAGCGCATAAAAACTTACACTCTTGATTTCTGGCTAAATAAAAGCTGTTGCAATGATATTTCCATGCTGAACTGAGTTGTTCTGGGTCAAATATGAAGGCAAACCCACTTTCCCTTCAGTATTTTGCTGCAAATAGCAGAAATCAGCTCATTTGGCCTGAAAATGCTTTTAAGCGTATAAAAACTTACACTCTTGATTTCTGGCTAAATAAAAGCTGTTGCAATGATATTTCCATGCTGAACTGAGTTGTTCTGGGTCAAATATGAAGGAAAACCCACTTTCCCTTCAGTATTTTGCTGCAATTGGCAGAAACAAGCATATTTGCTCATTCGGCCTGAAAATGCTTTTAAGCGCATAAAAACTTACACTCTTGATTTCTGGCTAAATAAAAGCTGTTGCAATGATATTTCCATGCTGAACTGAGTTGTTCTGGGTCAAATATGAAGGCAAACCTACTTTCCCTTCAGTATTTTGCTGCAAATAGCAGAAATCAGCTCATTTGGCCTGAAAATGCTTTTAAGCGCATAAAAACTTACACTCTTGATTTCTGGCTAAATAAAAGCTGTTGCAATGATATTTCCATGCTGAACTGAGTTGTTCTGGGTCAAATATGAAGGCAAACCCACTTTCCTTTCAGTATTTTGCTGCAATTGGCAGAAACAAGCATATTTGCTCATTCGGCCTGAAAATGCTTTTAAGCGCATAAAAACTTACACTCTTGATTTCTGGCTAAATAAAAGCTGTTGCAATGATATTTCCATGCTGAACTGAGTTGTTCTGGGTCAAATATGAAGGCAAACCCACTTTCCCTTCAGTATTTTGCTGCAAATAGCAGAAATCAGCTCATTTGGCCTGAAAATGCTTTTAAGCGCATAATAACTTACACTCTTGATTTCTGGCTAAATAAAAGCTGTTGCAATGATATTTCCATGCTGAACTGAGTTGTTCTGGGTCAAATATGAAGGCAAACCCACTTTCCTTTCAGTATTTTGCTGCAATTGGCAGAAACAAGCATATTTGCCCATTCGGCCTGAAAATGCTTTTAAGCGCATAAAAACTTACACTCTTGATTTCTGGCTAAATAAAAGCTGTTGCAATGATATTTCCATGCTGAACTGAGTTGTTCTGGGTCAAATATGAAGGCAAACCCACTTTCCCTTCAGTATTTTGCTGCAAATAGCAGAAATCAGCTCATTTGGCCTGAAAATGCTTTTAAGCGCATAAAAACTTACACTCTTGATTTCTGGCTAAATAAAAGCTGTTGCAATGATATTTCCATGCTGAACTGAGTTGTTCTGGGTCAAATATGAAGGCAAACCCACTTTCCCTTCAGTATTTTGCTGCAAATAGCAGAAATCAGCTCATTTGGCCTGAAAATGCTTTTAAGCGCATAAAAACTTACACTCTTGATTTCTGGCTAAATAAAAGCTGTTGCAATGATATTTCCATGCTGAACTGAGTTGTTCTGGGTCAAATATGAAGGCAAACCCACTTTCCTTTCAGTATTTTGCTGCAATTGGCAGAAACAAGCATATTTGCTCATTCGGCCTGAAAATGCTTTTAAGCGCATAAAAACTTACACTCTTGATTTCTGGCTAAATAAAAGCTGTTGCAATGATATTTCCATGCTGAACTGAGTTGTTCTGGGTCAAATATGAAGGCAAACCCACTTTCCCTTCAGTATTTTGCTGCAAATAGCAGAAATCAGCTCATTTGGCCTGAAAATGCTTTTAAGCGCATAAAAACTTACACTCTTGATTTCTGGCTAAATAAAAGCTGTTGCAATGATATTTCCATGCTGAACTCAGTTGTTCTGGGTCAAATATGAAGGCAAACCCACTTTCCTTTCAGTATTTTGCTGCAATTGGCAGAAACAAGCATATTTGCTCATTCGGCCTGAAAATGCTTTTAAGCGCATAAAAACTTACACTCTTGATTTCTGGCTAAATAAAAGCTGTTGCAATGATATTTCCATGCTGAACTGAGTTGTTCTGGGTCAAATATGAAGGCAAACCCACTTTCCCTTCAGTATTTTGCTGCAAATAGCAGAAATCAGCTCATTTGGCCTGAAAATGCTTTTAAGCGCATAAAAACTTACACTCTTGATTTCTGGCTAAATAAAAGCTGTTGCAATGATATTTCCATGCTGAACTGAGTTGTTCTGGGTCAAATATGAAGGCAAACCCACTTTCCTTTCAGTATTTTGCTGCAATTGGCAGAAACAAGCATATTTGCTCATTCGGCCTGAAAATGCTTTTAAGCGCATAAAAACTTACACTCTTGATTTCTGGCTAAATAAAAGCTGTTGCAATGATATTTCCATGCTGAACTGAGTTGTTCTGGGTCAAATATGAAGGAAAACCCACTTTCCCTTCAGTATTTTGCTGCAAATAGCAGAAATCAGCTCATTTGGCCTGAAAATGCTTTTAAGCGCATAAAAACTTACACTCTTGATTTCTGGCTAAATAAAATCTGTTGCAATGATATTTCCATGCTGAACTGAGTTGTTCTGGGTCAAATATGAAGGCAAACCCACTTTCCCTTCAGTATTTTGCTGCAAATAGCAGAAATCAGCTCATTTGGCCTGAAAATGCTTTTAAGCGCATAAAAACTTACACTCTTGATTTCTGGCTAAATAAAAGCTGTTGCAATGATATTTCCATGCTGAACTGAGTTGTTCTGGGTCAAATATGAAGGCAAACCCACTTTCCCTTCAGTATTTTGCTGCAAATAGCAGAAATCAGCTCATTTGGCCTGAAAATGCTTTTAAGCGCATAAAAACTTACACTCTTGATTTCTGGCTAAATAAAAGCTGTTGCAATGATATTTCCATGCTGAACTGAGTTGTTCTGGGTCAAATATGAAGGCAAACCCACTTTCCCTTCAGTATTTTGCTGCAATTGGCAGAAACAAGCATATTTGCTCATTCGGCCTGAAAATGCTTTTAAGCGCATAAAAACTTACACTCTTGATTTCTGGCTAAATAAAAGCTGTTGCAATGATATTTCCATGCTGAACTGAGTTGTTCTGGGTCAAATATGAAGGCAAACCCACTTTCCCTTCAGTATTTTGCTGCAAATAGCAGAAATCAGCTCATTTGGCCTGAAAATGCTTTTAAGCGCATAAAAACTTACACTCTTGATTTCTGGCTAAATAAAAGCTGTTGCAATGATATTTCCATGCTGAACTGAGTTGTTCTGGGTCAAATATGAAGGCAAACCCACTTTCCTTTCAGTATTTTGCTGCAATTGGCAGAAACAAGCATATTTGCTCATTCGGCCTGAAAATGCTTTTAAGCGCATAAAAACTTACACTCTTGATTTCTGGCTAAATAAAAGCTGTTGCAATGATATTTCCATGCTGAACTGAGTTGTTCTGGGTCAAATATGAAGGCAAACCCACTTTCCTTTCAGTATTTTGCTGCAATTGGCAGAAACAAGCATATTTGCTCATTCGGCCTGAAAATGCTTTTAAGCGCATAAAAACTTACACTCTTGATTTCTGGCTAAATAAAAGCTGTTGCAATGATATTTCCATGCTGAACTGAGTTGTTCTGGGTCAAATATGAAGGCAAACCCACTTTCCTTTCAGTATTTTGCTGCAATTGGCAGAAACAAGCATATTTGCTCATTCGGCCTGAAAATGCTTTTAAGCGCATAAAAACTTACACTCTTGATTTCTGGCTAAATAAAAGCTGTTGCAATGATATTTCCATGCTGAACTGAGTTGTTCTGGGTCAAATATGAAGGCAAACCCACTTTCCCTTCAGTATTTTGCTGCAAATAGCAGAAATCAGCTCATTTGGCCTGAAAATGCTTTTAAGCGCATAAAAACTTACACTCTTGATTTCTGGCTAAATAAAAGCTGTTGCAATGATATTTCCATGCTGAACTGAGTTGTTCTGGGTCAAATATGAAGGCAAACCCACTTTCCTTTCAGTATTTTGCTGCAATTGCCAGAAACAAGCATATTTGCTCATTCGGCCTGAAAATGCTTTTAAGCGCATAAAAACTTACACTCTTGATTTCTGGCTAAATAAAAGCTGTTGCAATGATATTTCCATGCTGAACTGAGTTGTTCTGGGTCAAATATGAAGGCAAACCCACTTTCCCGTCAGTATTTTGCTGCAATTGGCAGAAACAAGCATATTTGCTCATTCGGCCTGAAAATGCTTTTAAGCGCATAAAAACTTACACTCTTGATTTCTGGCTAAATAAAAGCTGTTGCAATGATATTTCCATGCTGAACTGAGTTGTTCTGGGTCAAATATGAAGGCAAACCCACTTTCCTTTCAGTATTTTGCTGCAATTGGCAGAAACAAGCATATTTGCTCATTTGGCCTGAAAATGCTTTTAAGCGCATAAAAACTTACACTCTTGATTTCTGGCTAAATAAAAGCTGTTGCAATGATATTTCCATGCTGAACTGAGTTGTTCTGGGTCAAATATGAAGGCAAACCCACTTTCCCTTCAGTATTTTGCTGCAAATAGCAGAAATCAGCTCATTTGGCCTGAAAATGCTTTTAAGCGCATAAAAACTTACACTCTTGATTTCTGGCTAAATAAAAGCTGTTGCAATGATATTTCCATGCTGAACTGAGTTGTTCTGGGTCAAATATGAAGGCAAACCCACTTTCCCTTCAGTATTTTGCTGCAAATAGCAGAAATCAGCTCATTTGGCCTGAAAATGCTTTTAAGCGCATAAAAACTTACACTCTTGATTTCTGGCTAAATAAAAGCTGTTGCAATGATATTTCCATGCTGAACTGAGTTGTTCTGGGTCAAATATGAAGGCAAACCCACTTTCCTTTCAGTATTTTGCTGCAATTGGCAGAAACAAGCATATTTGCTCATTCGGCCTGAAAATGCTTTTAAGCGCATAAAAACTTACACTCTTGATTTCTGGCTAAATAAAAGCTGTTGCAATGATATTTCCATGCTGAACTGAGTTGTTCTGGGTCAAATATGAAGGCAAACCCACTTTCCCTTCAGTATTTTGCTGCAAATAGCAGAAATCAGCTCATTTGGCCTGAAAATGCTTTTAAGCGCATAAAAACTTACACTCTTGATTTCTGGCTAAATAAAAGCTGTTGCAATGATATTTCCATGCTGAACTGAGTTGTTCTGGGTCAAATATGAAGGCAAACCCACTTTCCTTTCAGTATTTTGCTGCAATTGGCAGAAACAAGCATATTTGCTCATTCGGCCTGAAAATGCTTTTAAGCGCATAAAAACTTACACTCTTGATTTCTGGCTAAATAAAAGCTGTTGCAATGATATTTCCATGCTGAACTGAGTTGTTCTGGGTCAAATATGAAGGCAAACCCACTTTCCCTTCAGTATTTTGCTGCAAATAGCAGAAATCAGCTCATTTGGCCTGAAAATGCTTTTAAGCGCATAAAAACTTACACTCTTGATTTCTGGCTAAATAAAAGCTGTTGCAATGATATTTCCATGCTGAACTGAGTTGTTCTGGGTCAAATATGAAGGCAAACCCACTTTCCTTTCAGTATTTTGCTGCAATTGGCAGAAACAAGCATATTTGCTCATTCGGCCTGAAAATGCTTTTAAGCGCATACAAACTTACACTCTTGATTTCTGGCTAAATAAAAGCTGTTGCAATGATATTTCCATGCTGAACTGAGTTGTTCTGGGTCAAATATGAAGGCAAACCCACTTTCCCTTCAGTATTTTGCTGCAAATAGCAGAAATCAGCTCATTTGGCCTGAAAATGCTTTTAAGCGCATAAAAACTTACACTCTTGATTTCTGGCTAAATAAAAGCTGTTGCAATGATATTTCCATGCTGAACTGAGTTGTTCTGGGTCAAATATGAAGGCAAACCCACTTTCCCTTCAGTATTTTGCTGCAAATAGCAGAAATCAGCTCATTTGGCCTGAAAATGCTTTTAAGCGCATAAAAACTTACACTCTTGATTTCTGGCTAAATAAAAGCTGTTGCAATGATATTTCCATGCTGAACTGAGTTGTTCTGGGTCAAATATGAAGGCAAACCCACTTTCCCTTCAGTATTTTGCTGCAAATAGCAGAAATCAGCTCATTTGGCCTGAAAATGCTTTTAAGCGCATAAAAACTTACACTCTTGATTTCTGGCTAAATAAAAGCTGTTGCAATGATATTTCCATGCTGAACTGAGTTGTTCTGGGTCAAATATGAAGGCAAACCCACTTTCCCTTCAGTATTTTGCTACAAATAGCAGAAATCAGCTCATTCGGCCTGAAAATGCTTTTAAGCGCATACAAACTTACACTCTTGATTTCTGGCTAAATAAAAGCTGTTGCAATGATATTTCCATGCTGAACTGAGTTGTTCTGGGTCAAATATGAAGGCAAACCCACTTTCTTTCAGTATTTTGCTGAAATTGGCAGAAACAAGCATATTTGCTCATTCGGCCTGAAAATGCTTTTAAGCGCATAAAAACTTACACTCTTGATTTCTGGCTAAATAAAAGCTGTTGCAATGATATTTCCATGTTGAACTGAGTTGTTCTGGGTCAAATATGAAGGCAAACCCACTTTCCCTTCAGTATTTTGCTGCAATTGGCAGAAACAAGCATATTTGCTCATTCGGCCTGAAAATGCTTTTAAGCGCATAAAAACTTACACTCTTGATTTCTGGCTAAATAAAAGCTGTTGCAATGATATTTCCATGCTGAACTGAGTTGTTCTGGGTCAAATATGAAGGCAAACCCACTTTCCCTTCAGTATTTTGCTGCAAATAGCAGAAATCAGCTCATTTGGCCTGAAAATGCTTTTAAGCGCATAAAAACTTACACTCTTGATTTTTGGCTAAATAAAAGCTGTTGCAATGATATTTCCATGCTGAACTGAGTTGTTCTGGGTCAAATATGAAGGCAAACCCACTTTCCTTTCAGTATTTTGCTGCAATTGGCAGAAACAAGCATATTTGCTCATTCGGCCTGAAAATGCTTTTAAGCGCATAAAAACTTACACTCTTGATTTCTGGCTAAATAAAAGCTGTTGCAATGATATTTCCATGCTGAACTGAGTTGTTCTGGGTCAAATATGAAGGCAAACCCACTTTCCTTTCAGTATTTTGCTGCAATTGGCAGAAACAAGCATATTTGCTCATTCGGCCTGAAAATGCTTTTAAGCGCATAAAAACTTACACTCTTGATTTCTGGCTAAATAAAAGCTGTTGCAATGATATTTCCATGCTGAACTGAGTTGTTCTGGGTCAAATATGAAGGCAAACCCACTTTCCCTTCAGTATTTTGCTGCAAATAGCAGAAATCAGCTCATTTGGCCTGAAAATGCTTTTAAGCGCATAAAAACTTACACTCTTGATTTCTGGCTAAATAAAAGCTGTTGCAATGATATTTCCATGCTGAACTGAGTTGTTCTGGGTCAAATATGAAGGCAAACCCACTTTCCTTTCAGTATTTTGCTGCAATTGCCAGAAACAAGCATATTTGCTCATTCGGCCTGAAAATGCTTTTAAGCGCATAAAAACTTACACTCTTGATTTCTGGCTAAATAAAAGCTGTTGCAATGATATTTCCATGCTGAACTGAGTTGTTCTGGGTCAAATATGAAGGCAAACCCACTTTCCCTTCAGTATTTTGCTGCAAATAGCAGAAATCAGCTCATTTGGCCTGAAAATGCTTTTAAGCGCATAAAAACTTACACTCTTGATTTCTGGCTAAATAAAAGCTGTTGCAATGATATTTCCATGCTGAACTGAGTTGTTCTGGGTCAAATATGAAGGCAAACCCACTTTCCTTTCAGTATTTTGCTGCAATTGGCAGAAACAAGCATATTTGCTCATTCGGCCTGAAAATGCTTTTAAGCGCATAAAAACTTACACTCTTGATTTCTGGCTAAATAAAAGCTGTTGCAATGATATTTCCATGCTGAACTGAGTTGTTCTGGGTCAAATATGAAGGCAAACCCACTTTCCCTTCAGTATTTTGCTGCAAATAGCAGAAATCAGCTCATTTGGCCTGAAAATGCTTTTAAGCGCATAAAAACTTACACTCTTGATTTCTGGCTAAATAAAAGCTGTTCCAATGATATTTCCATGCTGAACTGAGTTGTTCTGGGTCAAATATGAAGGCAAACCCACTTTCCCTTCAGTATTTTGCTGCAATTGGCAGAAACAAGCATATTTGCTCATTCGGCCTGAAAATGCTTTTAAGCGCATAAAAACTTACACTCTTGATTTCTGGCTAAATAAAAGCTGTTGCAATGATATTTCCATGCTGAACTGAGTTGTTCTGGGTCAAATATGAAGGCAAACCCACTTTCCTTTCAGTATTTTGCTGCAATTGGCAGAAACAAGCATATTTGCTCATTCGGCCTGAAAATGCTTTTAAGCGTATAAAAACGTACACTCTTGATTTCTGGCTAAATAAAAGCTGTTGCAATGATATTTCCATGCTGAACTGAGTTGTTCTGGGTCAAATATGAAGGCAAACCCACTTTCCTTTCAGTATTTTGCTGCAATTGGCAGAAACAAGCATATTTGCTCATTCGGCCTGAAAATGCTTTTAAGCGTATAAAAACGTACACTCTTGATTTCTGGCTAAATAAAAGCTGTTGCAATGATATTTCCATGCTGAACTGAGTTGTTCTGGGTCAAATATGAAGGCAAACCCACTTTCCCTTCAGTATTTTGCTGCAAATAGCAGAAATCAGCTCATTTGGCCTGAAAATGCTTTTAAGCGCATAAAAACTTACACTCTTGATTTCTGGCTAAATAAAAGCTGTTGCAATGATATTTCCATGCTGAACTGAGATGTTCTGGCTCAAATATGAAGGCAAACCCACTTTCCTTTCAGTATTTTGCTGCAATTGGCAGAAACAAGCATATTTGCTCATTCGGCCTGAAAATGCTTTTAAGCGCATAAAAACTTACACTCTTGATTTCTGGCTAAATAAAAGCTGTTGCAATGATATTTCCATGCTGAACTGAGTTGTTCTGGGTCAAATATGAAGGCAAACCCACTTTCCTTTCAGTATTTTGCTGCAATTGGCAGAAACAAGCATATTTGCTCATTCGGCCTGAAAATGCTTTTAAGCGCATAAAAACTTACACTCTTGATTTCTAGCTAAATAAAAGCTGTTGCAATGATATTTCCATGCTGAACTGAGTTGTTCTGGGTCAAATATGAAGGCAAACCCACTTTCCCTTCAGTATTTTGCTGCAAATAGCAGAAATCAGCTCATTTGGCCTGAAAATGCTTTTAAGCGCATAAAAACTTACACTCTTGATTTCTGGCTAAATAAAAGCTGTTGCAATGATATTTCCATGCTGAACTGAGTTGTTCTGGGTCAAATATGAAGGCAAACCCACTTTCCTTTCAGTATTTTGCTGCAATTGGCAGAAACAAGCATATTTGCTCATTCGGCCTGAAAATGCTTTTAAGCGCATAAAAACTTACACTCTTGATTTCTGGCTAAATAAAAGCTGTTGCAATGATATTTCCATGCTGAACTGAGTTGTTCTGGGTCAAATATGAAGGCAAACCCACTTTCCTTTCAGTATTTTGCTGCAATTGGCAGAAACAAGCATATTTGCTCATTCGGCCTGAAAATGCTTTTAAGCGTATAAAAACTTACACTCTTGATTTCTGGCTAAATAAAAGCTGTTGCAATGATATTTCCATGCTGAACTGAGTTGTTCTGGGTCAAATATGAAGGCAAACCCACTTTCCTTTCAGTATTTTGCTGCAATTGGCAGAAACAAGCATATTTGCTCATTCGGCCTGAAAATGCTTTTAAGCGCATAAAAACTTACACTCTTGATTTCTGGCTAAATAAAAGCTGTTGCAATGATATTTCCATGCTGAACTGAGTTGTTCTGGGTCAAATATGAAGGCAAACCCACTTTCCCTTCAGTATTTTGCTGCAAATAGCAGAAATCAGCTCATTTGGCCTGAAAATGCTTTTAAGCGCATAAAAACTTACACTCTTGATTTCTGGCTAAATAAAAGCTGTTGCAATGATATTTCCATGCTGAACTGAGTTGTTCTGGCTCAAATATGAAGGCAAACCCACTTTCCTTTCAGTATTTTGCTGCAATTGGCAGAAACAAGCATATTTGATTATTCGGCCTGAAAATGCTTTTAAGCGCATAAAAACTTACACTCTTGATTTCTGGCTAAATAAAAGCTGTTGCAATGATATTTCCATGCTGAACTGAGTTGTTCTGGGTCAAATATGAAGGCAAACCCACTTTCCTTTCAGTATTTTGCTGCAATTGGCAGAAACAAGCATATTTGCTCATTCGGCCTGAAAATGCTTTTAAGCGCATAAAAACTTACACTCTTGATTTCTGGCTAAATAAAAGCTGTTGCAATGATATTTCCATGCTGAACTGAGTTGTTCTGGGTCAAATATGAAGGCAAACCCACTTTCCTTTCAGTATTTTGCTGCAATTGGCAGAAACAAGCATATTTGCTCATTCGGCCTGAAAATGCTTTTAAGCGCATAAAAACTTACACTCTTGATTTCTGGCTAAATAAAAGCTGTTGCAATGATATTTCCATGCTGAACTGAGTTGTTCTGGGTCAAATATGAAGGCAAACCCACTTTCCTTTCAGTATTTTGCTGCAATTGGCAGAAACAAGCATATTTGCTCATTCGGCCTGAAAATGCTTTTAAGCGCATAAAAACTTACACTCTTGATTTCTGGCTAAATAAAAGCTGTTGCAATGATATTTCCATGCTGAACTGAGTTGTTCTGGCTCAAATATGAAGGCAAACCCACTTTCCTTTCAGTATTTTGCTGCAATTGGCAGAAACAAGCATATTTGCTCATTCGGCCTGAAAATGCTTTTAAGCGCATAAAAACTTACACTCTTGATTTCTGGCTAAATAAAAGCTGTTGCAATGATATTTCCATGCTGAACTGAGTTGTTCTGGGTCAAATATGAAGGCAAACCCACTTTCCTTTCAGTATTTTGCTGCAATTGGCAGAAACAAGCATATTTGCTCATTCGGCCTGAAAATGCTTTTAAGCGCATAAAAACTTACACTCTTGATTTCTGGCTAAATAAAAGCTGTTGCAATGATATTTCCATGCTGAACTGAGTTGTTCTGGGTCAAATATGAAGGCAAACCCACTTTCCCTTCAGTATTTTGCTGCAAATAGCAGAAATCAGCTCATTTGGCCTGAAAATGCTTTTAAGCGCATAAAAACTTACACTCTTGATTTCTGGCTAAATAAAAGCTGTTGCAATGATATTTCCATGCTGAACTGAGTTGTTCTGGGTCAAATATGAAGGCAAACCCACTTTCCTTTCAGTATTTTGCTGCAATTGGCAGAAACAAGCATATTTGCTCATTCTGCCTGAAAATGCTTTTAAGCGCATAAAAACTTACACTCTTGATTTCTGGCTAAATAAAAGCTGTTGCAATGATATTTCCATGCTGAACTGAGTTGTTCTGGGTCAAATATGAAGGCAAACCCACTTTCCCTTCAGTATTTTGCTGCAAATAGCAGAAATCAGCTCATTTGGCCTGAAAATGCTTTTAAGCGCATAAAAACTTAAACTCTTGATTTCTGGCTAAATAAAAGCTGTTGCAATGATATTTCCATGCTGAACTGAGTTGTTCTGGGTCAAATATGAAGGCAAACCCACTTTCCTTTCAGTATTTTGCTGCAATTGGCAGAAACAAGCATATTTGCTCATTCGGCCTGAAAATGCTTTTAAGCGCATAAAAACTTATACTCTTGATTTCTGGCTAAATAAAAGCTGTTGCAATGATATTTCCATGCTGAACTGAGTTGTTCTGGGTCAAATATGAAGGCAAACCCACTTTCCCTTCAGTATTTTGCTACAAATAGCAGAAATCAGCTCATTTGGCCTGAAAATGCTTTTAAGCGCATAAAAACTTACACTCTTGATTTCTGGCTAAATAAAAGCTGTTGCAATGATATTTCCATGCTGAACTGAGTTGTTCTGGCTCAAATATGAAGGCAAACCCACTTTCCTTTCAGTATTTTGCTGCAATTGGCAGAAACAAGCATATTTGCTCATTCGGCCTGAAAATGCTTTTAAGCGCATAAAAACTTACACTCTTGATTTCTGGCTAAATAAAAGCTGTTGCAATGATATTTCCATGCTGAACTGAGTTGTTCTGGGTCAAATATGAAGGCAAACCCACTTTCCTTTCAGTATTTTGCTGCAATTGGCAGAAACAAGCATATTTGCTCATTCGGCCTGAAAATGCTTTTAAGCGCATAAAAACTTACACTCTTGATTTCTGGCTAAATAAAAGCTGTTGCAATGATATTTCCATGCTGAACTGAGTTGTTCTGGGTCAAATATGAAGGCAAACCCACTTTCCTTTCAGTATTTTGCTGCAATTGGCAGAAACAAGCATATTTGCTCATTCGGCCTGAAAATGCTTTTAAGCGCATAAAAACTTACACTCTTGATTTCTGGCTAAATAAAAGCTGTTGCAATGATATTTCCATGCTGAACTGAGTTGTTCTGGGTCAAATATGAAGGCAAACCCACTTTCCCTTCAGTATTTTGCTGCAAATAGCAGAAATCAGCTCATTTGGCCTGGAAATGCTTTTAAGCGCATAAAAACTTACACTCTTGATTTCTGGCTAAATAAAAGCTGTTGCAATGATATTTCCATGCTGAACTGAGTTGTTCTGGCTCAAATATGAAGGCAAACCCACTTTCCTTTCAGTATTTTGCTGCAATTGGCAGAAACAAGCATATTTGCTCATTCGGCCTGAAAATGCTTTTAAGCGCATAAAAACTTACACTCTTGATTTCTGGCTAAATAAAAGCTGTTGCAATGATATTTCCATGCTGAACTGAGTTGTTCTGCGTCAAATATGAAGGCAAACCCACTTTCCCTTCAGTATTTTGCTGCAAATAGCAGAAATCAGCTCATTTGGCCTGAAAATGCTTTTAAGCGCATAAAAACTTACACTCTTGATTTCTGGCTAAATAAAAGCTGTTGCAATGATATTTCCATGCTGAACTGAGTTGTTCTGGCTCAAATATGAAGGCAAACCCACTTTCCTTTCAGTATTTTGCTGCAATTGGCAGAAACAAGCATATTTGCTCATTCGGCCTGAAAATGCTTTTAAGCGCATAAAAACTTACACTCTTGATTTCTGGCTAAATAAAAGCTGTTGCAATGATATTTCCATGCTGAACTGAGTTGTTCTGGGTCAAATATGAAGGCAAACCCACTTTCCTTTCAGTATTTTGCTGCAATTGGCAGAAACAAGCATATTTGCTCATTCGGCCTGAAAATGCTTTTAAGCGCATAAAAACTTACACTCTTGATTTCTGGCTAAATAAAAGCTGTTGCAATGATATTTCCATGCTGAACTGAGTTGTTCTGGCTCAAATATGAAGGCAAACCCACTTTCCTTTCAGTATTTTGCTGCAATTGGCAGAAACAAGCATATTTGCTCATTCGGCCTGAAAATGCTTTTAAGCGCATAAAAACTTACACTCTTGATTTCTGGCTAAATAAAAGCTGTTGCAATGATATTTCCATGCTGAACTGAGTTGTTCTGGGTCAAATATGAAGGCAAACCCACTTTCCTTTCAGTATTTTGCTGCAATTGGCAGAAACAAGCATATTTGCTCATTCGGCCTGAAAATGCTTTTAAGCGCATAAAAACTTACACTCTTGATTTCTGGCTAAATAAAAGCTGTTGCAATGATATTTCCATGCTGAACTGAGTTGTTCTGGGTCAAATATGAAGGCAAACCCACTTTCCCTTCAGTATTTTGCTGCAAATAGCAGAAATCAGCTCATTTGGCCTGAAAATGCTTTTAAGCGCATAAAAACTTACACTCTTGATTTCTGGCTAAATAAAAGCTGTTGCAATGACATTTCCATGCTGAACTGAGTTGTTCTGGGTCAAATATGAAGGCAAACCCACTTTCCTTTCAGTATTTTGCTGCAATTGGCAGAAACAAGCATATTTGCTCATTCGGCCTGAAAATGCTTTTAAGCGCATAAAAACTTACACTCTTGATTTCTGGCTAAATAAAAGCTGTTGCAATGATATTTCCATGCTGAACTGAGTTGTTCTGGGTCAAATATGAAGGCAAACCCACTTTCCTTTCAGTATTTTGCTGCAATTGGCAGAAACAAGCATATTTGCTCATTCGGCCTGAAAATGCTTTTAAGCGCATAAAAACTTACACTCTTGATTTCTGGCTAAATAAAAGCTGTTGCAATGATATTTCCATGCTGAACTGAGTTGTTCTGGGTCAAATATGAAGGCAAACCCACTTTCCCTTCAGTATTTTGCTGCAAATAGCAGAAATCAGCTCATTTGGCCTGAAAATGCTTTTAAGCGCATAAAAACTTACACTCTTGATTTCTGGCTAAATAAAAGCTGTTGCAATGATATTTCCATGCTGAACTGAGTTGTTCTGGGTCAAATATGAAGGCAAACCCACTTTCCCGTCAGTATTTTGCTGCAATTGGCAGAAACAAGCATATTTGCTCATTCGGCCTGAAAATGCTTTTAAGCGCATAAAAACTTACACTCTTGATTTCTGGCTAAATAAAAGCTGTTGCAATGATATTTCCATGCTGAACTGAGTTGTTCTGGGTCAAATATGAAGGCAAACCCACTTTCCCTTCAGTATTTTGCTGCAAATAGCAGAAATCAGCTCATTTGGCCTGAAAATGCTTTTAAGCGCATAAAAACTTACACTCTTGATTTCTGGCTAAATAAAAGCTGTTGCAATGATATTTCCATGCTGAACTGAGTTGTTCTGGGTCAAATATGAAGGCAAACCCACTTTCCTTTCAGTATTTTGCTGCAATAGGCAGAAACAAGCATATTTGCTCATTCGGCCTGAAAATGCTTTTAAGCGCATAAAAACTTACACTCTTGATTTCTGGCTAAATAAAAGCTGTTGCAATGATATTTCCATGCTGAACTGAGTTGTTCTGGGTCAAATATGAAGGCAAACCCACTTTCCTTTCAGTATTTTGCTGCAATTGGCAGAAACAAGCATATTTGCTCATTCGGCCTGAAAATGCTTTTAAGCGCATAAAAACTTACACTCTTGATTTCTGGCTAAATAAAAGCTGTTGCAATGATATTTCCATGCTGAACTGAGTTGTTCTGGCTCAAATATGAAGGCAAACCCACTTTCCTTTCAGTATTTTGCTGCAATTGGCAGAAACAAGCATATTTGCTCATTCGGCCTGAAAATGCTTTTAAGCGCATAAAAACTTACACTCTTGATTTCTGGCTAAATAAAAGCTGTTGCAATGATATTTCCATGCTGAACTGAGTTGTTCTGGGTCAAATATGAAGGCAAACCCACTTTCCTTTCAGTATTTTGCTGCAATTGGCAGAAACAAGCATATTTGCTCATTCGGCCTGAAAATGCTTTTAAGCGCATAAAAACTTACACTCTTGATTTCTGGCTAAATAAAAGCTGTTGCAATGATATTTCCATGCTGAACTGAGTTGTTCTGGGTCAAATATGAAGGCAAACCCACTTTCCCTTCAGTATTTTGCTGCAAATAGCAGAAATCAGCTCATTTGGCCTGAAAATGCTTTTAAGCGCATAAAAACTTACACTCTTGATTTCTGGCTAAATAAAAGCTGTTGCAATGATATTTCCATGCTGAACTGAGTTGTTCTGGGTCAAATATGAAGGCAAACCCACTTTCCTTTCAGTATTTTGCTGCAATTGGCAGAAACAAGCATATTTGCTCATTCGGCCTGAAAATGCTTTTAAGCGCATAAAAACTTACACTCTTGATTTCTGGCTAAATAAAAGCTGTTGCAATGATATTTCCATGCTGAACTGAGTTGTTCTGGGTCAAATATGAAGGCAAACCCACTTTCCTTTCAGTATTTTGCTGCAATTGGCAGAAACAAGCATATTTGCTCATTCGGCCTGAAAATGCTTTTAAGCGCATAAAAACTTACACTCTTGATTTCTGGCTAAATAAAAGCTGTTGCAATGATATTTCCATGCTGAACTGAGTTGTTCTGGGTCAAATATGAAGGCAAACCCACTTTCCCTTCAGTATTTTGCTGCAAATAGCAGAAATCAGCTCATTTGGCCTGAAAATGCTTTTAAGCGCATAAAAACTTACACTCTTGATTTCTGGCTAAATAAAAGCTGTTGCAATGATATTTCCATGCTGAACTGAGTTGTTCTGGGTCAAATATGAAGGCAAACCCACTTTCCTTTCAGTATTTTGCTGCAATTGGCAGAAACAAGCATATTTGCTCATTCGGCCTGAAAATGCTTTTAAGCGCATAAAAACTTACACTCTTGATTTCTGGCTAAATAAAAGCTGTTGCAATGATATTTCCATGCTGAAATGAGTTGTTCTGGGTCAAATATGAAGGCAAACCCACTTTCCTTTCAGTATTTTGCTGCAATTGGCAGAAACAAGCATATTTGCTCATTCGGCCTGAAAATGCTTTTAAGCGCATAAAAACTTACACTCTTGATTTCTGGCTAAATAAAAGCTGTTGCAATGATATTTCCATGCTGAACTGAGTTGTTCTGGGTCAAATATGAAGGCAAACCCACTTTCCCTTCAGTATTTTGCTGCAAATAGCAGAAATCAGCTCATTTGGCCTGAAAATGCTTTTAAGCGCATAAAAACTTACACTCTTGATTTCTGGCTAAATAAAAGCTGTTGCAATGATATTTCCATGCTGAACTGAGTTGTTCTGGGTCAAATATGAAGGCAAACCCACTTTCCTTTCAGTATTTTGCTGCAATTGGCAGAAACAAGCATATTTGCTCATTCGGCCTGAAAATGCTTTTAAGCGCATAAAAACATACACTCTTGATTTCTGGCTAAATAAAAGCTGTTGCAATGATATTTCCATGCTGAACTGAGTTGTTCTGGGTCAAATATGAAGGCAAACCCACTTTCCTTTCAGTATTTTGCTGCAATTGGCTGAAACAAGCATATTTGCTCATTCGGCCTGAAAATGCTTTTAAGCGCATAAAAACTTACACTCTTGATTTCTGGCTAAATAAAAGCTGTTGCAATGATATTTCCATGCTGAACTGAGTTGTTCTGGGTCAAATATGAAGGCAAACCCACTTTCCTTTCAGTATTTTGCTGCAATTGGCAGAAACAAGCATATTTGCTCATTCGGCCTGAAAATGCTTTTAAGCGCATAAAAACTTACACTCTTGATTTCTGGCTAAATAAAAGCTGTTGCAATGATATTTCCATGCTGAACTGAGTTGTTCTGGGTCAAATATGAAGGCAAACCCACTTTCCCTTCAGTATTTTGCTGCAAATAGCAGAAATCAGCTCATTTGGCCTGAAAATGCTTTTAAGCGCATAAAAACTTACACTCTTGATTTCTGGCTAAATAAAAGCTGTTGCAATGATATTTCCATGCTGAACTGAGTTGTTCTGGGTCAAATATGAAGGCAAACCCACTTTCCTTTCAGTATTTTGCTGCAATTGGCAGAAACAAGCATATTTGCTCATTCGGCCTGAAAATGCTTTTAAGCGCATAAAAACTTACACTCTTGATTTCTGGCTAAATAAAAGCTGTTGCAATGATATTTCCATGCTGAACTGAGTTGTTCTGGGTCAAATATGAAGGCAAACCCACTTTCCCTTCAGTATTTTGCTGCAATTGGCAGAAACAAGCATATTTGCTCATTCGGCCTGAAAATGCTTTTAAGCGCATAAAAACTTACACTCTTCGTTTCTGGCTAAATAAAAGCTGTTGCAATGATATTTCCATGCTGAACTGAGTTGTTCTGGGTCAAATATGAAGGCAAACCCACTTTCCCTTCAGTATTTTGCTGCAAATAGCAGAAATCAGCTCATTTGGCCTGAAAATGCTTTTAAGCGCATAAAAACTTACACTCTTGATTTCTGGCTAAATAAAAGCTGTTGCAATGATATTTCCATGCTGAACTGAGTTGTTCTGGGTCAAATATGAAGGCAAACCCACTTTCCTTTCAGTATTTTGCTGCAATTGGCAGAAACAAGCATATTTGCTCATTCGGCCTGAAAATGCTTTTAAGCGCATAAAAACTTACACTCTTGATTTCTGGCTAAATAAAAGCTGTTGCAATGATATTTCCATGCTGAACTGAGTTGTTCTGGCTCAAATATGAAGGCAAACCCACTTTCCTTTCAGTATTTTGCTGCAATTGGCAGAAACAAGCATATTTGCTCATTCGGCCTGAAAATGCTTTTAAGCGCATAAAAACTTACACTCTTGATTTCTGGCTAAATAAAAGCTGTTGCAATGATATTTCCATGCTGAACTGAGTTGTTCTGGGTCAAATATGAAGGCAAACCCACTTTCCCTTCAGTATTTTGCTGCAATTGGCAGAAACAAGCATATTTGCTCATTCGGCCTGAAAATGCTTTTAAGCGCATAAAAACTTACACTCTTCGTTTCTGGCTAAATAAAAGCTGTTGCAATGATATTTCCATGCTGAACTGAGTTGTTCTGGGTCAAATATGAAGGCAAACCCACTTTCCCTTCAGTATTTTGCTGCAAATAGCAGAAATCAGCTCATTTGGCCTGAAAATGCTTTTAAGCGCATAAAAACTTACACTCTTGATTTCTGGCTAAATAAAAGCTGTTGCAATGATATTTCCATGCTGAACTGAGTTGTTCTGGGTCAAATATGAAGGCAAACCCACTTTCCCTTCAGTATTTTGCTGCAAATAGCAGAAATCAGCTCATTTGGCCTGAAAATGCTTTTAAGCGCATAAAAACTTACACTCTTGATTTCTGGCTAAATAAAAGCTGTTGCAATGATATTTCCATGCTGAACTGAGTTGTTCTGGGTCAAATATGAAGGCAAACCCACTTTCCTTTCAGTATTTTGCTGCAATTGGCAGAAACAAGCATATTTGCTCATTCGGCCTGAAAATGCTTTTAAGCGCATAAAAACTTACACTCTTGATTTCTGGCTAAATAAAAGCTGTTGCAATGATATTTCCATGCTGAACTGAGTTGTTCTGGGTCAAATATGAAGGCAAACCCACTTTCCTTTCAGTATTTTGCTGCAATTGGCAGAAACAAGCATATTTGCTCATTCGGCCTGAAAATGCTTTTAAGCGCATAAAAACTTACACTCTTGATTTCTGGCTAAATAAAAGCTGTTGCAATGATATTTCCATGCTGAACTGAGTTGTTCTGGGTCAAATATGAAGGCAAACCCACTTTCCCTTCAGTATTTTGCTGCAAATAGCAGAAATCAGCTCATTTGGCCTGAAAATGCTTTTAAGCGCATAAAAACTTACACTCTTGATTTCTGGCTAAATAAAAGCTGTTGCAATGATATTTCCATGCTGAACTGAGTTGTTCTGGGTCAAATATGAAGGCAAACCCACTTTCCTTTCAGTATTTTGCTGCAATTGGCAGAAACAAGCATATTTGCTCATTCGGCCTGAAAATGCTTTTAAGCGCATAAAAACATACACTCTTGATTTCTGGCTAAATAAAAGCTGTTGCAATGATATTTCCATGCTGAACTGAGTTGTTCTGGGTCAAATATGAAGGCAAACCCACTTTCCTTTCAGTATTTTGCTGCAATTGGCTGAAACAAGCATATTTGCTCATTCGGCCTGAAAATGCTTTTAAGCGCATAAAAACTTACACTCTTGATTTCTGGCTAAATAAAAGCTGTTGCAATGATATTTCCATGCTGAACTGAGTTGTTCTGGGTCAAATATGAAGGCAAACCCACTTTCCTTTCAGTATTTTGCTGCAATTGGCAGAAACAAGCATATTTGCTCATTCGGCCTGAAAATGCTTTTAAGCGCATAAAAACTTACACTCTTGATTTCTGGCTAAATAAAAGCTGTTGCAATGATATTTCCATGCTGAACTGAGTTGTTCTGGCTCAAATATGAAGGCAAACCCACTTTCCTTTCAGTATTTTGCTGCAATTGGCAGAAACAAGCATATTTGCTCATTCGGCCTGAAAATGCTTTTAAGCGCATAAAAACTTACACTCTTGATTTCTGGCTAAATAAAAGCTGTTGCAATGATATTTCCATGCTGAACTGAGTTGTTCTGGGTCAAATATGAAGGCAAACCCACTTTCCTTTCAGTATTTTGCTGCAATTGGCAGAAACAAGCATATTTGCTCATTCGGCCTGAAAATGCTTTTAAGCGCATAAAAACTTACACTCTTGATTTCTGGCTAAATAAAAGCTGTTGCAATGATATTTCCATGCTGAACTGAGTTGTTCTGGGTCAAATATGAAGGCAAACCCACTTTCCCTTCAGTATTTTGCTGCAAATAGCAGAAATCAGCTCATTTGGCCTGAAAATGCTTTTAAGCGCATAAAAACTTACACTCTTGATTTCTGGCTAAATAAAAGCTGTTGCAATGATATTTCCATGCTGAACTGAGTTGTTCTGGGTCAAATATGAAGGCAAACCCATTTTCTTTTCAGTATTTTGCTGCAATTGGCAGAAACAAGCATATTTGCTCATTCGGCCTGAAAATGCTTTTAAGCGCATAAAAACTTACACTCTTGATTTCTGGCTAAATAAAAGCTGTTGCAATGATATTTCCATGCTGAACTGAGTTGTTCTGGGTCAAATATGAAGGCAAACCCACTTTCCCTTCAGTATTTTGCTGCAATTGGCAGAAACAAGCATATTTGCTCATTCGGGCTGAAAATGCTTTTAAGCGCATAAAAACTTACACTCTTGATTTCTGGCTAAATAAAAGCTGTTGCAATGATATTTCCATGCTGAACTGAGTTGTTCTGGGTCAAATATGAAGGCAAACCCACTTTCCCTTCAGTATTTTGCTGCAAATAGCAGAAATCAGCTCATTTGGCCTGAAAATGCTTTTAAGCGCATAAAAACTTACACTCTTGATTTCTGGCTAAATAAAAGCTGTTGCAATGATATTTCCATGCTGAACTGAGTTGTTCTGGGTCAAATATGAAGGCAAACCCACTTTCCTTTCAGTATTTTGCTGCAATTGGCAGAAACAAGCATATTTGCTCATTCGGCCTGAAAATGCTTTTAAGCGCATAAAAACTTACACTCTTGATTTCTGGCTAAATAAAAGCTGTTGCAATGATATTTCCATGCTGAACTGAGTTGTTCTGGCTCAAATATGAAGGCAAACCCACTTTCCTTTCAGTATTTTGCTGCAATTGGCAGAAACAAGCATATTTGCTCATTCGGCCTGAAAATGCTTTTAAGCGCATAAAAACTTACACTCTTGATTTCTGGCTAAATAAAAGCTGTTGCAATGATATTTCCATGCTGAACTGAGTTGTTCTGGGTCAAATATGAAGGCAAACCCACTTTCCTTTCAGTATTTTGCTGCAATTGGCAGAAACAAGCATATTTGCTCATTCGGCCTGAAAATGCTTTTAAGCGCATAAAAACTTACACTCTTGATTTCTGGCTAAATAAAAGCTGTTGCAATGATATTTCCATGCTGAACTGAGTTGTTCTGGCTCAAATATGAAGGCAAACCCACTTTCCTTTCAGTATTTTGCTGCAATTGGCAGAAACAAGCATATTTGCTCATTCGGCCTGAAAATGCTTTTAAGCGCATAAAAACTTACACTCTTGATTTCTGGCTAAATAAAAGCTGTTGCAATGATATTTCCATGCTGAACTGAGTTGTTCTGGGTCAAATATGAAGGCAAACCCACTTTCCTTTCAGTATTTTGCTGCAATTGGCAGAAACAAGCATATTTGCTCATTCGGCCTGAAAATGCTTTTAAGCGCATAAAAACTTACACTCTTGATTTCTGGCTAAATAAAAGCTGTTGCAATGATATTTCCATGCTGAACTGAGTTGTTCTGGGTCAAATATGAAGGCAAACCCACTTTCCTTTCAGTATTTTGCTGCAATTGGCAGAAACAAGCATATTTGCTCATTCGGCCTGAAAATGCTTTTAAGCGCATAAAAACTTACACTCTTGATTTCTGGCTAAATAAAAGCTGTTGCAATGATATTTCCATGCTGAACTGAGTTGTTCTGGGTCAAATATGAAGGCAAACCCACTTTCCTTTCAGTATTTTGCTGCAATTGGCTGAAACAAGCATATTTGCTCATTCGGCCTGAAAATGCTTTTAAGCGCATAAAAACTTACACTCTTGATTTCTGGCTAAATAAAAGCTGTTGCAATGATATTTCCATGCTGAACTGAGTTGTTCTGGGTCAAATATGAAGGCAAACCCACTTTCCTTTCAGTATTTTGCTGCAATTGGCAGAAACAAGCATATTTGCTCATTCGGCCTGAAAATGCTTTTAAGCGCATAAAAACTTACACTCTTGATTTCTGGCTAAATAAAAGCTGTTGCAATGATATTTCCATGCTGAACTGAGTTGTTCTGGCTCAAATATGAAGGCAAACCCACTTTCCTTTCAGTATTTTGCTGCAATTGGCAGAAACAAGCATATTTGCTCATTCGGCCTGAAAATGCTTTTAAGCGCATAAAAACTTACACTCTTGATTTCTGGCTAAATAAAAGCTGTTGCAATGATATTTCCATGCTGAACTGAGTTGTTCTGGGTCAAATATGAAGGCAAACCCACTTTCCTTTCAGTATTTTGCTGCAATTGGCAGAAACAAGCATATTTGCTCATTCGGCCTGAAAATGCTTTTAAGCGCATAAAAACTTACACTCTTGATTTCTGGCTAAATAAAAGCTGTTGCAATGATATTTCCATGCTGAACTGAGTTGTTCTGGGTCAAATATGAAGGCAAACCCACTTTCCCTTCAGTATTTTGCTGCAAATAGCAGAAATCAGCTCATTTGGCCTGAAAATGCTTTTAAGCGCATAAAAACTTACACTCTTGATTTCTGGCTAAATAAAAGCTGTTGCAATGATATTTCCATGCTGAACTGAGTTGTTCTGGGTCAAATATGAAGGCAAACCCATTTTCTTTTCAGTATTTTGCTGCAATTGGCAGAAACAAGCATATTTGCTCATTCGGCCTGAAAATGCTTTTAAGCGCATAAAAACTTACACTCTTGATTTCTGGCTAAATAAAAGCTGTTGCAATGATATTTCCATGCTGAACTGAGTTGTTCTGGGTCAAATATGAAGGCAAACCCACTTTCCCTTCAGTATTTTGCTGCAATTGGCAGAAACAAGCATATTTGCTCATTCGGGCTGAAAATGCTTTTAAGCGCATAAAAACTTACACTCTTGATTTCTGGCTAAATAAAAGCTGTTGCAATGATATTTCCATGCTGAACTGAGTTGTTCTGGGTCAAATATGAAGGCAAACCCACTTTCCCTTCAGTATTTTGCTGCAAATAGCAGAAATCAGCTCATTTGGCCTGAAAATGCTTTTAAGCGCATAAAAACTTACACTCTTGATTTCTGGCTAAATAAAAGCTGTTGCAATGATATTTCCATGCTGAACTGAGTTGTTCTGGGTCAAATATGAAGGCAAACCCACTTTCCTTTCAGTATTTTGCTGCAATTGGCAGAAACAAGCATATTTGCTCATTCGGCCTGAAAATGCTTTTAAGCGCATAAAAACTTACACTCTTGATTTCTGGCTAAATAAAAGCTGTTGCAATGATATTTCCATGCTGAACTGAGTTGTTCTGGCTCAAATATGAAGGCAAACCCACTTTCCTTTCAGTATTTTGCTGCAATTGGCAGAAACAAGCATATTTGCTCATTCGGCCTGAAAATGCTTTTAAGCGCATAAAAACTTACACTCTTGATTTCTGGCTAAATAAAAGCTGTTGCAATGATATTTCCATGCTGAACTGAGTTGTTCTGGGTCAAATATGAAGGCAAACCCACTTTCCTTTCAGTATTTTGCTGCAATTGGCAGAAACAAGCATATTTGCTCATTCGGCCTGAAAATGCTTTTAAGCGCATAAAAACTTACACTCTTGATTTCTGGCTAAATAAAAGCTGTTGCAATGATATTTCCATGCTGAACTGAGTTGTTCTGGCTCAAATATGAAGGCAAACCCACTTTCCTTTCAGTATTTTGCTGCAATTGGCAGAAACAAGCATATTTGCTCATTCGGCCTGAAAATGCTTTTAAGCGCATAAAAACTTACACTCTTGATTTCTGGCTAAATAAAAGCTGTTGCAATGATATTTCCATGCTGAACTGAGTTGTTCTGGGTCAAATATGAAGGCAAACCCACTTTCCTTTCAGTATTTTGCTGCAATTGGCAGAAACAAGCATATTTGCTCATTCGGCCTGAAAATGCTTTTAAGCGCATAAAAACTTACACTCTTGATTTCTGGCTAAATAAAAGCTGTTGCAATGATATTTCCATGCTGAACTGAGTTGTTCTGGGTCAAATATGAAGGCAAACCCACTTTCCCTTCAGTATTTTGCTGCAAATAGCAGAAATCAGCTCATTTGGCCTGAAAATGCTTTTAAGCGCATAAAAACTTACACTCTTGATTTCTGGCTAAATAAAAGCTGTTGCAATGATATTTCCATGCTGAACTGAGTTGTTCTGGGTCAAATATGAAGGCAAACCCACTTTCCTTTCAGTATTTTGCTGCAATTGCCAGAAACAAGCATATTTGCTCATTCGGCCTGAAAATGCTTTTAAGCGCATAAAAACTTACACTCTTGATTTCTGGCTAAATAAAAGCTGTTGCAATGATATTTCCATGCTGAACTGAGTTGTTCTGGGTCAAATATGAAGGCAAACCCACTTTCCCGTCAGTATTTTGCTGCAATTGGCAGAAACAAGCATATTTGCTCATTCGGCCTGAAAATGCTTTTAAGCGCATAAAAACTTACACTCTTGATTTCTGGCTAAATAAAAGCTGTTGCAATGATATTTCCATGCTGAACTGAGTTGTTCTGGGTCAAATATGAAGGCAAACCCACTTTCCCTTCAGTATTTTGCTGCAAATAGCAGAAATCAGCTCATTTGGCCTGAAAATGCTTTTAAGCGCATAAAAACTTACACTCTTGATTTCTGGCTAAATAAAAGCTGTTGCAATGATATTTCCATGCTGAACTGAGTTGTTCTGGGTCAAATATGAAGGCAAACCCACTTTCCTTTCAGTATTTTGCTGCAATTGGCAGAAACAAGCATATTTGCTCATTCGGCCTGAAAATGCTTTTAAGCGCATAAAAACTTACACTCTTGATTTCTGGCTAAATAAAAGCTGTTGCAATGATATTTCCATGCTGAACTGAGTTGTTCTGGGTCAAATATGAAGGCAAACCCACTTTCCTTTCAGTATTTTGCTGCAATTGGCAGAAACAAGCATATTTGCTCATTCGGCCTGAAAATGCTTTTAAATGGTAAATGGTAAATGGTCTGCACTTATATAGCGCTTTTCTACCTATTGGCACTCAAAGCACTTTACACTGCTTCTTATTTACCCATTCACACTCACAATCACACACACATTCATACACCGATGGGGGAGCTGCTATGCAGCTGGCCAACACTCACCGGGAGCAACTAAGTTGGGGTTCAGTGTCTTGCTCAAGGACACTTTGACATGTGACCAGAGGAGCCGGGAATTGAACCAACAACTGTGAGATTGGTGGACAACCGCTCTACCTTCCTGCGCCACAGTCGCCCCATAAAGCGCATAAAAACTTACACTCTTGATTTCTGGCTAAATAAAAGCTGTTGCAATGATATTTCCATGCTGAACTGAGTTGTTCTGGGTCAAATATGAAGGCAAACCCACTTTCCTTTCAGTATTTTGCTGCAATTGGCAGAAACAAGCATATTTGCTCATTCGGCCTGAAAATGCTTTTAAGCGCATAAAAACTTACACTCTTGATTTCTGGCTAAATAAAAGCTGTTGCAATGATATTTCCATGCTGAACTGAGTTGTTCTGGGTCAAATATGAAGGCAAACCCACTTTCCCTTCAGTATTTTGCTGCAAATAGCAGAAATCAGCTCATTTGGCCTGAAAATGCTTTTAAGCGCATAAAAACTTACACTCTTGATTTCTGGCTAAATAAAAGCTGTTGCAATGATATTTCCATGCTGAACTGAGTTGTTCTGGGTCAAATATGAAGGCAAACCCACTTTCCTTTCAGTATTTTGCTGCAATTGGCAGAAACAAGCATATTTGCTCATTCGGCCTGAAAATGCTTTTAAGCGCATAAAAACTTACACTCTTGATTTCTGGCTAAATAAAAGCTGTTGCAATGATATTTCCATGCTGAACTGAGTTGTTCTGGGTCAAATATGAAGGCAAACCCACTTTCCTTTCAGTATTTTGCTGCAATTGGCAGAAACAAGCATATTTGCTCATTCGGCCTGAAAATGCTTTTAAGCGCATAAAAACTTACACTCTTGATTTCTGGCTAAATAAAAGCTGTTGCAATGATATTTCCATGCTGAACTGAGTTGTTCTGGGTCAAATATGAAGGCAAACCCACTTTCCTTTCAGTATTTTGCTGCAATTGGCCGAAACAAGCATGTTTGCTCATTCGGCCTGAAAATGCTTTTAAGCGCATAAAAACTTACACTCTTGATTTCTGGCTAAATAAAAGCTGTTGCAATGATATTTCCATGCTGAACTGAGTTGTTCTGGCTCAAATATGAAGGCAAACCCACTTTCCTTTCAGTATTTTGCTGCAATTGGCAGAAACAAGCATATTTGCTCATTCGGCCTGAAAATGCTTTTAAGCGCATAAAAACTTACACTCTTGATTTCTGGCTAAATAAAAGCTGTTGCAATGATATTTCCATGCTGAACTGAGTTGTTCTGGGTCAAATATGAAGGCAAACCCACTTTCCCTTCAGTATTTTGCTGCAAATAGCAGAAATCAGCTCATTTGGCCTGAAAATGCTTTTAAGCGCATAAAAACTTACACTCTTGATTTCTGGCTAAATAAAAGCTGTTGCAATGATATTTCCATGCTGAACTGAGTTGTTCTGGGTCAAATATGAAGGCAAACCCACTTTCCTTTCAGTTATTTGCTGCAATTGCCAGAAACAAGCATATTTGCTCATTCGGCCTGAAAATGCTTTTAAGCGCATAAAAACTTACACTCTTGATTTCTGGCTAAATAAAAGCTGTTGCAATGATATTTCCATGCTGAACTGAGTTGTTCTGGGTCAAATATGAAGGCAAACCCACTTTCCCTTCAGTATTTTGCTGCAAATAGCAGAAATCAGCTCATTTGGCCTGAAAATGCTTTTAAGCGCATAAAAACTTACACTCTTGATTTCTGGCTAAATAAAAGCTGTTGCAATGATATTTCCATGCTGAACTGAGTTGTTCTGGGTCAAATATGAAGGCAAACCCACTTTCCTTTCAGTATTTTGCTGCAATTGGCAGAAACAAGCATATTTGCTCATTCGGCCTGAAAATGCTTTTAAGCGCATAAAAACTTACACTCTTGATTTCTGGCTAAATAAAAGCTGTTGCAATGATATTTCCATGCTGAACTGAGTTGTTCTGGGTCAAATATGAAGGCAAACCCACTTTCCTTTCAGTATTTTGCTGCAATTGGCAGAAACAAGCATATTTGCTCATTCGGCCTGAAAATGCTTTTAAGCGCATAAAAACTTACACTCTTGATTTCTGGCTAAATAAAAGCTGTTGCAATGATATTTCCATGCTGAACTGAGTTGTTCTGGGTCAAATATGAAGGCAAACCCACTTTCCTTTCAGTATTTTGCTGCAATTGGCAGAAACAAGCATATTTACTCATTCGGCCTGAAAATGCTTTTAAGCGCATAAAAACTTACACTCTTGATTTCTGGCTAAATAAAAGCTGTTGCAATGATATTTCCATGCTGAACTGAGTTGTTCTGGGTCAAATATGAAGGCAAACCCACTTTCCCTTCAGTATTTTGCTGCAAATAGCAGAAATCAGCTCATTTGGCCTGAAAATGCTTTTAAGCGCATAAAAACTTACACTCTTGATTTCTGGCTAAATAAAAGCTGTTGCAATGATATTTCCATGCTGAACTGAGTTGTTCTGGGTCAAATATGAAGGCAAACCCACTTTCCCTTCAGTATTTTGCTGCAAATAGCAGAAATCAGCTCATTTGGCCTGAAAATGCTTTTAAGCGCATAAAAACTTACACTCTTGATTTCTGGCTAAATAAAAGCTGTTGCAATGATATTTCCATGCTGAACTGAGTTGTTCTGGGTCAAATATGAAGGCAAACCCACTTTCCCTTCAGTATTTTGCTGCAAATAGCAGAAATCAGCTCATTTGGCCTGAAAATGCTTTTAAGCGCATAAAAACTTACACTCTTGATTTCTGGCTAAATAAAAGCTGTTGCAATGATATTTCCATGCTGAACTGAGTTGTTCTGGGTCAAATATGAAGGCAAACCCACTTTCCCTTCAGTATTTTGCTGCAAATAGCAGAAATCAGCTCATTTGGCCTGAAAATGCTTTTAAGCGCATAAAAACTTACACTCTTGATTTCTGGCTAAATAAAAGCTGTTGCAATGATATTTCCATGCTGAACTGAGTTGTTCTGGGTCAAATATGAAGGCAAACCCACTTTCCTTTCAGTATTTTGCTGCAATTGGCAGAAACAAGCATATTTGCTCATTCGGCCTGAAAATGCTTTTAAGCGCATAAAAACTTACACTCTTGATTTCTGGCTAAATAAAAGCTGTTGCAATGATATTTCCATGCTGAACTGAGTTGTTCTGGGTCAAATATGAAGGCAAACCCACTTTCCTTTCAGTATTTTGCTGCAATTGGCAGAAACAAGCATATTTGCTCATTCGGCCTGAAAATGCTTTTAAGCGCATAAAAACTTACACTCTTGATTTCTGGCTAAATAAAAGCTGTTGCAATGATATTTCCATGCTGAACTGAGTTGTTCTGGGTCAAATATGAAGGCAAACCCACTTTCCTTTCAGTATTTTGCTGCAATTGGCAGAAACAAGCATATTTGCTCATTCGGCCTGAAAATGCTTTTAAGCGCATAAAAACTTACACTCTTGATTTCTGGCTAAATAAAAGCTGTTGCAATGATATTTCCATGCTGAACTGAGTTGTTCTGGGTCAAATATGAAGGCAAACCCACTTTCCTTTCAGTATTTTGCTGCAATTGGCCGAAACAAGCATGTTTGCTCATTCGGCCTGAAAATGCTTTTAAGCGCATAAAAACTTACACTCTTGATTTCTGGCTAAATAAAAGCTGTTGCAATGATATTTCCATGCTGAACTGAGTTGTTCTGGCTCAAATATGAAGGCAAACCCACTTTCCTTTCAGTATTTTGCTGCAATTGGCAGAAACAAGCATATTTGCTCATTCGGCCTGAAAATGCTTTTAAGCGCATAAAAACTTACACTCTTGATTTCTGGCTAAATAAAAGCTGTTGCAATGATATTTCCATGCTGAACTGAGTTGTTCTGGGTCAAATATGAAGGCAAACCCACTTTCCCTTCAGTATTTTGCTGCAAATAGCAGAAATCAGCTCATTTGGCCTGAAAATGCTTTTAAGCGCATAAAAACTTACACTCTTGATTTCTGGCTAAATAAAAGCTGTTGCAATGATATTTCCATGCTGAACTGAGTTGTTCTGGGTCAAATATGAAGGCAAACCCACTTTCCTTTCAGTTATTTGCTGCAATTGCCAGAAACAAGCATATTTGCTCATTCGGCCTGAAAATGCTTTTAAGCGCATAAAAACTTACACTCTTGATTTCTGGCTAAATAAAAGCTGTTGCAATGATATTTCCATGCTGAACTGAGTTGTTCTGGGTCAAATATGAAGGCAAACCCACTTTCCCTTCAGTATTTTGCTGCAAATAGCAGAAATCAGCTCATTTGGCCTGAAAATGCTTTTAAGCGCATAAAAACTTACACTCTTGATTTCTGGCTAAATAAAAGCTGTTGCAATGATATTTCCATGCTGAACTGAGTTGTTCTGGGTCAAATATGAAGGCAAACCCACTTTCCTTTCAGTATTTTGCTGCAATTGGCAGAAACAAGCATATTTGCTCATTCGGCCTGAAAATGCTTTTAAGCGCATAAAAACTTACACTCTTGATTTCTGGCTAAATAAAAGCTGTTGCAATGATATTTCCATGCTGAACTGAGTTGTTCTGGGTCAAATATGAAGGCAAACCCACTTTCCTTTCAGTATTTTGCTGCAATTGGCAGAAACAAGCATATTTGCTCATTCGGCCTGAAAATGCTTTTAAGCGCATAAAAACTTACACTCTTGATTTCTGGCTAAATAAAAGCTGTTGCAATGATATTTCCATGCTGAACTGAGTTGTTCTGGGTCAAATATGAAGGCAAACCCACTTTCCTTTCAGTATTTTGCTGCAATTGGCAGAAACAAGCATATTTACTCATTCGGCCTGAAAATGCTTTTAAGCGCATAAAAACTTACACTCTTGATTTCTGGCTAAATAAAAGCTGTTGCAATGATATTTCCATGCTGAACTGAGTTGTTCTGGGTCAAATATGAAGGCAAACCCACTTTCCCTTCAGTATTTTGCTGCAAATAGCAGAAATCAGCTCATTTGGCCTGAAAATGCTTTTAAGCGCATAAAAACTTACACTCTTGATTTCTGGCTAAATAAAAGCTGTTGCAATGATATTTCCATGCTGAACTGAGTTGTTCTGGGTCAAATATGAAGGCAAACCCACTTTCCTTTCAGTATTTTGCTGCAATTGGCAGAAACAAGCATATTTGCTCATTCGGCCTGAAAATGCTTTTAAGCGCATAAAAACTTACACTCTTGATTTCTGGCTAAATAAAAGCTGTTGCAATGATATTTCCATGCTGAACTGAGTTGTTCTGGGTCAAATATGAAGGCAAACCCACTTTCCTTTCAGTATTTTGCTGCAATTGGCAGAAACAAGCATATTTGCTCATTCGGCCTGAAAATGCTTTTAAGCGCATAAAAACTTACACTCTTGATTTCTGGCTAAATAAAAGCTGTTGCAATGATATTTCCATGCTGAACTGAGTTGTTCTGGGTCAAATATGAAGGCAAACCCACTTTCCTTTCAGTATTTTGCTGCAATTGGCAGAAACAAGCATATTTACTCATTCGGCCTGAAAATGCTTTTAAGCGCATAAAAACTTACACTCTTGATTTCTGGCTAAATAAAAGCTGTTGCAATGATATTTCCATGCTGAACTGAGTTGTTCTGGGTCAAATATGAAGGCAAACCCACTTTCCCTTCAGTATTTTGCTGCAAATAGCAGAAATCAGCTCATTTGGCCTGAAAATGCTTTTAAGCGCATAAAAACTTACACTCTTGATTTCTGGCTAAATAAAAGCTGTTGCAATGATATTTCCATGCTGAACTGAGTTGTTCTGGGTCAAATATGAAGGCAAACCCACTTTCCTTTCAGTATTTTGCTATAATTGTCAGAAACAAGCATATTTGCTCATTCGGCCTGAAAATGCTTTTAAGCGCATAAAAACTTACACTCTTGATTTCTGGCTAAATAAAAGCTGTTGCAATGATATTTCCATGCTGAACTGAGTTGTTCTGGGTCAAATATGAAGGCAAACCCACTTTCCTTTCAGTATTTTGCTGCAATTGGCAGAAACAAGCATATTTGCTCATTCGGCCTGAAAATGCTTTTAAGCGCATAAAAACTTACACTCTTGATTTCTGGCTAAATAAAAGCTGTTGCAATGATATTTCCATGCTGAACTGAGTTGTTCTGGGTCAAATATGAAGGCAAACCCACTTTCCTTTCAGTATTTTGCTGCAATTGGCAGAAACAAGCATATTTGCTCATTCGGCCTGAAAATGCTTTTAAGCGCATAAAAACTTACACTCTTGATTTCTGGCTAAATAAAAGCTGTTGCAATGATATTTCCATGCTGAACTGAGTTGTTCTGGGTCAAATATGAAGGCAAACCCACTTTCCTTTCAGTATTTTGCTGCAATTGGCAGAAACAAGCATATTTGCTCATTCGGCCTGAAAATGCTTTTAAGCGCATAAAAACTTACACTCTTGATTTCTGGCTAAATAAAAGCTGTTGCAATGATATTTCCATGCTGAACTGAGTTGTTCTGGGTCAAATATGAAGGCAAACCCACTTTCCTTTCAGTATTTTGCTGCAATTGGCAGAAACAAGCATATTTGCTCATTCGGCCTGAAAATGCTTTTAAGCGCATAAAAACTTACACTCTTGATTTCTGGCTAAATAAAAGCTGTTGCAATGATATTTCCATGCTGAACTGAGTTGTTCTGGGTCAAATATAAAGGCAAACCCACTTTCCCTTCAGTATTTTGCTGCAAATAGCAGAAATCAGCTCATTTGGCCTGAAAATGCTTTTAAGCGCATAAAAACTTACACTCTTGATTTCTGGCTAAATAAAAGCTGTTCCAATGATATTTCCATGCTGAACTGAGTTGTTCTGGGTCAAATATGAAGGCAAACCCACTTTCCCTTCAGTATTTTGCTGCAAATAGCAGAAATCAGCTCATTTGGCCTGAAAATGCTTTTAAGCGCATAATAACTTACACTCTTGATTTCTGGCTAAATAAAAGCTGTTGCAATGATATTTCCATGCTGAACTGAGTTGTTCTGGGTCAAATATGAAGGCAAACCCACTTTCCTTTCAGTATTTTGCTGCAATTGGCAGAAACAAGCATATTTGCTCATTCGGCCTGAAAATGCTTTTAAGCGCATAAAAACTTACACTCTTGATTTCTGGCTAAATAAAAGCTGTTGCAATGATATTTCCATGCTGAACTGAGTTGTTCTGGGTCAAATATGAAGGCAAACCCACTTTCCCTTCAGTATTTTGCTGCAAATAGCAGAAATCAGCTCATTTGGCCTGAAAATGCTTTTAAGCGCATAAAAACTTACACTCTTGATTTCTGGCTAAATAAAAGCTGTTGCAATGATATTTCCATGCTGAACTGAGTTGTTCTGGGTCAAATATGAAGGCAAACCCACTTTCCCTTCAGTATTTTGCTGCAAATAGCAGAAATCAGCTCATTTGGCCTGAAAATGCTTTTAAGCGCATAAAAACTTACACTCTTGATTTCTGGCTAAATAAAAGCTGTTGCAATAATATTTCCATGCTGAACTGAGTTGTTCTGGGTCAAATATGAAGGCAAACCCACTTTCCTTTCAGTATTTTGCTGCAATTGGCAGAAACAAGCATATTTGCTCATTCGGCCTGAAAATGCTTTTAAGCGCATAAAAACTTACACTCTTGATTTCTGGCTAAATAAAAGCTGTTGCAATGATATTTCCATGCTGAACTGAGTTGTTCTGGGTCAAATATGAAGGCAAACCCACTTTCCCTTCAGTATTTTGCTGCAAATAGCAGAAATCAGCTCATTTGGCCTGAAAATGCTTTTAAGCGCATAAAAACTTACACTCTTGATTTCTGGCTAAATAAAAGCTGTTGCAATGATATTTCCATGCTGAACTGAGTTGTTCTGGGTCAAATATGAAGGCAAACCCACTTTCCTTTCAGTATTTTGCTGCAATTGGCAGAAACAAGCATATTTGCTCATTCGGCCTGAAAATGCTTTTAAGCGCATAAAAACTTACACTCTTGATTTCTGGCTAAATAAAAGCTGTTGCAATGATATTTCCACACTGAACTGAGTTGTTCTGGGTCAAATATGAAGGCAAACCCACTTTCCCTTCAGTATTTTGCTGCAAATAGCAGAAATCCGCTCATTTGGCCTGAAAATGCTTTTAAGCGCATAAAAACTTACACACTTGATTTCTGGCTAAATAAAAGCTGTTGCAATGATATTTCCATGCTGAACTGAGTTGTTCTGGGTCAAATATGAAGGCAAACCCACTTTCCCTTCAGTATTTTGCTGAAAATAGCAGAAATCAGCTCATTTGGCCTGAAAATGCTTTTAAGCGCATAAAAACTTACACTCTTGATTTCTGGCTAAAAAAAAGCTGTTGCAATGATATTTCCATGCTGAAATGAGTTGTTCTGGGTCAAATATGAAGGCAAACCCACTTTCCCTTCAGTATTTTGCTGCAATTGGCAGAAACAAGCATATTTGCTCATTCGGCCTGAAAATGCTTTTACGCGCATAAAAACTTACACTCTTGATTTCTGGCTAAATAAAAGCTGTTGCAATGATATTTCCATGCTGAACTGAGTTGTTCTGGGTCAAATATAAAGGCAAACCCACTTTCCCTTCAGTATTTTGCTGCAAATAGCAGAAATCAGCTCATTTGGCCTGAAAATGCTTTTAAGCGCATAAAAACTTACACTCTTGATTTCTGGCTAAATAAAAGCTGTTCCAATGATATTTCCATGCTGAACTGAGTTGTTCTGGGTCAAATATGAAGGCAAACCCACTTTCCCTTCAGTATTTTGCTGCAATTGGCAGAAACAAGCATATTTGCTCATTCGGCCCGAAAATGCTTTTAAGCGCATAAAAACTTACACTCTTGATTTCTGGCTAAATAAAAGCTGTTGCAATGATATTTCCATGCTGAACTGAGTTGTTCTGGGTCAAATATGAAGGCAAACCCACTTTCCCTTCAGTATTTTGCTGCAAATAGCAGAAATCAGCTCATTTGGCCTGAAAATGCTTTTAAGCGCATAATAACTTACACTCTTGATTTCTGGCTAAATAAAAGCTGTTGCAATGATATTTCCATGCTGAACTGAGTTGTTCTGGGTCAAATATGAAGGCAAACCCACTTTCCTTTCAGTATTTTGCTGCAATTGGCAGAAACAAGCATATTTGCTCATTCGGCCTGAAAATGCTTTTAAGCGCATAAAAACTTACACTCTTGATTTCTGGATAAATAAAAGCTGTTGCAATGATATTTCCATGCTGAACTGAGTTGTTCTGGGTCAAATATGAAGGCAAACCCACTTTCCCTTCAGTATTTTGCTGCAAATAGCAGAAATCAGCTCATTTGGCCTGAAAATGCTTTTAAGCGCATAAAAACTTACACTCTTGATTTCTGGCTAAATAAAAGCTGTTGCAATGATATTTCCATGCTGAACTGAGTTGTTCTGGGTCAAATATGAAGGCAAACCCACTTTCCCTTCAGTATTTTGCTGCAAATAGCAGAAATCAGCTCATTTGGCCTGAAAATGCTTTTAAGCGCATAAAAACTTACACTCTTGATTTCTGGCTAAACAAAAGCTGTTGCAATGATATTTCCATGCTGAAATGAGTTGTTCTGGGTCAAATATGAAGGCAAACCCACTTTCCCTTCAGTATTTTGCTGCAATTGGCAGAAACAAGCATATTTGCTCATTCGGCCTGAAAATGCTTTTAAGCGCATAAAAACTTACACTCTTGATTTCTGGCTAAATAAAAGCTGTTGCAATGATATTTCCATGCTGAACTGAGTTGTTCTGGGTCAAATATGAAGGCAAACCCACTTTCCCTTCAGTATTTTGCTGCAAATAGCAGAAATCAGCTCATTTGGCCTGAAAATGCTTTTAAGCGCATAAAAACTTACACTCTTGATTTCTGGCTAAATAAAAGCTGTTGCAATGATATTTCCATGCTGAACTGAGTTGTTCTGGGTCAAATATGAAGGCAAACCCACTTTCCTTTCAGTATTTTGCTGCAATTGGCCGAAACAAGCATATTTGCTCATTCGGCCTGAAAATGCTTTTAAGCGCATAAAAACTTACACTCTTGATTTCTGGCTAAATAAAAGCTGTTGCAATGATATTTCCATGCTGAACTGAGTTGTTCTGGGTCAAATATGAAGGCAAACCCACTTTCCTTTCAGTATTTTGCTGCAATTGGCAGAAACAAGCATATTTGCTCATTCGGCCTGAAAATGCTTTTAAGCGCATAAAAACTTACACTCTTGATTTCTGGCTAAATAAAAGCTGTTGCAATGATATTTCCATGCTGAACTGAGTTGTTCTGGGTCAAATATGAAGGCAAACCCATTTTCCCTTCAGTATTTTGCTGCAAATAGCAGAAATCAGCTCATTTGGCCTGAAAATGCTTTTAAGCGCATTAAAACTTACACTCTTGATTTCTGGCTAAATAAAAGCTGTTGCAATGATATTTCCATGCTGAACTGAGTTGTTCTGGGTCAAATATGAAGGCAAACCCACTTTCCTTTCAGTATTTTGCTGCAATTGGCAGAAACAAGCATATTTGCTCATTCGGCCTGAAAATGCTTTTAAGCGCATAAAAACTTACACTCTTGATTTCTGGCTAAATAAAAGCTGTTGCAATGATATTTCCATGCTGAACTGAGTTGTTCTGGGTCAAATATGAAGGCAAACCCACTTTCCCTTCAGTATTTTGCTGCAAATAGCAGAAATCAGCTCATTTGGCCTGAAAATGCTTTTAAGCGTATAAAAACTTACACTCTTGATTTCTGGCTAAATAAAAGCTGTTGCAATGATATTTCCATGCTAAACTGAGTTGTTCTGGGTCAAATATGAAGGCAAACCCACTTTCCCTTCAGTATTTTGCTGCAAATAGCAGAAATCAGCTCATTTGGCCTGAAAATGCTTTTAAGCGCATAAAAACTTACACTCTTGATTTCTGGCTAAATAAAAGCTGTTGCAATGATATTTCCATGCTGAACTGAGTTGTTCTGGGTCAAATATGAAGGCAAACCCATTTTCCCTTCAGTATTTTGCTGCAAATAGCAGAAATCAGCTCATTCGGCCTGAAAATGCTTTTAAGCGCATAAAAACTTACACTGTTGATTTCTGGCTACATAAAAGCTGTTGCAATGATATTTCCATGCTGAACTGAGTTGTTCTGGGTCAAATATGAAGGCAAACCCACTTTCCTTTCAGTATTTTGCTGAAATTGGCAGAAACAAGCATATTTGCTCATTCGGCCTGAAAATGCTTTTAAGCGCATAAAAAATTACACTCTTGATTTCTGGCTAAATAAAAGCTGTTGCAATGATATTTCCACGCTGAACTGAGTTGTTCTGGGTCAAATATGAAGGCAAACCCACTTTCCCTTCAGTATTTTGCTGCAAATAGCAGAAATCAGCTCATTTGGCCTGAAAATGCTTTTAAGCGCATAAAAACTTACACTCTTAATTTCTGGCTAAATAAAAGCTGTTGCAATGATATTTCCATGCTGAACTGAGTTGTTCTGGGTCAAATATGAAGGCAAACCCACTTTCCCTTCAGTATTTTGCTGCAATTGGCAGAAACAAGCATATTTGCTCATTCGGCCTGAAAATGCTTTTAAGCGCATAAAAACTTACACACTTGATTTCTGGCTAAATAAAAGCTGTTGCAATGATATTTCCATGCTGAACTGAGTTGTTCTGGGTCAAATATAAAGGCAAACCCACTTTCCCTTCAGTATTTTGCTGCAAATAGCAGAAATCAGCTCATTTGGCCTGAAAATGCTTTTAAGCGCATAAAAACTTACACTCTTGATTTCTGGCTAAATAAAAGCTGTTCCAATGATATTTCCATGCTGAACTGAGTTGTTCTGGGTCAAATATGAAGGCAAACCCACTTTCCCTTCAGTATTTTGCTGCAATTGGCAGAAACAAGCATATTTGCTCATTCGGCCTGAAAATGCTTTTAAGCGCATAAAAACTTACACTCTTGATTTCTGGCTAAATAAAAGCTGTTGCAATGATATTTCCATGCTGAACTGAGTTGTTCTGGGTCAAATATAAAGGCAAACCCACTTTCCCTTCAGTATTTTGCTGCAAATAGCAGAAATCAGCTCATTTGGCCTGAAAATGCTTTTAAGCGCATAAAAACTTACACTCTTGATTTCTGGCTAAATAAAAGCTGTTCCAATGATATTTCCATGCTGAACTGAGTTGTTCTGGGTCAAATATGAAGGCAAACCCACTTTCCCTTCAGTATTTTGCTGCAATTGGCAGAAACAAGCATATTTGCTCATTCGGCCCGAAAATGCTTTTAAGCGCATAAAAACTTACACTCTTGATTTCTGGCTAAATAAAAGCTGTTGCAATGATATTTCCATGCTGAACTGAGTTGTTCTGGGTCAAATATGAAGGCAAACCCACTTTCCCTTCAGTATTTTGCTGCAAATAGCAGAAATCAGCTCATTTGGCCTGAAAATGCTTTTAAGCGCATAATAACTTACACTCTTGATTTCTGGCTAAATAAAAGCTGTTGCAATGATATTTCCATGCTGAACTGAGTTGTTCTGGGTCAAATATGAAGGCAAACCCACTTTCCTTTCAGTATTTTGCTGCAATTGGCAGAAACAAGCATATTTGCTCATTCGGCCTGAAAATGCTTTTAAGCGCATAAAAACTTACACTCTTGATTTCTGGCTAAATAAAAGCTGTTGCAATGATATTTCCATGCTGAACTGAGTTGTTCTGGGTCAAATATGAAGGCAAACCCACTTTCCCTTCAGTATTTTGCTGCAAATAGCAGAAATCAGCTCATTTGGCCTGAAAATGCTTTTAAGCGCATAAAAACTTACACTCTTGATTTCTGGCTAAATAAAAGCTGTTGCAATGATATTTCCATGCTGAACTGAGTTGTTCTGGGTCAAATATGAAGGCAAACCCACTTTCCCTTCAGTATTTTGCTGCAAATAGCAGAAATCAGCTCATTTGGCCTGAAAATGCTTTTAAGCGCATAAAAACTTACACTCTTGATTTCTGGCTAAACAAAAGCTGTTGCAATGATATTTCCATGCTGAAATGAGTTGTTCTGGGTCAAATATGAAGGCAAACCCACTTTCCCTTCAGTATTTTGCTGCAATTGGCAGAAACAAGCATATTTGCTCATTCGGCCTGAAAATGCTTTTAAGCGCATAAAAACTTACACTCTTGATTTCTGGCTAAATAAAAGCTGTTGCAATGATATTTCCATGCTGAACTGAGTTGTTCTGGGTCAAATATGAAGGCAAACCCACTTTCCCTTCAGTATTTTGCTGCAAATAGCAGAAATCAGCTCATTTGGCCTGAAAATGCTTTTAAGCGCATAAAAACTTACACTCTTGATTTCTGGCTAAATAAAAGCTGTTGCAATGATATTTCCATGCTGAACTGAGTTGTTCTGGCTCAAATATGAAGGCAAACCCACTTTCCTTTCAGTATTTTGCTGCAATTGGCAGAAACAAGCATATTTGCTCATTCGGCCTGAAAATGCTTTTAAGCGCATAAAAACTTACACTCTTGATTTCTGGCTAAATAAAAGCTGTTGCAATGATATTTCCATGCTGAACTGAGTTGTTCTGGGTCAAATATGAAGGCAAACCCACTTTCCCTTCAGTATTTTGCTGCAAATAGCAGAAATCAGCTCATTTGGCCTGAAAATGCTTTTAAGCGCATAAAAACTTACACTCTTGATTTCTGGCTAAATAAAAGCTGTTGCAACGATATTTCCATGCTGAACTGAGTTGTTCTGGGTCAAATATGAAGGCAAACCCACTTTCCTTTCAGTATTTTGCTGCAATTGGCAGAAACAAGCATATTTGCTCATTCGACCTGAAAATGCTTTTAAGCGCATAAAAACTTACACTCTTAATTTCTGGCTAAATAAAAGCTGTTGCAATGATATTTCCATGCTGAACTGAGTTGTTCTGGGTCAAATATGAAGGCAAACCCACTTTCCCTTCAGTATTTTGCTGCAAATAGCAGAAATCAGCTCATTTGGCCTGAAAATGCTTTTAAGCGTATAAAAACTTACACTCTTGATTTCTGGCTAAATAAAAGCTGTTGCAATGATATTTCCATGCTAAACTGAGTTGTTCTGGGTCAAATATGAAGGCAAACCCACTTTCCCTTCAGTATTTTGCTGCAAATAGCAGAAATCAGCTCATTTGGCCTGAAAATGCTTTTAAGCGCATAAAAACTTACACTCTTGATTTCTGGCTAAATAAAAGCTGTTGCAATGATATTTCCATGCTGAACTGAGTTGTTCTGGGTCAAATATGAAGGCAAACCCATTTTCCCTTCAGTATTTTGCTGCAAATAGCAGAAATCAGCTCATTCGGCCTGAAAATGCTTTTAAGCGCATAAAAACTTACACTGTTGATTTCTGGCTACATAAAAGCTGTTGCAATGATATTTCCATGCTGAACTGAGTTGTTCTGGGTCAAATATGAAGGCAAACCCACTTTCCTTTCAGTATTTTGCTGAAATTGGCAGAAACAAGCATATTTGCTCATTCGGCCTGAAAATGCTTTTAAGCGCATAAAAAATTACACTCTTGATTTCTGGCTAAATAAAAGCTGTTGCAATGATATTTCCACGCTGAACTGAGTTGTTCTGGGTCAAATATGAAGGCAAACCCACTTTCCCTTCAGTATTTTGCTGCAAATAGCAGAAATCAGCTCATTTGGCCTGAAAATGCTTTTAAGCGCATAAAAACTTACACTCTTGATTTCTGGCTAAATAAAAGCTGTTCCAATGATATTTCCATGCTGAACTGAGTTGTTCTGGGTCAAATATGAAGGCAAACCCACTTTCCTTTCAGTATTCTGCTGCAATTGGCAGAAACAAGCATATTTGCTCATTCGGCCTGAAAATGCTTTTAAGCGCATAAAAACTTACACTCTTGATTTATGGCTAAATAAAAGCTTTTGCAATGATATTTCCATACTGAACTGAGTTGTTCTGGTTCAAATATGAAGGCAAACCCACTTTCCCTTCAGTATTTTGCTGCAAATAGCAGAAATCAGCTCATTTGGCCTGAAAATGCTTTTAAGCGCATAAAAACTTACACTCTTGATTTCTGGCTAAATAAAAGCTGTTCCAATGATATTTCCATGCTGAACTGAGTTGTTCTGGCTCAAATATGAAGGCAAACCCACTTTCCTTTCAGTATTTTGCTGCAATTGGCAGAAACAAGCATATTTGCTCATTCGGCCTGAAAATGCTTTTAAGCGCATAAAAACTTACACTCTTGATTTCTGGCTAAATAAAAGCTTTTGCAATGATATTTCCATACTGAACTGAGTTGTTCTGGTTCAAATATGAAGGCAAACCCACTTTCCCTTCAGTATTTTGCTGCAAATAGCAGAAATCAGCTCATTCGGCCTGAAAATGCTTTTAAGCGCATAAAAACTTACACTCTTGATTTCTGGCTAAATAAAAGCTGTTGCAATGATATTTCCATGCTGAACTGAGTTGTTCTGGGTCAAATATGAAGGCAAACCCACTTTCCCTTCAGTATTTTGCTGCAAATAGCAGAAATCAGCTCATTTGGCCTGAAAATGCTTTTAAGCGTATAAAAACTTACACTCTTGATTTCTGGCTAAATAAAAGCTGTTGCAATGATATTTCCATGCTAAACTGAGTTGTTCTGGGTCAAATATGAAGGCAAACCCACTTTCCCTTCAGTATTTTGCTGCAAATAGCAGAAATCAGCTCATTTGGCCTGAAAATGCTTTTAAGCGCATAAAAACTTACACTCTTGATTTCTGGCTAAATAAAAGCTGTTGCAATGATATTTCCATGCTGAACTGAGTTGTTCTGGGTCAAATATGAAGGCAAACCCATTTTCCCTTCAGTATTTTGCTGCAAATAGCAGAAATCAGCTCATTCGGCCTGAAAATGCTTTTAAGCGCATAAAAACTTACACTGTTGATTTCTGGCTACATAAAAGCTGTTGCAATGATATTTCCATGCTGAACTGAGTTGTTCTGGGTCAAATATGAAGGCAAACCCACTTTCCTTTCAGTATTTTTCTGAAATTGGCAGAAACAAGCATATTTGCTCATTCGGCCTGAAAATGCTTTTAAGCGCATAAAAAATTACACTCTTGATTTCTGGCTAAATAAAAGCTGTTGCAATGATATTTCCACGCTGAACTGAGTTGTTCTGGGTCAAATATGAAGGCAAACCCACTTTCCCTTCAGTATTTTGCTGCAAATAGCAGAAATCAGCTCATTTGGCCTGAAAATGCTTTTAAGCGCATAAAAACTTACACTCTTGATTTCTGGCTAAATAAAAGCTGTTGCAATGATATTTCCATGCTGAACTGAGTTGTTCTGGGTCAAATATGAAGGCAAACCCACTTTCCCTTCAGTATTTTGCTGCAATTGGCAGAAACAAGCATATTTGCTCATTCGGCCTGAAAATGCTTTTAAGCGCATAAAAACTTACACACTTGATTTCTGGCTAAATAAAAGCTGTTGCAATGATATTTCCATGCTGAACTGAGTTGTTCTGGGTCAAATATAAAGGCAAACCCACTTTCCCTTCAGTATTTTGCTGCAAATAGCAGAAATCAGCTCATTTGGCCTGAAAATGCTTTTAAGCGCATAAAAACTTACACTCTTGATTTCTGGCTAAATAAAAGCTGTTCCAATGATATTTCCATGCTGAACTGAGTTGTTCTGGGTCAAATATGAAGGCAAACCCACTTTCCCTTCAGTATTTTGCTGCAATTGGCAGAAACGAGCATATTTGCTCATTCGGCCTGAAAATGCTTTTAAGCGCATAAAAACTTACACTCTTGATTTCTGGCTAAATAAAAGCTGTTGCAATGATATTTCCATGCTGAACTGAGTTGTTCTGGGTCAAATATAAAGGCAAACCCACTTTCCCTTCAGTATTTTGCTGCAAATAGCAGAAATCAGCTCATTTGGCCTGAAAATGCTTTTAAGCGCATAAAAACTTACACTCTTGATTTCTGGCTAAATAAAAGCTGTTCCAATGATATTTCCATGCTGAACTGAGTTGTTCTGGGTCAAATATGAAGGCAAACCCACTTTCCCTTCAGTATTTTGCTGCAATTGGCAGAAACAAGCATATTTGCTCATTCGGCCCGAAAATGCTTTTAAGCGCATAAAAACTTACACTCTTGATTTCTGGCTAAATAAAAGCTGTTCCAATGATATTTCCATGCTGAACTGAGTTGTTCTGGGTCAAATATGAAGGCAAACCCACTTTCCCTTCAGTATTTTGCTGCAAATAGCAGAAATCAGCTCATTTGGCCTGAAAATGCTTTTAAGCGCATAATAACTTACACTCTTGATTTCTGGCTAAATAAAAGCTGTTGCAATGATATTTCCATGCTGAACTGAGTTGTTCTGGGTCAAATATGAAGGCAAACCCACTTTCCTTTCAGTATTTTGCTGCAATTGGCAGAAACAAGCATATTTGCTCATTCGGCCTGAAAATGCTTTTAAGCGCATAAAAACTTACACTCTTGATTTCTGGCTAAATAAAAGCTGTTGCAATGATATTTCCATGCTGAACTGAGTTGTTCTGGGTCAAATATGAAGGCAAACCCACTTTCCCTTCAGTATTTTGCTGCAAATAGCAGAAATCAGCTCATTTGGCCTGAAAATGCTTTTAAGCGCATAAAAACTTACACTCTTGATTTCTGGCTAAATAAAAGCTGTTGCAATGATATTTCCATGCTGAACTGAGTTGTTCTGGGTCAAATATGAAGGCAAACCCACTTTCCCTTCAGTATTTTGCTGCAAATAGCAGAAATCAGCTCATTTGGCCTGAAAATGCTTTTAAGCGCATAAAAACTTACACTCTTGATTTCTGGCTAAACAAAAGCTGTTGCAATGATATTTCCATGCTGAAATGAGTTGTTCTGGGTCAAATATGAAGGCAAACCCACTTTCCCTTCAGTATTTTGCTGCAATTGGCAGAAACAAGCATATTTGCTCATTCGGCCTGAAAATGCTTTTAAGCGCATAAAAACTTACACTCTTGATTTCTGGCTAAATAAGAGCTGTTGCAATGATATTTCCATGCTGAACTGAGTTGTTCTGGGTCAAATATGAAGGCAAACCCACTTTCCCTTCAGTATTTTGCTGCAAATAGCAGAAATCAGCTCATTTGGCCTGAAAATGCTTTTAAGCGCATAAAAACTTACACTCTTGATTTCTGGCTAAATAAAAGCTGTTGCAATGATATTTCCATGCTGAACTGAGTTGTTCTGGGTCAAATATGAAGGCAAACCCACTTTCCTTTCAGTATTTTGCTGCAATTGGCAGAAACAAGCATATTTGCTCATTCGGCCTGAAAATGCTTTTAAGCGCATAAAAACTTACACTCTTGATTTCTGGCTAAATAAAAGCTGTTGCAATGATATTTCCATGCTGAACTGAGTTGTTCTGGGTCAAATATGAAGGCAAACCCACTTTCCTTTCAGTATTTTGCTGCAATTGGCAGAAACAAGCATATTTGCTCATTCGGCCTGAAAATGCTTTTAAGCGCATAAAAACTTACACTCTTGATTTCTGGCTAAATAAAAGCTGTTGCAATGATATTTCCATGCTGAACTGAGTTGTTCTGGGTCAAATATGAAGGCAAACCCACTTTCCCTTCAGTATTTTGCTGCAAATAGCAGAAATCAGCTCATTTGGCCTGAAAATGCTTTTAAGCGCATAAAAACTTACACTCTTGATTTCTGGCTAAATAAAAGCTGTTGCAACGATATTTCCATGCTGAACTGAGTTGTTCTGGGTCAAATATGAAGGCAAACCCACTTTCCTTTCAGTATTTTGCTGCAATTGGCAGAAACAAGCATATTTGCTCATTCGGCCTGAAAATGCTTTTAAGCGCATAAAAACTTACACTCTTGATTTCTGGCTAAATAAAAGCTGTTGCAATGATATTTCCATGCTGAACTGAGTTGTTCTGGGTCAAATATGAAGGCAAACCCACTTTCCCTTCAGTATTTTGCTGCAAATAGCAGAAATCAGCTCATTTGGCCTGAAAATGCTTTAAAGCGTATAAAAACTTACACTCTTGATTTCTGGCTAAATAAAAGCTGTTGCAATGATATTTCCATGCTAAACTGAGTTGTTCTGGGTCAAATATGAAGGCAAACCCACTTTCCCTTCAGTATTTTGCTGCAAATAGCAGAAATCAGCTCATTTGGCCTGAAAATGCTTTTAAGCGCATAAAAACTTACACTCTTGATTTCTGGCTAAATAAAAGCTGTTGCAATGATATTTCCATGCTGAACTGAGTTGTTCTGGGTCAAATATGAAGGCAAACCCATTTTCCCTTCAGTATTTTGCTGCAAATAGCAGAAATCAGCTCATTCGGCCTGAAAATGCTTTTAAGCGCATAAAAACTTACACTGTTGATTTCTGGCTACATAAAAGCTGTTGCAATGATATTTCCATGCTGAACTGAGTTGTTCTGGGTCAAATATGAAGGCAAACCCACTTTCCTTTCAGTATTTTGCTGAAATTGGCAGAAACAAGCATATTTGCTCATTCGGCCTGAAAATGCTTTTAAGCGCATAAAAAATTACACTCTTGATTTCTGGCTAAATAAAAGCTGTTGCAATGATATTTCCACGCTGAACTGAGTTGTTCTGGGTCAAATATGAAGGCAAACCCACTTTCCCTTCAGTATTTTGCTGCAAATAGCAGAAATCAGCTCATTTGGCCTGAAAATGCTTTTAAGCGCATAAAAACTTACACTCTTGATTTCTGGCTAAATAAAAGCTGTTGCAATGATATTTCCATGCTGAACTGAGTTGTTCTGGGTCAAATATGAAGGCAAACCCACTTTCCTTTCAGTATTTTGCTGCAATTGGCAGAAACAAGCATATTTGCTCATTCGGCCTGAAAATGCTTTTAAGCGCATAAAAACTTACACTCTTGATTTCTGGCTAAATAAAAGCTGTTGCAATGATATTTCCATGCTGAACTGAGTTGTTCTGGGTCAAATATGAAGGCAAACCCACTTTCCTTTCAGTATTTTGCTGCAATTGGCAGAAACAAGCATATTTGCTCATTCGGCCTGAAAATGCTTTTAAGCGCATAAAAACTTACACTCTTGATTTCTGGCTAAATAAAAGCTGTTCCAATGATATTTCCATGCTGAACTGAGTTGTTCTGGGTCAAATATGAAGGCAAACCCACTTTCCTTTCAGTATTCTGCTGCAATTGGCAGAAACAAGCATATTTGCTCATTCGGCCTGAAAATGCTTTTAAGCGCATAAAAACTTACACTCTTGATTTCTGGCTAAATAAAAGCTGTTCCAATGATATTTCCATGCTGAACTGAGTTGTTCTGGGTCAAATATGAAGGCAAACCCACTTTCCCTTCAGTATTTTGCTGCAATTGGCAGAAACAAGCATATTTGCTCATTCGGCCTGAAAATGCTTTTAAGCGCATAAAAACTTACACTCTTGATTTCTGGCTAAATAAAAGCTGTTGCAATGATATTTCCATGCTGAACTGAGTTGTTCTGGGTCAAATATGAAGGCAAACCCACTTTCCCTTCAGTATTTTGCTGCAAATAGCAGAAATCAGCTCATTTGGCCTGAAAATGCTTTTAAGCGCATAAAAACTTACACTCTTGATTTCTGGCTAAATAAAAGCTGTTGCAATGATATTTCCATGCTGAACTGAGTTGTTCTGGCTCAGATATGAAGGCAAACCCACTTTCCTTTCAGTATTTTGCTGCAATTGCCAGAAACAAGCATATTTGCTCATTCGGCCTGAAAATGCTTTTAAGCGCATAAAAACTTACACTCTTGATTTCTGGCTAAATAAAAGCTGTTGCAATGATATTTCCATGCTGAACTGAGTTGTTCTGGGTCAAATATGAAGGCAAACCCACTTTCCCGTCAGTATTTTGCTGCAATTGGCAGAAACAAGCATATTTGCTCATTCGGCCTGAAAATGCTTTTAAGCGCATAAAAACTTACACTCTTGATTTCTGGCTAAATAAAAGCTGTTGCAATGATATTTCCATGCTGAACTGAGTTGTTCTGGGTCAAATATGAAGGCAAACCCACTTTCCCTTCAGTATTTTGCTGCAAATAGCAGAAATCAGCTCATTTGGCCTGAAAATGCTTTTAAGCGCATAAAAACTTACACTCTTGATTTCTGGCTAAATAAAAGCTGTTGCAATGATATTTCCATGCTGAACTGAGTTGTTCTGGGTCAAATATGAAGGCAAACCCACTTTCCTTTCAGTATTTTGCTGCAATTGGCAGAAACAAGCATATTTGCTCATTCGGCCTTAAAATGCTTTTAAGCGCATAAAAACTTACACTCTTGATTTCTGGCTAAATAAAAGCTGTTGCAATGATATTTCCATGCTGAACTGAGTTGTTCTGGGTCAAATATGAAGGCAAACCCACTTTCCTTTCAGTATTTTGCTGCAATTGGCAGAAACAAGCATATTTGCTCATTCGGCCTGAAAATGCTTTTAAGCGCATAAAAACTTACACTCTTGATTTCTGGCTAAATAAAAGCTTTTGCAATGATATTTCCATACTGAACTGAGTTGTTCTGGTTCAAATATGAAGGCAAACCCACTTTCCCTTCAGTATTTTGCTGCAAATAGCAGAAATCAGCTCATTTGGCCTGAAAATGCTTTTAAGCGCATAAAAACTTACACTCTTGATTTCTGGCTAAATAAAAGCTGTTCCAATGATATTTCCATGCTGAACTGAGTTGTTCTGGCTCAAATATGAAGGCAAACCCACTTTCCTTTCAGTATTTTGCTGCAATTGGCAGAAACAAGCATATTTGCTCATTCGGCCTGAAAATGCTTTTAAGCGCATAAAAACTTACACTCTTGATTTCTGGCTAAATAAAAGCTTTTGCAATGATATTTCCATACTGAACTGAGTTGTTCTGGTTCAAATATGAAGGCAAACCCACTTTCCCTTCAGTATTTTGCTGCAAATAGCAGAAATCAGCTCATTTGGCCTGAAAATGCTTTTAAGCGCATAAAAACTTACACTCTTGATTTCTGGCTAAATAAAAGCTGTTGCAATGATATTTCCATGCTGAACTGAGTTGTTCTGTGTCAAATATGAAGGCAAACCCACTTTCCCGTCAGTATTTTGCTGCAATTGGCAGAAACAAGCATATTTGCTCATTCGGCCTGAAAATGCTTTTAAGCGCATAAAAACTTACACTCTTGATTTCTGGCTAAATAAAAGCTGTTGCAATGATATTTCCATGCTGAACTGAGTTGTTCTGGGTCAAATATGAAGGCAAACCCACTTTCCCTTCAGTATTTTGCTGCAAATAGCAGAAATCAGCTCATTTGGCCTGAAAATGCTTTTAAGCGCATAAAAACTTACACTCTTGATTTCTGGCTAAATAAAAGCTGTTGCAATGATATTTCCATGCTGAACTGAGTTGTTCTGGGTCAAATATGAAGGCAAACCCACTTTCCTTTCAGTATTTTGCTGCAATTGGCAGAAACAAGCATATTTGCTCATTCGGCCTTAAAATGCTTTTAAGCGCATAAAAACTTACACTCTTGATTTCTGGCTAAATAAAAGCTGTTGCAATGATATTTCCATGCTGAACTGAGTTGTTCTGGGTCAAATATGAAGGCAAACCCACTTTCCTTTCAGTATTTTGCTGCAATTGGCAGAAACAAGCATATTTGCTCATTCGGCCTGAAAATGCTTTTAAGCGCATAAAAACTTACACTCTTGATTTCTGGCTAAATAAAAGCTTTTGCAATGATATTTCCATACTGAACTGAGTTGTTCTGGTTCAAATATGAAGGCAAACCCACTTTCCCTTCAGTATTTTGCTGCAAATAGCAGAAATCAGCTCATTTGGCCTGAAAATGCTTTTAAGCGCATAAAAACTTACACTCTTGATTTCTGGCTAAATAAAAGCTGTTCCAATGATATTTCCATGCTGAACTGAGTTGTTTTGGGTCAAATATGAAGGCAAACCCACTTTCCTTTCAGTATTCTGCTGCAATTGGCAGAAACAAGCATATTTGCTCATTCGGCCTGAAAATGCTTTTAAGCGCATAAAAACTTACACTCTTGATTTCTGGCTAAATAAAAGCTTTTGCAATGATATTTCCATACTGAACTGAGTTGTTCTGGTTCAAATATGAAGGCAAACCCACTTTCCCTTCAGTATTTTGCTGCAAATAGCAGAAATCAGCTCATTTGGCCTGAAAATGCTTTTAAGCGCATAAAAACTTACACTCTTGATTTCTGGCTAAATAAAAGCTGTTCCAATGATATTTCCATGCTGAACTGAGTTGTTCTGGGTCAAATATGAAGGCAAACCCACTTTCCCTTCAGTATTTTGCTGCAATTGGCAGAAACAAGCATATTTGCTCATTCGGCCTGAAAATGCTTTTAAGCGCATAAAAACTTACACTCTTGATTTCTGGCTAAATAAAAGCTGTTGCAATGATATTTCCATGCTGAACTGAGTTGTTCTGGGTCAAATATGAAGGCAAACCCACTTTCCCTTCAGTATTTTGCTGCAAATAGCAGAAATCAGCTCATTTGGCCTGAAAATGCTTTTAAGCGCATAAAAACTTACACTCTTGATTTCTGGCTAAATAAAAGCTGTTGCAATGATATTTCCATGCTGAACTGAGTTGTTCTGGGTCAAATATGAAGGCAAACCCACTTTCCTTTCAGTATTTTGCTGCAATTGGCAGAAACAAGCATATTTGCTCATTCAGCCTGAAAATGCTTTTAAGCGCATAAAAACTTACACTCTTGATTTCTGGCTAAATAAAAGCTGTTGCAATGATATTTCCATGCTGAACTGAGTTGTTCTGGGTCAAATATGAAGGCAAACCCACTTTCCCTTCAGTATTTTGCTGCAAATAGCAGAAATCAGCTCATTTGGCCTGAAAATGCTTTTAAGCGCATAAAAACTTACACTCTTGATTTCTGGCTAAATAAAAGCTGTTGCAATGATATTTCCATGCTGAACTGAGTTGTTCTGGGTCAAATATGAAGGCAAACCCACTTTCCTTTCAGTATTTTGCTGCAATTGGCAGAAAAAGGCATATTTGCTCATTCGGCCTGAAAATGCTTTTAAGCGCATAAAAACTTACACTCTTGATTTCTGGCTAAATAAAAGCTGTTGCAATGATATTTCCACGCTGAACTGAGTTGTTCTGGGTCAAATATGAAGGCAAACCCACTTTCCCTTCAGTATTTTGCTGCAAATAGCAAAAATCAGCTCATTTGGCCTGAAAATGCTTTTAAGCGCATAAAAACTTACACTCTTGATTTCTGGCTAAATAAAAGCTGTTGCAATGATATTTCCATGCTGAACTGAGTTGTTCTGGGTCAAATATGAAGGCAAACCCACTTTCCCTTCAGTATTTTGTTGCAATTGGCAGAAACAAGCATATTTGCTCATTCGGCCTGAAAATGCTTTTAAGCGCATAAAAACTTACACTCTTGATTTCTGGCTAAATAAAAGCTGTTGCAATGATATTTCCATGCTGAACTGAGTTGTTCTGGGTCAAATATGAAGGCAAACCCACTTTCCCTTCAGTATTTTGCTGAAAATAGCAGAAATCAGCTCATTTGGCCTGAAAATGCTTTTAAGCGCATAAAAACTTACACTCTTGATTTCTGGCTAAATAAAAGCTGTTGCAATGATATTTCCATGCTGAACTGAGTTGTTCTGGGTCAAATATGAAGACAAACCCACTTTCCCTTCAGTATTTTGCTGCAATTGGCAGAAACAAGCATATTTGCTCATTCGGCCTGAAAATGCTTTTAAGCGCATACAAACTTACACTCTTGATTTCTGGCTAAATAAAAGCTGTTGCAATGATATTTCCATGCTGAACTGAGTTGTTCTGGGTCAAATATGAAGGCAAACCCACTTTCCCTTCAGTATTTTGCTGCAAATAGCAGAAATCAGCTCATTTGGCCTGAAAATGCTTTTAAGCGCATAAAAACTTACACTCTTGATTTCTGGCTAAATAAAAGCTGTTGCAATGATATTTCCATGCTGAACTGAGTTGTTCTGGGTCAAATATGAAGGCAAACCCACTTTCCTTTCAGTATTTTGCTGCAATTGGCAGAAACAAGCATATTTGCTCATTCGGCCTGAAAATGCTTTTAAGCGCATAAAAACTTACACTCTTGATTTCTGGCTAAATAAAAGCTGTTGCAATGATATTTCCATGCTGAACTGAGTTGTTCTGGGTCAAATATGAAGGCAAACCCACTTTCCTTTCAGTATTTTGCTGCAATTGGCAGAAACAAGCATATTTGCTCATTCGGCCTGAAAATGCTTTTAAGCACATAAAAACTTACACTCTTGATTTCTGGCTAAATAAAAGCTGTTGCAATGATATTTCCATGCTGAACTGAGTTGTTCTGGGTCAAATATGAAGGCAAACCCACTTTCCTTTCAGTATTTTGCTGCAATTGGCAGAAACAAGCATATTTGCTCATTCGGCCTGAAAATGCTTTTAAGCGCATAAAAACTTACACTCTTGATTTCTGGCTAAATAAAAGCTGTTGCAATGATATTTCCATGCTGAACTGAGTTGTTCTGGCTCAAATATGAAGGCAAACCCACTTTCCTTTCAGTATTTTGCTGCAATTGGCAGAAACAAGCATATTTGCTCATTCGGCCTGAAAATGCTTTTAAGCGCATAAAAACTTACACTCTTGATTTCTGGCTAAATAAAAGCTGTTGCAATGATATTTCCATGCTGAACTGAGTTGTTCTGGGTCAAATATGAAGGCAAACCCACTTTCCCTTCAGTATTTTGCTGCAAATAGCAGAAATCAGCTCATTTGGCCTGAAAATGCTTTTAAGCGCATAAAAACTTACACTCTTGATTTCTGGCTAAATAAAAGCTGTTGCAATGATATTTCCATGCTGAACTGAGTTGTTCTGGGTCAAATATGAAGGCAAACCCACTTTCCTTTCAGTATTTTGCTGCAATTGGCAGAAACAAGCATATTTGCTCATTCGGCCTGAAAATGCTTTTAAGCGCATAAAAACTTACACTCTTGATTTCTGGCTAAATAAAAGCTGTTGCAATGATATTTCCATGCTGAACTGAGTTGTTTTGGGTCAAATATGAAGGCAAACCCACTTTCCTTTCAGTATTTTGCTGCAATTGGCAGAAACAAGCATATTTGCTCATTCAGCCTGAAAATGCTTTTAAGCGCATAAAAACTTACACTCTTGATTTCTGGCTAAATAAAAGCTGTTGCAATGATATTTCCATGCTGAACTGAGTTGTTCTGGGTCAAATATGAAGGCAAACCCACTTTCCCTTCAGTATTTTGCTGCAAATAGCAGAAATCAGCTCATTTGGCCTGAAAATGCTTTTAAGCGCATAAAAACTTACACTCTTGATTTCTGGCTAAATAAAAGCTGTTGCAATGATATTTCCATGCTGAACTGAGTTGGTCTGGGTCAAATATGAAGGCAAACCCACTTTCCCTTCAGTATTTTGCTGCAAATAGCAGAAATCAGCTCATTTGGCCTGAAAATGCTTTTAAGCGCATAAAAACTTACACTCTTGATTTCTGGCTAAATAAAAGCTGTTGCAATGATATTTCCATGCTGAACTGAGTTGTTCTGGGTCAAATATGAAGGAAAACCCACTTTCCTTTCAGTATTTTGCTGCAATTGGCAGAAACAAGCATATTTGCTCATTCGGCCTGAAAATGCTTTTAAGCGCATAAAAACTTACACTCTTGATTTCTGGCTAAATAAAAGCTGTTGCAATGATATTTCCATGCTGAACTGAGTTGTTCTGGGTCAAATATGAAGGCAAACCCACTTTCCCTTCAGTATTTTGCTGCAAATAGCAGAAATCAGCTCATTTGGCCTGAAAATGCTTTTAAGCGCATAAAAACTTACACTCTTGATTTCTGGCTAAATAAAAGCTGTTGCAATGATATTTCCATGCTGAACTGAGTTGTTCTGGGTCAAATATGAAGGCAAACCCACTTTCCTTTCAGTATTTTGCTGCAATTGGCAGAAACAAGCATATTTGCTCATTCGGCCTGAAAATGCTTTTAAGCGCATAAAAACTTACACTCTTGATTTCTGGCTAAATAAAAGCTGTTGCAATGATATTTCCATGCTGAACTGAGTTGTTCTGGGTCAAATATGAAGGCAAACCCACTTTCCCTTCAGTATTTTGCTGCAAATAGCAGAAATCAGCTCATTTGGCCTGAAAATGCTTTTAAGCGCATAAAAACTTACACTCTTGATTTCTGGCTAAATAAAAGCTGTTGCAATGATATTTCCATGCTGAACTGAGTTGTTCTGGGTCAAATATGAAGGCAAACCCACTTTCCTTTCAGTATTTTGCTGCAATTGGCAGAAACAAGCATATTTGCTCATTCGGCCTGAAAATGCTTTTAAGCGCATAAAAACTTACACTCTTGATTTCTGGCTAAATAAAAGCTGTTGCAATGATATTTCCATTCTGAACTGAGTTGTTCTGGGTCAAATATGAAGGCAAACCCACTTTCCCTTCAGTATTTTGCTGCAAATAGCAGAAATCAGCTCATTTGGCCTGAAAATGCTTTTAAGCGCATAAAAACTTACACTCTTGATTTCTGGCTAAATAAAAGCTGTTGCAATGATATTTCCATGCTGAACTGAGTTGTTCTGGGTCAAATATGAAGGAAAACCCACTTTCCCTTGAGTATTTTGCTGCAAATAGCAGAAATCAGCTCATTCGGCCTGAAAATGCTTTTAAGCGCATAAAAACTTACACTGTTGATTTCTGGCTAAATAAAAGCTGTTGCAATGATATTTCCATGCTGAACTGAGTTGTTCTGGGTCAAATATGAAGGCAAACCCACTTTCCTTTCAGTATTTTGCTGCAATTGGCAGAAACAAGCATATTTGCTCATTTGGCCTGAAAATGCTTTTAAGCGCATAAAAACTTACACTCTTGATTTCTGGCTAAATAAAAGCTGTTGCAATGATATTTCCATGCTGAACTGAGTTGTTCTGGGTCAAATATGAAGGCAAACCCACTTTCCTTTCAGTATTTTGCTGCAATTGGCAGAAACAAGCATATTTGCTCATTCGGCCTGAAAATGCTTTTAAGCGCATAAAAACTTACACTCTTGATTTCTGGCTAAATAAAAGCTGTTGCAATGATATTTCCATGCTGAACTGAGTTGTTCTGGGTCAAATATGAAGGCAAACCCACTTTCCCTTCAGTATTTTGCTGCAAATAGCAGAAATCAGCTCATTTGGCCTGAAAATGCTTTTAAGCGCATAAAAACTTACACTCTTGATTTCTGGCTAAATAAAAGCTGTTGCAATGATATTTCCATGCTGAACTGAGTTGTTCTGGGTCAAATATGAAGGCAAACCCACTTTCCTTTCAGTATTTTGCTGCAATTGGCAGAAACAAGCATATTTGCTCATTCGGCCTGAAAATGCTTTTAAGCGCATAAAAACTTACACTCTTGATTTCTGGCTAAATAAAAGCTGTTGCAATGATATTTCCATTCTGAACTGAGTTGTTCTGTGTCAAATATGAAGGCAAACCCACTTTCCCTTCAGTATTTTGCTGCAAATAGCAGAAATCAGCTCATTTGGCCTGAAAATGCTTTTAAGCGCATAAAAACTTACACTCTTGATTTCTGGCTAAATAAAAGCTGTTGCAATGATATTTCCATGCTGAACTGAGTTGTTCTGGGTCAAATATGAAGGCAAACCCACTTTCCTTTCAGTATTTTGCTGCAATTGGCAGAAACAAGCATATTTGCTCATTCGGCCTAAAAATGCTTTTAAGCGCATAAAAACTTACACTCTTGATTTCTGGCTAAATAAAAGCTGTTGCAATGATATTTCCATGCTGAACTGAGTTGTTCTGGGTCAAATATGAAGGCAAACCCACTTTCCTTTCAGTATTTTGCTGCAATTGGCAGAAACAAGCATATTTGCTCATTCGGCCTGAAAATGCTTTTAAGCACATAAAAACTTACACTCTTGATTTCTGGCTAAATAAAAGCTGTTGCAATGATATTTCCATGCTGAACTGAGTTGTTCTGGGTCAAATATGAAGGCAAACCCACTTTCCTTTCAGTATTTTGCTGCAATTGGCAGAAACAAGCATATTTGCTCATTCGGCCTGAAAATGCTTTTAAGCGCATAAAAACTTACACTCTTGATTTCTGGCTAAATAAAAGCTGTTGCAATGATATTTCCATGCTGAACTGAGTTGTTCTGGCTCAAATATGAAGGCAAACCCACTTTCCTTTCAGTATTTTGCTGCAATTGGCAGAAACAAGCATATTTGCTCATTCGGCCTGAAAATGCTTTTAAGCGCATAAAAACTTACACTCTTGATTTCTGGCTAAATAAAAGCTGTTGCAATGATATTTCCATGCTGAACTGAGTTGTTCTGGCTCAAATATGAAGGCAAACCCACTTTCCTTTCAGTATTTTGCTGCAATTGGCAGAAACAAGCATATTTGCTCATTCGGCCTGAAAATGCTTTTAAGCGCATAAAAACTTATACTCTTGATTTCTGGCTAAATAAAAGCTGTTGCAATGATATTTCCATGCTGAACTGAGTTGTTCTGGGTCAAATATGAAGGCAAACCCACTTTCCCTTCAGTATTTTGCTGCAAATAGCAGAAATCAGCTCATTTGGCCTGAAAATGCTTTTAAGCGCATAAAAACTTACACTCTTGATTTCTGGCTAAATAAAAGCTGTTGCAATGATATTTCCATGCTGAACTGAGTTGTTCTGGGTCAAATATGAAGGCAAACCCACTTTCCTTTCAGTATTTTGCTGCAATTGGCAGAAACAAGCATATTTGCTCATTCGGCCTGAAAATGCTTTTAAGCGCATAAAAACTTACACTCTTGATTTCTGGCTAAATAAAAGCTGTTGCAATGATATTTCCATGCTGAACTGAGTTGTTCTGGGTCAAATATGAAGGCAAACCCACTTTCCTTTCAGTATTTTGCTGCAATTGGCAGAAACAAGCATATTTGCTCATTCAGCCTGAAAATGCTTTTAAGCGCATAAAAACTTACACTCTTGATTTCTGGCTAAATAAAAGCTGTTGCAATGATATTTCCATGCTGAACTGAGTTGTTCTGGGTCAAATATGAAGGCAAACCCACTTTCCCTTCAGTATTTTGCTGCAAATAGCAGAAATCAGCTCATTTGGCCTGAAAATGCTTTTAAGCGCATAAAAACTTACACTCTTGATTTCTGGCTAAATAAAAGCTGTTGCAATGATATTTCCATGCTGAACTGAGTTGTTCTGGGTCAAATATGAAGGCAAACCCACTTTCCCTTCAGTATTTTGCTGCAAATAGCAGAAATCAGCTCATTTGGCCTGAAAATGCTTTTAAGCGCATAAAAACTTACACTCTTGATTTCTGGCTAAATAAAAGCTGTTGCAATGATATTTCCATGCTGAACTGAGTTGTTCTGGGTCAAATATGAAGGAAAACCCACTTTCCTTTCAGTATTTTGCTGCAATTGGCAGAAACAAGCATTATTGCTCATTCGGCCTGAAAATGCTTTTAAGCGCATAAAAACTTACACTCTTGATTTCTGGCTAAATAAAAGCTGTTGCAATGATATTTCCATGCTGAACTGAGTTGTTCTGGGTCAAATATGAAGGCAAACCCACTTTCCCTTCAGTATTTTGCTGCAAATAGCAGAAATCAGCTCATTTGGCCTGAAAATGCTTTTAAGCGCATAAAAACTTACACTCTTGATTTCTGGCTAAATAAAAGCTGTTGCAATGATATTTCCATGCTGAACTGAGTTGTTCTGGGTCAAATATGAAGGCAAACCCACTTTCCTTTCAGTATTTTGCTGCAATTGGCAGAAACAAGCATATTTGCTCATTCGGCCTGAAAATGCTTTTAAGCGCATAAAAACTTACACTCTTGATTTCTGGCTAAATAAAAGCTGTTGCAATGATATTTCCATGCTGAACTGAGTTGTTCTGGGTCAAATATGAAGGCAAACCCACTTTCCCTTCAGTATTTTGCTGCAAATAGCAGAAATCAGCTCATTTGGCCTGAAAATGCTTTTAAGCGCATAAAAACTTACACTCTTGATTTCTGGCTAAATAAAAGCTGTTGCAATGATATTTCCATGCTGAACTGAGTTGTTCTGGGTCAAATATGAAGGCAAACCCACTTTCCTTTCAGTATTTTGCTGCAATTGGCAGAAACAAGCATATTTGCTCATTCGGCCTGAAAATGCTTTTAAGCGCATAAAAACTTACACTCTTGATTTCTGGCTAAATAAAAGCTGTTGCAATGATATTTCCATTCTGAACTGAGTTGTTCTGGGTCAAATATGAAGGCAAACCCACTTTCCCTTCAGTATTTTGCTGCAAATAGCAGAAATCAGCTCATTTGGCCTGAAAATGCTTTTAAGCGCATAAAAACGTACACTCTTGATTTCTGGCTAAATAAAAGCTGTTGCAATGATATTTCCATGCTGAACTGAGTTGTTCTGGGTCAAATATGAAGGCAAACCCACTTTCCTTACAGTATTTTGCTGCAATTGGCAGAAACAAGCATATTTGCTCATTCGGCCTGGAAATGCTTTTAAACGCATAAAAACTTACACTCTTGATTTCTGGCTAAATAAAAGCTGTTGCAATGATATTTCCATGCTGAACTGAGTTGTTCTGGGTCAAATATGAAGGCAAACCCACTTTCCTTTCAGTATTTTGCTGCAATTGGCAGAAACAAGCATATTTGCTCATTCGGCCTGAAAATGCTTTTAAGCGCATAAAAACTTACACTCTTGATTTCTGGCTAAATAAAAGCTGTTGCAATGATATTTCCATGCTGAACTGAGTTGTTCTGGGTCAAATATGAAGGCAAACCCACTTTCCCTTCAGTATTTTGCTGCAATTGGCAGAAACAAGCATATTTGCTCATTCGGCCTGAAAATGCTTTTAAGCGCATAAAAACTTACACTCTTGATTTCTGGCTAAATAAAAGCTGTTGCAATGATATTTCCATGCTGAACTGAGTTGTTCTGGGTCAAATATGAAGGCAAACCCACTTTCCTTTCAGTATTTTGCTGCAATTGGCAGAAACAAGCATATTTGCTCATTCGGCCTGAAAATGCTTTTAAGCGCATAAAAACTTACACTCTTGATTTCTGGCTAAATAAAAGCTGTTGCAATGATATTTCCATGCTGAACTGAGTTGTTCTGGGTCAAATATGAAGGCAAACCCACTTTCCCTTCAGTATTTTGCTGCAAATAGCAGAAATCAGCTCATTTGGCCTGAAAATGCTTTTAAGCGCATAAAAACGTACACTCTTGATTTCTGGCTAAATAAAAGCTGTTGCAATGATATTTCCACGCTGAACTGAGTTGTTCTGGCTCAAATATGAAGGCAAACCCACTTTCCTTTCAGTATTTTGCTGCAATTGGCAGAAACAAGCATATTTGCTCATTCGGCCTGAAAATGCTTTTAAGCGCATAAAAACTTACACTCTTGATTTCTGGCTAAATAAAAGCTGTTGCAATGATATTTCCATGCTGAACTGAGTTGTTCTGGGTCAAATATGAAGGCAAACCCACTTTCCCTTCAATATTTTGCTGCAAATAGCAGAAATCAGCTCATTTGGCCTGAAAATGCTTTTAAGCGCATAAAAACTTACACTCTTGATTTCTGGCTAAATAAAAGCTGTTGCAATGATATTTCCATGCTGAACTGAGTTGTTCTGGGTCAAATATGAAGGCAAACCCACTTTCCCTTCAGTATTTTGCTGCAAATAGCAGAAATCAGCTCATTTGGCCTGAAAATGCTTTTAAGCGCATAAAAACTTACACTCTTGATTTCTGGCTAAATAAAAGCTGTTGCAATGATATTTCCATGCTGAACTGAGTTGTTCTGGGTCAAATATGAAGGAAAACCCACTTTCCCTTGAGTATTTTGCTGCAAATAGCAGAAATCAGCTCATTCGGCCTGAAAATGCTTTTAAGCGCATAAAAACTTACACTGTTGATTTCTGGCTAAATAAAAGCTGTTGCAATGATATTTCCATGCTGAACTGAGTTGTTCTGGGTCAAATATGAAGGCAAACCCACTTTCCTTTCAGTATTTTGCTGCAATTGGCAGAAACAAGCATATTTGCTCATTTGGCCTGAAAATGCTTTTAAGCGCATAAAAACTTACACTCTTGATTTCTGGCTAAATAAAAGCTGTTGCAATGATATTTCCATGCTGAACTGAGTTGTTCTGGGTCAAATATGAAGGCAAACCCACTTTCCTTTCAGTATTTTGCTGCAATTGGCAGAAACAAGCATATTTGCTCATTCGGCCTGAAAATGCTTTTAAGTGCATAAAAACTTACACTCTTGATTTCTGGCTAAATAAAAGCTGTTGCAATGATATTTCCATGCTGAACTGAGTTGTTCTGGGTCAAATATGAAGGCAAACCCACTTTCCCTTCAGTATTTTGCTGCAAATAGCAGAAATCAGCTCATTTGGCCTGAAAATGCTTTTAAGCGCATAAAAACTTACACTCTTGATTTCTGGCTAAATAAAAGCTGTTGCAATGATATTTCCATGCTGAACTGAGTTGTTCTGGGTCAAATATGAAGGCAAACCCACTTTCCTTTCAGTATTTTGCTGCAATTGGCAGAAACAAGCATATTTGCTCATTCGGCCTGAAAATGCTTTTAAGCGCATAAAAACTTACACTCTTGATTTCTGGCTAAATAAAAGCTGTTGCAATGATATTTCCATTCTGAACTGAGTTGTTCTGGGTCAAATATGAAGGCAAACCCACTTTCCCTTCAGTATTTTGCTGCAAATAGCAGAAATCAGCTCATTTGGCCTGAAAATGCTTTTAAGCGCATAAAAACTTACACTCTTGATTTCTGGCTAAATAAAAGCTGTTGCAATGATATTTCCATGCTGAACTGAGTTGTTCTGGGTCAAATATGAAGGCAAACCCACTTTCCTTTCAGTATTTTGCTGCAATTGGCAGAAACAAGCATATTTGCTCATTCGGCCTAAAAATGCTTTTAAGCGCATAAAAACTTACACTCTTGATTTCTGGCTAAATAAAAGCTGTTGCAATGATATTTCCATGCTGAACTGAGTTGTTCTGGGTCAAATATGAAGGCAAACCCACTTTCCTTTCAGTATTTTGCTGCAATTGGCAGAAACAAGCATATTTGCTCATTCGGCCTGAAAATGCTTTTAAGCACATAAAAACTTACACTCTTGATTTCTGGCTAAATAAAAGCTGTTGCAATGATATTTCCATGCTGAACTGAGTTGTTCTGGGTCAAATATGAAGGCAAACCCACTTTCCTTTCAGTATTTTGCTGCAATTGGCAGAAACAAGCATATTTGCTCATTCGGCCTGAAAATGCTTTTAAGCGCATAAAAACTTACACTCTTGATTTCTGGCTAAATAAAAGCTGTTGCAATGATATTTCCATGCTGAACTGAGTTGTTCTGGCTCAAATATGAAGGCAAACCCACTTTCCTTTCAGTATTTTGCTGCAATTGGCAGAAACAAGCATATTTGCTCATTCGGCCTGAAAATGCTTTTAAGCGCATAAAAACTTACACTCTTGATTTCTGGCTAAATAAAAGCTGTTGCAATGATATTTCCATGCTGAACTGAGTTGTTCTGGGTCAAATATGAAGGCAAACCCACTTTCCTTTCAGTATTTTGCTGCAATTGCCAGAAACAAGCATATTTGCTCATTCGGCCTGAAAATGCTTTTAAGCGCATAAAAACTTACACTCTTGATTTCTGGCTAAATAAAAGCTGTTGCAATGATATTTCCATGCTGAACTGAGTTGTTCTGGGTCAAATATGAAGGCAAACCCACTTTCCTTTCAGTATTTTGCTGCAATTGGCAGAAACAAGCATATTTGCTCATTCGGCCTGAAAATGCTTTTAAGCGCATAAAAACTTACACTCTTGATTTCTGGCTAAATAAAAGCTGTTGCAATGATATTTCCATGCTGAACTGAGTTGTTCTGGGTCAAATATGAAGGCAAACCCACTTTCCTTTCAGTATTTTGCTGCAATTGGCAGAAACAAGCATATTTGCTCATTCAGCCTGAAAATGCTTTTAAGCGCATAAAAACTTACACTCTTGATTTCTGGCTAAATAAAAGCTGTTGCAATGATATTTCCATGCTGAACTGAGTTGTTCTGGGTCAAATATGAAGGCAAACCCACTTTCCCTTCAGTATTTTGCTGCAAATAGCAGAAATCAGCTCATTTGGCCTGAAAATGCTTTTAAGCGCATAAAAACTTACACTCTTGATTTCTGGCTAAATAAAAGCTGTTGCAATGATATTTCCATGCTGAACTGAGTTGTTCTGGGTCAAATATGAAGGCAAACCCACTTTCCCTTCAGTATTTTGCTGCAAATAGCAGAAATCAGCTCATTTGGCCTGAAAATGCTTTTAAGCGCATAAAAACTTACACTCTTGATTTCTGGCTAAATAAAAGCTGTTGCAATGATATTTCCATGCTGAACTGAGTTGTTCTGGGTCAAATATGAAGGAAAACCCACTTTCCTTTCAGTATTTTGCTGCAATTGGCAGAAACAAGCATATTTGCTCATTCGGCCTGAAAATGCTTTTAAGCGCATAAAAACTTACACTCTTGATTTCTGGCTAAATAAAAGCTGTTGCAATGATATTTCCATGCTGAACTGAGTTGTTCTGGGTCAAATATGAAGGCAAACCCACTTTCCCTTCAGTATTTTGCTGCAAATAGCAGAAATCAGCTCATTTGGCCTGAAAATGCTTTTAAGCGCATAAAAACTTACACTCTTGATTTCTGGCTAAATAAAAGCTGTTGCAATGATATTTCCATGCTGAACTGAGTTGTTCTGGGTCAAATATGAAGGCAAACCCACTTTCCCTTCAGTATTTTGCTGCAAATAGCAGAAATCAGCTCATTTGGCCTGAAAATGCTTTTAAGCGCATAAAAACTTACACTCTTGATTTCTGGCTAAATAAAAGCTGTTGCAATGATATTTCCATGCTGAACTGAGTTGTTCTGGGTCAAATATGAAGGCAAACCCACTTTCCCTTCAGTATTTTGCTGCAAATAGCAGAAATCAGCTCATTTGGCCTGAAAATGCTTTTAAGCGCATAAAAACTTACACTCTTGATTTCTGGCTAAATAAAAGCTGTTGCAATGATATTTCCATGCTGAACTGAGTTGTTCTGGGTCAAATATGAAGGAAAACCCACTTTCCCTTGAGTATTTTGCTGCAAATAGCAGAAATCAGCTCATTCGGCCTGAAAATGCTTTTAAGCGCATAAAAACTTACACTGTTGATTTCTGGCTAAATAAAAGCTGTTGCAATGATATTTCCATGCTGAACTGAGTTGTTCTGGGTCAAATATGAAGGCAAACCCACTTTCCTTTCAGTATTTTGCTGCAATTGGCAGAAACAAGCATATTTGCTCATTTGGCCTGAAAATGCTTTTAAGCGCATAAAAACTTACACTCTTGATTTCTGGCTAAATAAAAGCTGTTGCAATGATATTTCCATGCTGAACTGAGTTGTTCTGGGTCAAATATGAAGGCAAACCCACTTTCCTTTCAGTATTTTGCTGCAATTGGCAGAAACAAGCATATTTGCTCATTCGGCCTGAAAATGCTTTTAAGTGCATAAAAACTTACACTCTTGATTTCTGGCTAAATAAAAGCTGTTGCAATGATATTTCCATGCTGAACTGAGTTGTTCTGGGTCAAATATGAAGGCAAACCCACTTTCCCTTCAGTATTTTGCTGCAAATAGCAGAAATCAGCTCATTTGGCCTGAAAATGCTTTTAAGCGCATAAAAACTTACACTCTTGATTTCTGGCTAAATAAAAGCTGTTGCAATGATATTTCCATGCTGAACTGAGTTGTTCTGGGTCAAATATGAAGGCAAACCCACTTTCCTTTCAGTATTTTGCTGCAATTGGCAGAAACAAGCATATTTGCTCATTCGGCCTGAAAATGCTTTTAAGCGCATAAAAACTTACACTCTTGATTTCTGGCTAAATAAAAGCTGTTGCAATGATATTTCCATTCTGAACTGAGTTGTTCTGGGTCAAATATGAAGGCAAACCCACTTTCCCTTCAGTATTTTGCTGCAAATAGCAGAAATCAGCTCATTTGGCCTGAAAATGCTTTTAAGCGCATAAAAACTTACACTCTTGATTTCTGGCTAAATAAAAGCTGTTGCAATGATATTTCCATGCTGAACTGAGTTGTTCTGGGTCAAATATGAAGGCAAACCCACTTTCCTTTCAGTATTTTGCTGCAATTGGCAGAAACAAGCATATTTGCTCATTCGGCCTAAAAATGCTTTTAAGCGCATAAAAACTTACACTCTTGATTTCTGGCTAAATAAAAGCTGTTGCAATGATATTTCCATGCTGAACTGAGTTGTTCTGGGTCAAATATGAAGGCAAACCCACTTTCCTTTCAGTATTTTGCTGCAATTGGCAGAAACAAGCATATTTGCTCATTCGGCCTGAAAATGCTTTTAAGCACATAAAAACTTACACTCTTGATTTCTGGCTAAATAAAAGCTGTTGCAATGATATTTCCATGCTGAACTGAGTTGTTCTGGGTCAAATATGAAGGCAAACCCACTTTCCTTTCAGTATTTTGCTGCAATTGGCAGAAACAAGCATATTTGCTCATTCGGCCTGAAAATGCTTTTAAGCGCATAAAAACTTACACTCTTGATTTCTGGCTAAATAAAAGCTGTTGCAATGATATTTCCATGCTGAACTGAGTTGTTCTGGCTCAAATATGAAGGCAAACCCACTTTCCTTTCAGTATTTTGCTGCAATTGGCAGAAACAAGCATATTTGCTCATTCGGCCTGAAAATGCTTTTAAGCGCATAAAAACTTACACTCTTGATTTCTGGCTAAATAAAAGCTGTTGCAATGATATTTCCATGCTGAACTGAGTTGTTCTGGGTCAAATATGAAGGCAAACCCACTTTCCTTTCAGTATTTTGCTGCAATTGCCAGAAACAAGCATATTTGCTCATTCGGCCTGAAAATGCTTTTAAGCGCATAAAAACTTACACTCTTGATTTCTGGCTAAATAAAAGCTGTTGCAATGATATTTCCATGCTGAACTGAGTTGTTCTGGGTCAAATATGAAGGCAAACCCACTTTCCTTTCAGTATTTTGCTGCAATTGGCAGAAACAAGCATATTTGCTCATTCGGCCTGAAAATGCTTTTAAGCGCATAAAAACTTACACTCTTGATTTCTGGCTAAATAAAAGCTGTTGCAATGATATTTCCATGCTGAACTGAGTTGTTCTGGGTCAAATATGAAGGCAAACCCACTTTCCTTTCAGTATTTTGCTGCAATTGGCAGAAACAAGCATATTTGCTCATTCAGCCTGAAAATGCTTTTAAGCGCATAAAAACTTACACTCTTGATTTCTGGCTAAATAAAAGCTGTTGCAATGATATTTCCATGCTGAACTGAGTTGTTCTGGGTCAAATATGAAGGCAAACCCACTTTCCCTTCAGTATTTTGCTGCAAATAGCAGAAATCAGCTCATTTGGCCTGAAAATGCTTTTAAGCGCATAAAAACTTACACTCTTGATTTCTGGCTAAATAAAAGCTGTTGCAATGATATTTCCATGCTGAACTGAGTTGTTCTGGGTCAAATATGAAGGCAAACCCACTTTCCCTTCAGTATTTTGCTGCAAATAGCAGAAATCAGCTCATTTGGCCTGAAAATGCTTTTAAGCGCATAAAAACTTACACTCTTGATTTCTGGCTAAATAAAAGCTGTTGCAATGATATTTCCATGCTGAACTGAGTTGTTCTGGGTCAAATATGAAGGAAAACCCACTTTCCTTTCAGTATTTTGCTGCAATTGGCAGAAACAAGCATATTTGCTCATTCGGCCTGAAAATGCTTTTAAGCGCATAAAAACTTACACTCTTGATTTCTGGCTAAATAAAAGCTGTTGCAATGATATTTCCATGCTGAACTGAGTTGTTCTGGGTCAAATATGAAGGCAAACCCACTTTCCCTTCAGTATTTTGCTGCAAATAGCAGAAATCAGCTCATTTGGCCTGAAAATGCTTTTAAGCGCATAAAAACTTACACTCTTGATTTCTGGCTAAATAAAAGCTGTTGCAATGATATTTCCATGCTGAACTGAGTTGTTCTGGGTCAAATATGAAGGCAAACCCACTTTCCCTTCAGTATTTTGCTGCAAATAGCAGAAATCAGCTCATTTGGCCTGAAAATGCTTTTAAGCGCATAAAAACTTACACTCTTGATTTCTGGCTAAATAAAAGCTGTTGCAATGATATTTCCATGCTGAACTGAGTTGTTCTGGGTCAAATATGAAGGCAAACCCACTTTCCTTTCAGTATTTTGCTGCAATTGGCAGAAACAAGCAAATTTGCTCATTCGGCCTGAAAATGCTTTTAAGCGCATAAAAACTTACACTCTTGATTTCTGGCTAAATAAAAGCTGTTGCAATGATATTTCCATGCTGAACTGAGTTGTTCTGGGTCACATATGAAGGCAAACCCACTTTCCTTACAGTATTTTGCTGCAATTGGCAGAAACAAGCATATTTGCTCATTCGGCCTGAAAATGCTTTTAAACGCATAAAAACTTACACTCTTGATTTCTGGCTAAATAAAAGCTGTTGCAATGATATTTCCATGCTGAACTGAGTTGTTCTGGGTCAAATATGAAGGCAAACCCACTTTCCTTTCAGTATTTTGCTGCAATTGGCAGAAACAAGCATATTTGCTCATTCGGCCTGAAAATGCTTTTAAGCGCATAAAAACTTACACTCTTGATTTCTGGCTAAATAAAAGCTGTTGCAATGATATTTCCATGCTGAACTGAGTTGTTCTGGGTCAAATATGAAGGCAAACCCACTTTCCCTTCAGTATTTTGCTGCAATTGGCAGAAACAAGCATATTTGCTCATTCGGCCTGAAAATGCTTTTAAGCGCATAAAAACTTACACTCTTGATTTCTGGCTAAATAAAAGCTGTTGCAATGATATTTCCATGCTGAACTGAGTTGTTCTGGCTCAAATATGAAGGCAAACCCACTTTCCTTTCAGTATTTTGCTGCAATTGGCAGAAACAAGCATATTTGCTCATTCGGCCTGAAAATGCTTTTAAGCGCATAAAAACTTACACTCTTGATTTCTGGCTAAATAAAAGCTGTTGCAATGATATTTCCATGCTGAACTGAGTTGTTCTGGGTCAAATATGAAGGCAAACCCACTTTCCCTTCAATATTTTGCTGCAAAAAGCAGAAATCAGCTCATTTGGCCTGAAAATGCTTTTAAGCGCATAAAAACTTACACTCTTGATTTCTGGCTAAATAAAAGCTGTTGCAATGATATTTCCATGCTGAACTGAGTTGTTCTGGGTCAAATATGAAGGCAAACCCACTTTCCCTTCAGTATTTTGCTGCAAATAGCAGAAATCAGCTCATTCGGCCTGAAAATGCTTTTAAGCGCATAAAAACTTACACTGTTGATTTCTGGCTAAATAAAAGCTGTTGCAATGATATTTCCATGCTGAACTGAGTTGTTCTGGGTCAAATATGAAGGCAAACCCACTTTCCTTTCAGTATTTTGCTGCAATTGGCAGAAACAAGCATATTTGCTCATTTGGCCTGAAAATGCTTTTAAGCGCATAAAAACTTACACTCTTGATTTCTGGCTAAATAAAAGCTGTTGCAATGATATTTCCATGCTGAACTGAGTTGTTCTGGGTCAAATATGAAGGCAAACCCACTTTCCTTTCAGTATTTTGCTGCAATTGGCAGAAACAAGCATATTTGCTCATTCGGCCTGAAAATGCTTTTAAGCGCATAAAAACTTACACTCTTGATTTCTGGCTAAATAAAAGCTGTTGCAATGATATTTCCATGCTGAACTGAGTTGTTCTGGGTCAAATATGAAGGCAAACCCACTTTCCCTTCAGTATTTTGCTGCAAATAGCAGAAATCAGCTCATTTGGCCTGAAAATGCTTTTAAGCGCATAAAAACTTACACTCTTGATTTCTGGCTAAATAAAAGCTGTTGCAATGATATTTCCATGCTGAACTGAGTTGTTCTGGGTCAAATATGAAGGCAAACCCACTTTCCTTTCAGTATTTTGCTGCAATTGGCAGAAACAAGCATATTTGCTCATTCGGCCTGAAAATGCTTTTAAGCGCATAAAAACTTACACTCTTGATTTCTGGCTAAATAAAAGCTGTTGCAATGATATTTCCATTCTGAACTGAGTTGTTCTGGGTCAAATATGAAGGCAAACCCACTTTCCCTTCAGTATTTTGCTGCAAATAGCAGAAATCAGCTCATTTGGCCTGAAAATGCTTTTAAGCGCATAAAAACTTACACTCTTGATTTCTGGCTAAATAAAAGCTGTTGCAATGATATTTCCATGCTGAACTGAGTTGTTCTGGGTCAAATATGAAGGCAAACCCACTTTCCTTTCAGTATTTTGCTGCAATTGGCAGAAACAAGCATATTTGCTCATTCGGCCTGAAAATGCTTTTAAACGCATAAAAACTTACACTCTTGATTTCTGGCTAAATAAAAGCTGTTGCAATGATATTTCCATGCTGAACTGAGTTGTTCTGGGTCAAATATGAAGGCAAACCCACTTTCCTTTCAGTATTTTGCTGCAATTGGCAGAAACAAGCATATTTGCTCATTCGGCCTGAAAATGCTTTTAAGCGCATAAAAACTTACACTCTTGATTTCTGGCTAAATAAAAGCTGTTGCAATGATATTTCCATGCTGAACTGAGTTGTTCTGGCTCAAATATGAAGGCAAACCCACTTTCCTTTCAGTATTTTGCTGCAATTAGCAGAAACAAGCATATTTGCTCATTCGGCCTGAAAATGCTTTTAAGCGCATAAAAACTTACACTCTTGATTTCTGGCTAAATAAAAGCTGTTGCAATGATATTTCCATGCTGAACTGAGTTGTTCTGGGTCAAATATGAAGGCAAACCCACTTTCCCTTCAGTATTTTGCTGCAAATAGCAGAAATCAGCTCATTTGGCCTGAAAATGCTTTTAAGCGCATAAAAACTTACACTCTTGATTTCTGGCTAAATAAAAGCTGTTGCAATGATATTTCCACGCTGAACTGAGTTGTTCTGGCTCAAATATGAAGGCAAACCCACTTTCCTTTCAGTATTTTGCTGCAATTGGCAGAAACAAGCATATTTGCTCATTCGGCCTGAAAATGCTTTTAAGCGCATAAAAACTTACACTCTTGATTTCTGGCTAAATAAAAGCTGTTGCAATGATATTTCCATGCTGAACTGAGTTGTTCTGGGTCAAATATGAAGGCAAACCCACTTTCCCTTCAGTATTTTGCTGCAAATAGCAGAAATCAGCTCATTTGGCCTGAAAATGCTTTTAAGCGCATAAAAACTTACACTCTTGATTTCTGGCTAAATAAAAGCTGTTGCAATGATATTTCCATGCTGAACTGAGTTGTTCTGGGTCAAATATGAAGGCAAACCCACTTTCCCTTCAGTATTTTGCTGCAAATAGCAGAAATCAGCTCATTTGGCCTGAAAATGCTTTTAAGCGCATAAAAACTTACACTCTTGATTTCTGGCTAAATAAAAGCTGTTGCAATGATATTTCCATGCTGAACTGAGTTGTTCTGGGTCAAATATGAAGGAAAACCCACTTTCCCTTCAGTATTTTGCTGCAAATAGCAGAAATCAGCTCATTTGACCTGAAAATGCTTTTAAGCGCATAAAAACTTACACTCTTGATTTCTGGCTAAATAAAAGCTGGTGCAATGATATTTCCATGCTGAACTGAGTTGTTCTGGGTCAAATATGAAGGCAAACCCACTTTCCCGTCAGTATTTTGCTGCAATTGGCAGAAACAAGCATATTTGCTCATTCGGCCTGAAAATGCTTTTAAGCGCATAAAAACTTACACTCTTGATTTCTGGCTAAATAAAAGCTGTTGCAATGATATTTCCATGCTGAACTGAGTTGTTCTGGGTCAAATATGAAGGCAAACCCACTTTCCCTTCAGTATTTTGCTGCAAATAGCAGAAATCAGCTCATTTGGCCTGAAAATGCTTTTAAGCGCATTAAAACTTACACTCTTGATTTCTGGCTAAATAAAAGCTGTTGCAATGATATTTCCATGCTGAACTGAGTTGTTCTGGGTCAAATATGAAGGCAAACCCACTTTCCTTTCAGTATTTTGCTGCAATTGGCAGAAACAAGCATATTTGCTCATTCGGCCTGAAAATGCTTTTAAGCGCATAAAAACTTACACTCTTGATTTCTGGCTAAATAAAAGCTGTTGCAATGATATTTCCATGCTGAACTGAGTTGTTCTGGGTCAAATATGAAGGCAAACCCACTTTCCTTTCAGTATTTTGCTGCAATTGGCAGAAACAAGCATATTTGCTCATTTGGCCTGAAAATGCTTTTAAGCGCATAAAAACTTACACTCTTGATTTCTGGCTAAATAAAAGCTGTTGCAATGATATTTCCATGCTGAACTGAGTTGTTCTGGGTCAAATATGAAGGAAAACCCACTTTCCCTTCAGTATTTTGCTGCAAATAGCAGAAATCAGCTCATTTGGCCTGAAAATGCTTTTAAGCGCATAAAAACTTACACTCTTGATTTCTGGCTAAATAAAAGCTGTTGCAATGATATTTCCATGCTGAACTGAGTTGTTCTGGGTCAAATATGAAGGAAAACCCACTTTCCCTTCAGTATTTTGCTGCAAATAGCAGAAATCAGCTCATTCGGCCTGAAAATGCTTTTAAGCGCATAAAAACTTACACTGTTGATTTCTGGCTAAATAAAAGCTGTTGCAATGATATTTCCATGCTGAACTGAGTTGTTCTGGGTCAAATATGAAGGCAAACCCACTTTCCTTTCAGTATTTTGCTGCAATTGGCAGAAACAAGCATATTTGCTCATTTGGCCTGAAAATGCTTTTAAGCGCATAAAAACTTACACTCTTGATTTCTGGCTAAATAAAAGCTGTTGCAATGATATTTCCATGCTGAACTGAGTTGTTCTGGGTCAAATATGAAGGCAAACCCACTTTCCTTTCAGTATTTTGCTGCAATTGGCAGAAACAAGCATATTTGCTCATTCAGCCTGAAAATGCTTTTAAGCGCATAAAAACGTACACTCTTGATTTCTGGCTAAATAAAAGCTGTTGCAATGATATTTCCATGCTGAACTGAGTTGTTCTGGGTCAAATATGAAGGCAAACCCACTTTCCTTTCAGTATTTTGCTGCAATTGGCAGAAACAAGCATATTTGCTCATTCGGCCTGAAAATGCTTTTAAGCGCATAAAAACTTACACTCTTGATTTCTGGCTAAATAAAAGCTGTTGCAATGATATTTCCATGCTGAACTGAGTTGTTCTGGGTCAAATATGAAGGCAAACCCACTTTCCCTTCAGTATTTTGCTGCAAATAGCAGAAATCAGCTCATTTGGCCTGAAAATGCTTTTAAGCGCATAAAAACTTACACTCTTGATTTCTGGCTAAATAAAAGCTGTTGCAATGATATTTCCATGCTGAACTGAGTTGTTCTGGGTCAAATATGAAGGCAAACCCACTTTCCCTTCAGTATTTTGCTGCAAATAGCAGAAATCAGCTCATTTGGCCTGAAAATGCTTTTAAGCGCATAAAAACTTACACTCTTGATTTCTGGCTAAATAAAAGCTGTTGCAATGATATTTCCATGCTAAACTGAGTTGTTCTGGGTCAAATATGAAGGCAAACCCACTTTCCCTTCAGTATTTTGCTGCAAATAGCAGAAATCAGCTCATTTGGCCTGAAAATGCTTTTAAGCGCATAAAAACTTACACTCTTGATTTCTGGCTAAATAAAAGCTGTTGCAATGATATTTCCATGCTGAACTGAGTTGTTCTGGGTCAAATATGAAGGCAAACCCACTTTCCCTTCAGTATTTTGCTGCAAATAGCAGAAATCAGCTCATTCGGCCTGAAAATGCTTTTAAGCGCATAAAAACTTACACTGTTGATTTCTGGCTAAATAAAAGCTGTTGCAATGATATTTCCATGCTGAACTGAGTTGTTCTGGGTCAAATATGAACGCAAACCCACTTTCCTTTCAGTATTTTGCTGAAATTGGCAGAAACAAGCATATTTGCTCATTCGGCCTGAAAATGCTTTTAAGCGCATAAAAACTTACACTCTTCATTTCTGGCTAAATAAAAGCTGTTGCAATGATATTTCCACGCTGAACTGAGTTGTTCTGGGTCAAATATGAAGGCAAACCCACTTTCCCTTCAGTATTTTGCTGCAAATAGCAGAAATCAGCTCATTTGGCCTGAAAATGCTTTTAAGCGCATAAAAACTTACACTCTTGATTTCTGGCTAAATAAAAGCTGTTGCAATGATATTTCCATGCTGAACTGAGTTGTTCTGGGTCAAATATGAAGGCAAACCCACTTTCCCTTCAGTATTTTGCTGAAAATAGCAGAAATCAGCTCATTTGGCCTGAAAATGCTTTTAAGCGCATAAAAACTTACACTCTTGATTTCTGGCTAAATAAAAGCTGTTGCAATGATATTTCCATGCTGAACTGAGTTGTTCTGGGTCAAATATGAAGACAAACCCACTTTCCCTTCAGTATTTTGCTGCAATTGGCAGAAACAAGCATATTTGCTCATTCGGCCTGAAAATGCTTTTAAGCGCATACAAACTTACACTCTTGATTTCTGGCTAAATAAAAGCTGTTGCAATGATATTTCCATGCTGAACTGAGTTGTTCTGGGTCAAATATGAAGGCAAACCCACTTTCCTTTCAGTATTTTGCTGCAATTGGCAGAAACAAGCATATTTGCTCATTCGGCCTGAAAATGCTTTTAAGCACATAAAAACTTACACTCTTGATTTCTGGCTAAATAAAAGCTGTTGCAATGATATTTCCATGCTGAACTGAGTTGTTCTGGGTCAAATATGAAGGCAAACCCACTTTCCTTTCAGTATTTTGCTGCAATTGGCAGAAACAAGCATATTTGCTCATTCGGCCTGAAAATGCTTTTAAGCGCATAAAAACTTACACTCTTGATTTCTGGCTAAATAAAAGCTGTTGCAATGATATTTCCATGCTGAACTGAGTTGTTCTGGCTCAAATATGAAGGCAAACCCACTTTCCTTTCAGTATTTTGCTGCAATTGGCAGAAACAAGCATATTTGCTCATTCGGCCTGAAAATGCTTTTAAGCGCATAAAAACTTACACTCTTGATTTCTGGCTAAATAAAAGCTGTTGCAATGATATTTCCATGCTGAACTGAGTTGTTCTGGGTCAAATATGAAGGCAAACCCACTTTCCTTTCAGTATTTTGCTGCAATTGGCAGAAACAAGCATATTTGCTCATTCGGCCTGAAAATGCTTTTAAGCGCATAAAAACTTACACTCTTGATTTCTGGCTAAATAAAAGCTGTTGCAATGATATTTCCATGCTGAACTGAGTTGTTCTGGGTCAAATATGAAGGCAAACCCACTTTCCTTTCAGTATTTTGCTGCAATTGGCAGAAACAAGCATATTTGCTCATTCAGCCTGAAAATGCTTTTAAGCGCATAAAAACTTACACTCTTGATTTCTGGCTAAATAAAAGCTGTTGCAATGATATTTCCATGCTGAACTGAGTTGTTCTGGGTCAAATACGAAGGCAAACCCACTTTCCCTTCAGTATTTTGCTGCAAATAGCAGAAATCAGCTCATTTGGCCTGAAAATGCTTTTAAGCGCATAAAAACTTACACTCTTGATTTCTGGCTAAATAAAAGCTGTTGCAATGATATTTCCATGCTGAACTGAGTTGTTCTGGGTCAAATATGAAGGCAAACCCACTTTCCCTTCAGTATTTTGCTGCAAATAGCAGAAATCAGCTCATTTGGCCTGAAAATGCTTTTAAGCGCATAAAAACTTACACTCTTGATTTCTGGCTAAATAAAAGCTGTTGCAATGATATTTCCATGCTGAACTGAGTTGTTCTGGGTCAAATATGAAGGCAAACCCACTTTCCTTTCAGTATTTTGCTGCAATTGGCAGAAACAAGCATATTTGCTCATTCAGCCTGAAAATGCTTTTAAGCGCATAAAAACTTACACTCTTGATTTCTGGCTAAATAAAAGCTGTTGCAATGATATTTCCATGCTGAACTGAGTTGTTCTGGGTCAAATATGAAGGCAAACCCACTTTCCCTTCAGTATTTTGCTGCAAATAGCAGAAATCAGCTCATTTGGCCTGAAAATGCTTTTAAGCGCATAAAAACTTACACTCTTGATTTCTGGCTAAATAAAAGCTGTTGCAATGATATTTCCATGCTGAACTGAGTTGTTTTGGGTCAAATATGAAGGCAAACCCACTTTCCTTTCAGTATTTTGCTGCAATTGGCAGAAACAAGCATATTTGCTCATTCGGCCTGAAAATGCTTTTAAGCGCATAAAAACTTACACTCTTGATTTCTGGCTAAATAAAAGCTGTTGCAATGATATTTCCATGCTGAACTGAGTTGTTCTGGGTCAAATATGAAGGCAAACCCACTTTCCCTTCAGTATTTTGCTGCAAATAGCAGAAATCAGCTCATTTGGCCTGAAAATGCTTTTAAGCGCATAAAAACTTACACTCTTGATTTCTGGCTAAATAAAAGCTGTTGCAATGATATTTCCTTGCTGAACTGAGTTGTTCTGGGTCAAATATGAAGGCAAACCCACTTTCCCTTCAGTATTTTGCTGCAAATAGCAGAAATCAGCTCATTCGGCCTGAAAATGCTTTTAAACGCAAAAAAACTTACACTCTTGATTTCTGGCTAAATAAAAGCTGTTGCAATGATATTTCCATGCTGAACTGAGTTGTTCTGGGTCAAATATGAAGGCAAACCCACTTTCCTTTCAGTATTTTGCTGCAATTGGCAGAAACAAGCATATTTGCTCATTCAGCCTGAAAATGCTTTTAAGCGCATAAAAACTTACACTCTTGATTTCTGGCTAAATAAAAGCTGTTGCAATGATATTTCCATGCTGAACTGAGTTGTTCTGGGTCAAATACGAAGGCAAACCCACTTTCCCTTCAGTATTTTGCTGCAAATAGCAGAAATCAGCTCATTTGGCCTGAAAATGCTTTTAAGCGCATAAAAACTTACACTCTTGATTTCTGGCTAAATAAAAGCTGTTGCAATGATATTTCCATGCTGAACTGAGTTGTTCTGGGTCAAATATGAAGGCAAACCCACTTTCCCTTCAGTATTTTGCTGCAAATAGCAGAAATCAGCTCATTTGGCCTGAAAATGCTTTTAAGCGCATAAAAACTTACACTCTTGATTTCTGGCTAAATAAAAGCTGTTGCAATGATATTTCCATGCTGAACTGAGTTGTTCTGGGTCAAATATGAAGGCAAACCCACTTTCCTTTCAGTATTTTGCTGCAATTGGCAGAAACAAGCATATTTGCTCATTCAGCCTGAAAATGCTTTTAAGCGCATAAAAACTTACACTCTTGATTTCTGGCTAAATAATAGCTGTTGCAATGATATTTCCATGCTGAACTGAGTTGTTCTGGGTCAAATATGAAGGCAAACCCACTTTCCCTTCAGTATTTTGCTGCAAATAGCAGAAATCAGCTCATTTGGCCTGAAAATGCTTTTAAGCGCATAAAAACTTACACTCTTGATTTCTGGCTAAATAAAAGCTGTTGCAATGATATTTCCATGCTGAACTGAGTTGTTTTGGGTCAAATATGAAGGCAAACCCACTTTCCTTTCAGTATTTTGCTGCAATTGGCAGAAACAAGCATATTTGCTCATTCGGCCTGAAAATGCTTTTAAGCGCATAAAAACTTACACTCTTGATTTCTGGCTAAATAAAAGCTGTTGCAATGATATTTCCATGCTGAACTGAGTTGTTCTGGGTCAAATATGAAGGCAAACCCACTTTCCCTTCAGTATTTTGCTGCAAATAGCAGAAATCAGCTCATTTGGCCTGAAAATGCTTTTAAGCGCATAAAAACTTACACTCTTGATTTCTGGCTAAATAAAAGCTGTTGCAATGATATTTCCATGCTAAACTGAGTTGTTCTGGGTCAAATATGAAGGCAAACCCACTTTCCCTTCAGTATTTTGCTGCAAATAGCAGAAATCAGCTCATTTGGCCTGAAAATGCTTTTAAGCGCATAAAAACTTACACTCTTGATTTCTGGCTAAATAAAAGCTGTTGCAATGATATTTCCATGCTGAACTGAGTTGTTCTGGGTCAAATATGAAGGCAAACCCACTTTCCCTTCAGTATTTTGCTGCAAATAGCAGAAATCAGCTCATTCGGCCTGAAAATTCTTTTAAGCGCATAAAAACTTACACTGTTGATTTCTGGCTAAATAAAAGCTGTTGCAATGATATTTCCATGCTGAACTGAGTTGTTCTGGGTCAAATATGAACGCAAACCCACTTTCCTTTCAGTATTTTGCTGAAATTGGCAGAAACAAGCATATTTGCTCATTCGGCCTGAAAATGCTTTTAAGCGCATAAAAACTTACACTCTTCATTTCTGGCTAAATAAAAGCTGTTGCAATGATATTTCCACGCTGAACTGAGTTGTTCTGGGTCAAATATGAAGGCAAACCCACTTTCCCTTCAGTATTTTGCTGCAAATAGCAGAAATCAGCTCATTTGGCCTGAAAATGCTTTTAAGCGCATAAAAACTTACACTCTTGATTTCTGGCTAAATAAAAGCTGTTGCAATGATATTTCCATGCTGAACTGAGTTGTTTTGGGTCAAATATGAAGGCAAACCCACTTTCCTTTCAGTATTTTGCTGCAATTGGCAGAAACAAGCATATTTGCTCATTCGGCCTGAAAATGCTTTTAAGCGCATAAAAACTTACACTCTTGATTTCTGGCTAAATAAAAGCTGTTGCAATGATATTTCCATGCTGAACTGAGTTGTTCTGGGTCAAATATGAAGGCAAACCCACTTTCCCTTCAGTATTTTGCTGCAAATAGCAGAAATCAGCTCATTTGGCCTGAAAATGCTTTTAAGCGCATAAAAACTTACACTCTTGATTTCTGGCTAAATAAAAGCTGTTGCAATGATATTTCCATGCTAAACTGAGTTGTTCTGGGTCAAATATGAAGGCAAACCCACTTTCCCTTCAGTATTTTGCTGCAAATAGCAGAAATCAGCTCATTTGGCCTGAAAATGCTTTTAAGCGCATAAAAACTTACACTCTTGATTTCTGGCTAAATAAAAGCTGTTGCAATGATATTTCCATGCTGAACTGAGTTGTTCTGGGTCAAATATGAAGGCAAACCCACTTTCCCTTCAGTATTTTGCTGCAAATAGCAGAAATCAGCTCATTCGGCCTGAAAATTCTTTTAAGCGCATAAAAACTTACACTGTTGATTTCTGGCTAAATAAAAGCTGTTGCAATGATATTTCCATGCTGAACTGAGTTGTTCTGGGTCAAATATGAACGCAAACCCACTTTCCTTTCAGTATTTTGCTGAAATTGGCAGAAACAAGCATATTTGCTCATTCGGCCTGAAAATGCTTTTAAGCGCATAAAAACTTACACTCTTCATTTCTGGCTAAATAAAAGCTGTTGCAATGATATTTCCACGCTGAACTGAGTTGTTCTGGGTCAAATATGAAGGCAAACCCACTTTCCCTTCAGTATTTTGCTGCAAATAGCAGAAATCAGCTCATTTGGCCTGAAAATGCTTTTAAGCGCATAAAAACTTACACTCTTGATTTCTGGCTAAATAAAAGCTGTTGCAATGATATTTCCATGCTGAACTGAGTTGTTCTGGGTCAAATATGAAGGCAAACCCACTTTCCTTTCAGTATTTTGCTGCAATTGGCAGAAACAAGCATATTTGCTCATTCGGCCTGAAAATGCTTTTAAGCGCATAAAAACTTACACTCTTGATTTCTGGCTAAATAAAAGCTGTTGCAATGATATTTCCATGCTGAACTGAGTTGTTCTGGGTCAAATATGAAGGCAAACCCACTTTCCTTTCAGTATTTTGCTGCAATTGGCAGAAACAAGCATATTTGCTCATTCGGCCTGAAAATGCTTTTAAGCGCATAAAAACTTACACTCTTGATTTCTGGCTAAATAAAAGCTGTTGCAATGATATTTCCATGCTGAACTGAGTTGTTCTGGCTCAAATATGAAGGCAAACCCACTTTCCTTTCAGTATTTTGCTGCAATTGGCAGAAACAAGCATATTTGCTCATTCGGCCTGAAAATGCTTTTAAGCGCATAAAAACTTACACTCTTGATTTCTGGCTAAATAAAAGCTGTTGCAATGATATTTCCATGCTGAACTGAGTTGTTCTGGGTCAAATATGAAGGCAAACCCACTTTCCTTTCAGTATTTTGCTGCAATTGCCAGAAACAAGCATATTTGCTCATTCGGCCTGAAAATGCTTTTAAGCGCATAAAAACTTACACTCTTGATTTCTGGCTAAATAAAAGCTGTTGCAATGATATTTCCATGCTGAACTGAGTTGTTCTGGGTCAAATATGAAGGCAAACCCACTTTCCTTTCAGTATTTTGCTGCAATTGGCAGAAACAAGCATATTTGCTCATTCGGCCTGAAAATGCTTTTAAGCGCATAAAAACTTACACTCTTGATTTCTGGCTAAATAAAAGCTGTTGCAATGATATTTCCATGCTGAACTGAGTTGTTCTGGGTCAAATATGAAGGCAAACCCACTTTCCTTTCAGTATTTTGCTGCAATTGGCAGAAACAAGCATATTTGCTCATTCGGCCTGAAAATGCTTTTAAGCGCATAAAAACTTACACTCTTGATTTCTGGCTAAATAAAAGCTGTTGCAATGATATTTCCATGCTGAACTGAGTTGTTCTGGGTCAAATATGAACGCAAACCCACTTTCCTTTCAGTATTTTGCTGAAATTGGCAGAAACAAGCATATTTGCTCATTCGGCCTGAAAATGCTTTTAAGCGCATAAAAACTTACACTCTTCATTTCTGGCTAAATAAAAGCTGTTGCAATGATATTTCCACGCTGAACTGAGTTGTTCTGGGTCAAATATGAAGGCAAACCCACTTTCCCTTCAGTATTTTGCTGCAAATAGCAGAAATCAGCTCATTTGGCCTGAAAATGCTTTTAAGCGCATAAAAACTTACACTCTTGATTTCTGGCTAAATAAAAGCTGTTGCAATGATATTTCCATGCTGAACTGAGTTGTTCTGGGTCAAATATGAAGGCAAACCCACTTTCCTTTCAGTATTTTGCTGCAATTGGCAGAAACAAGCATATTTGCTCATTCGGCCTGAAAATGCTTTTAAGCGCATAAAAACTTACACTCTTGATTTCTGGCTAAATAAAAGCTGTTGCAATGATATTTCCATGCTGAACTGAGTTGTTCTGGGTCAAATATGAAGGCAAACCCACTTTCCTTTCAGTATTTTGCTGCAATTGGCAGAAACAAGCATATTTGCTCATTCGGCCTGAAAATGCTTTTAAGCGCATAAAAACTTACACTCTTGATTTCTGGCTAAATAAAAGCTGTTGCAATGATATTTCCATGCTGAACTGAGTTGTTCTGGCTCAAATATGAAGGCAAACCCACTTTCCTTTCAGTATTTTGCTGCAATTGGCAGAAACAAGCATATTTGCTCATTCGGCCTGAAAATGCTTTTAAGCGCATAAAAACTTACACTCTTGATTTCTGGCTAAATAAAAGCTGTTGCAATGATATTTCCATGCTGAACTGAGTTGTTCTGGCTCAAATATGAAGGCAAACCCACTTTCCTTTCAGTATTTTGCTGCAATTGGCAGAAACAAGCATATTTGCTCATTCGGCCTGAAAATGCTTTTAAGCGCATAAAAACTTACACTCTTGATTTCTGGCTAAATAAAAGCTGTTGCAATGATATTTCCATGCTGAACTGAGTTGTTCTGGGTCAAATATGAAGGCAAACCCACTTTCCTTTCAGTATTTTGCTGCAATTGCCAGAAACAAGCATATTTGCTCATTCGGCCTGAAAATGCTTTTAAGCGCATAAAAACTTACACTCTTGATTTCTGGCTAAATAAAAGCTGTTGCAATGATATTTCCATGCTGAACTGAGTTGTTCTGGGTCAAATATGAAGGCAAACCCACTTTCCTTTCAGTATTTTGCTGCAATTGGCAGAAACAAGCATATTTGCTCATTCGGCCTGAAAATGCTTTTAAGCGCATAAAAACTTACACTCTTGATTTCTGGCTAAATAAAAGCTGTTGCAATGATATTTCCATGCTGAACTGAGTTGTTCTGGGTCAAATATGAAGGCAAACCCACTTTCCTTTCAGTATTTTGCTGCAATTGGCAGAAACAAGCATATTTGCTCATTCGGCCTGAAAATGCTTTTAAGCGCATAAAAACTTACACTCTTGATTTCTGGCTAAATAAAAGCTGTTGCAATGATATTTCCATGCTGAACTGAGTTGTTCTGGGTCAAATATGAACGCAAACCCACTTTCCTTTCAGTATTTTGCTGAAATTGGCAGAAACAAGCATATTTGCTCATTCGGCCTGAAAATGCTTTTAAGCGCATAAAAACTTACACTCTTCATTTCTGGCTAAATAAAAGCTGTTGCAATGATATTTCCACGCTGAACTGAGTTGTTCTGGGTCAAATATGAAGGCAAACCCACTTTCCCTTCAGTATTTTGCTGCAAATAGCAGAAATCAGCTCATTTGGCCTGAAAATGCTTTTAAGCGCATAAAAACTTACACTCTTGATTTCTGGCTAAATAAAAGCTGTTGCAATGATATTTCCATGCTGAACTGAGTTGTTCTGGGTCAAATATGAAGGCAAACCCACTTTCCTTTCAGTATTTTGCTGCAATTGGCAGAAACAAGCATATTTGCTCATTCGGCCTGAAAATGCTTTTAAGCGCATAAAAACTTACACTCTTGATTTCTGGCTAAATAAAAGCTGTTGCAATGATATTTCCATGCTGAACTGAGTTGTTCTGGGTCAAATATGAAGGCAAACCCACTTTCCTTTCAGTATTTTGCTGCAATTGGCAGAAACAAGCATATTTGCTCATTCGGCCTGAAAATGCTTTTAAGCGCATAAAAACTTACACTCTTGATTTCTGGCTAAATAAAAGCTGTTGCAATGATATTTCCATGCTGAACTGAGTTGTTCTGGCTCAAATATGAAGGCAAACCCACTTTCCTTTCAGTATTTTGCTGCAATTGGCAGAAACAAGCATATTTGCTCATTCGGCCTGAAAATGCTTTTAAGCGCATAAAAACTTACACTCTTGATTTCTGGCTAATAAAAGCTGTTGCAATGATATTTCCATGCTGAACTGAGTTGTTCTGGGTCAAATATGAAGGCAAACCCACTTTCCTTTCAGTATTTTGCTGCAATTGCCAGAAACAAGCATATTTGCTCATTCGGCCTGAAAATGCTTTTAAGCGCATAAAAACTTACACTCTTGATTTCTGGCTAAATAAAAGCTGTTGCAATGATATTTCCATGCTGAACTGAGTTGTTCTGGGTCAAATATGAAGGCAAACCCACTTTCCTTTCAGTATTTTGCTGCAATTGGCAGAAACAAGCATATTTGCTCATTCGGCCTGAAAATGCTTTTAAGCGCATAAAAACTTACACTCTTGATTTCTGGCTAAATAAAAGCTGTTGCAATGATATTTCCATGCTGAACTGAGTTGTTCTGGGTCAAATATGAAGGCAAACCCACTTTCCTTTCAGTATTTTGCTGCAATTGGCAGAAACAAGCATATTTGCTCATTCGGCCTGAAAATGCTTTTAAGCGCATAAAAACTTACACTCTTGATTTCTGGCTAAATAAAAGCTGTTGCAATGATATTTCCATGCTGAACTGAGTTGTTCTGGGTCAAATACGAAGGCAAACCCACTTTCCCTTCAGTATTTTGCTGCAAATAGCAGAAATCAGCTCATTTGGCCTGAAAATGCTTTTAAGCGCATAAAAACTTACACTCTTGATTTCTGGCTAAATAAAAGCTGTTGCAATGATATTTCCATGCTGAACTGAGTTGTTCTGGGTCAAATATGAAGGCAAACCCACTTTCCCTTCAGTATTTTGCTGCAAATAGCAGAAATCAGCTCATTTGGCCTGAAAATGCTTTTAAGCGCATAAAAACTTACACTCTTGATTTCTGGCTAAATAAAAGCTGTTGCAATGATATTTCCATGCTGAACTGAGTTGTTCTGGGTCAAATATGAAGGCAAACCCACTTTCCTTTCAGTATTTTGCTGCAATTGGCAGAAACAAGCATATTTGCTCATTCAGCCTGAAAATGCTTTTAAGCGCATAAAAACTTACACTCTTGATTTCTGGCTAAATAATAGCTGTTGCAATGATATTTCCATGCTGAACTGAGTTGTTCTGGGTCAAATATGAAGGCAAACCCACTTTCCCTTCAGTATTTTGCTGCAAATAGCAGAAATCAGCTCATTTGGCCTGAAAATGCTTTTAAGCGCATAAAAACTTACACTCTTGATTTCTGGCTAAATAAAAGCTGTTGCAATGATATTTCCATGCTGAACTGAGTTGTTTTGGGTCAAATATGAAGGCAAACCCACTTTCCTTTCAGTATTTTGCTGCAATTGGCAGAAACAAGCATATTTGCTCATTCGGCCTGAAAATGCTTTTAAGCGCATAAAAACTTACACTCTTGATTTCTGGCTAAATAAAAGCTGTTGCAATGATATTTCCATGCTGAACTGAGTTGTTCTGGGTCAAATATGAAGGCAAACCCACTTTCCCTTCAGTATTTTGCTGCAAATAGCAGAAATCAGCTCATTTGGCCTGAAAATGCTTTTAAGCGCATAAAAACTTACACTCTTGATTTCTGGCTAAATAAAAGCTGTTGCAATGATATTTCCATGCTAAACTGAGTTGTTCTGGGTCAAATATGAAGGCAAACCCACTTTCCCTTCAGTATTTTGCTGCAAATAGCAGAAATCAGCTCATTTGGCCTGAAAATGCTTTTAAGCGCATAAAAACTTACACTCTTGATTTCTGGCTAAATAAAAACTGTTGCAATGATATTTCCTTGCTGAACTGAGTTGTTCTGGGTCAAATATGAAGGCAAACCCACTTTCCCTTCAGTATTTTGCTGCAAATAGCAGAAATCAGCTCATTTGGCCTGAAAATGCTTTTAAACGCAAAAAAACTTACACTCTTGATTTCTGGCTAAATAAAAGCTGTTGCAATGATATTTCCATGCTGAACTGAGTTGTTCTGGGTCAAATATGAAGGCAAACCCACTTTCCTTTCAGTATTTTGCTGCAATTGGCAGAAACAAGCATATTTGCTTATTCAGCCTGAAAATGCTTTTAAGCGCATAAAAACTTACACTCTTGATTTCTGGCTAAATAAAAGCTGTTGCAATGATATTTCCATGCTGAACTGAGTTGTTCTGGGTCAAATACGAAGGCAAACCCACTTTCCCTTCAGTATTTTGCTGCAAATAGCAGAAATCAGCTCATTTGGCCTGAAAATGCTTTTAAGCGCATAAAAACTTACACTCTTGATTTCTGGCTAAATAAAAGCTGTTGCAATGATATTTCCATGCTGAACTGAGTTGTTCTGGGTCAAATATGAAGGCAAACCCACTTTCCCTTCAGTATTTTGCTGCAAATAGCAGAAATCAGCTCATTTGGCCTGAAAATGCTTTTAAGCGCATAAAAACTTACACTCTTGATTTCTGGCTAAATAAAAGCTGTTGCAATGATATTTCCATGCTGAACTGAGTTGTTCTGGGTCAAATATGAAGGCAAACCCACTTTCCTTTCAGTATTTTGCTGCAATTGGCAGAAACAAGCATATTTGCTCATTCAGCCTGAAAATGCTTTTAAGCGCATAAAAACTTACACTCTTGATTTCTGGCTAAATAAAAGCTGTTGCAATGATATTTCCATGCTGAACTGAGTTGTTCTGGGTCAAATATGAAGGCAAACCCACTTTCCCTTCAGTATTTTGCTGCAAATAGCAGAAATCAGCTCATTTGGCCTGAAAATGCTTTTAAGCGCATAAAAACTTACACTCTTGATTTCTGGCTAAATAAAAGCTGTTGCAATGATATTTCCATGCTAAACTGAGTTGTTCTGGGTCAAATATGAAGGCAAACCCACTTTCCCTTCAGTATTTTGCTGCAAATAGCAGAAATCAGCTCATTTGGCCTGAAAATGCTTTTAAGCGCATAAAAACTTACACTCTTGATTTCTGGCTAAATAAAAGCTGTTGCAATGATATTTCCATGCTGAACTGAGTTGTTCTGGGTCAAATATGAAGGCAAACCCACTTTCCCTTCAGTATTTTGCTGCAAATAGCAGAAATCAGCTCATTCGGCCTGAAAATGCTTTTAAGCGCATAAAAACTTACACTGTTGATTTCTGGCTAAATAAAAGCTGTTGCAATGATATTTCCATGCTGAACTGAGTTGTTCTGGGTCAAATATGAACGCAAACCCACTTTCCTTTCAGTATTTTGCTGAAATTGGCAGAAACAAGCATATTTGCTCATTCGGCCTGAAAATGCTTTTAAGCGCATAAAAACTTACACTCTTCATTTCTGGCTAAATAAAAGCTGTTGCAATGATATTTCCACGCTGAACTGAGTTGTTCTGGGTCAAATATGAAGGCAAACCCACTTTCCCTTCATTATTTTGCTGCAAATAGCAGAAATCAGCTCATTTGGCCTGAAAATGCTTTTAAGCGCATAAAAACTTACACTCTTGATTTCTGGCTAAATAAAAGCTGTTGCAATGATATTTCCATGCTGAACTGAGTTGTTCTGGGTCAAATATGAAGGCAAACCCACTTTCCTTTCAGTATTTTGCTGCAATTGGCAGAAACAAGCATATTTGCTCATTCGGCCTGAAAATGCTTTTAAGCGCATAAAAACTTACACTCTTGATTTCTGGCTAAATAAAAGCTGTTGCAATGATATTTCCATGCTGAACTGAGTTGTTCTGCGTCAAATATGAAGGCAAACCCACTTTCCCTTCAGTATTTTGCTGCAAATAGCAGAAATCAGCTCATTTGGCCTGAAAATGCTTTTAAGCGCATAAAAACTTACACTCTTGATTTCTGGCTAAATAAAAGCTGTTGCAATGATATTTCCATGCTGAACTGAGTTGTTCTGGGTCAAATATGAAGGCAAACCCACTTTCCTTTCAGTATTTTGCTGCAATTGGCAGAAACAAGCATATTTGCTCATTCGGCCTGAAAATGCTTTTAAGCGCATAAAAACTTACACTCTTGATTTCTGGCTAAATAAAAGCTGTTGCAATGATATTTCCATGCTGAACTGAGTTGTTCTGGGTCAAATATGAAGGCAAACCCACTTTCCTTTCAGTATTTTGCTGCAATTGGCAGAAACAAGCATATTTGCTCATTCGGCCTGAAAATGCTTTTAAGCGCATAAAAACTTACACTCTTGATTTCTGGCTAAATAAAAGCTGTTGCAATGATATTTCCATGCTGAACTGAGTTGTTCTGGGTCAAATATGAAGGCAAACCCACTTTCCTTTCAGTATTTTGCTGCAATTGGCAGAAACAAGCATATTTGCTCATTCGGCCTGAAAATGCTTTTAAGCGCATAAAAACTTACACTCTTGATTTCTGGCTAAATAAAAGCTGTTGCAATGATATTTCCATGCTGAACTGAGTTGTTCTGGGTCAAATATGAAGGCAAACCCACTTTCCCGTCAGTATTTTGCTGCAATTGGCAGAAACAAGCATATTTGCTCATTCGGCCTGAAAATGCTTTTAAGCGCATAAAAACTTACACTCTTGATTTCTGGCTAAATAAAAGCTGTTGCAATGATATTTCCATGCTGAACTGAGTTGTTCTGGGTCAAATATGAAGGCAAACCCACTTTCCCTTCAGTATTTTGCTGCAAATAGCAGAAATCAGCTCATTTGGCCTGAAAATGCTTTTAAGCGCATAAAAACTTACACTCTTGATTTCTGGCTAAATAAAAGCTGTTGCAATGATATTTCCATGCTGAACTGAGTTGTTCTGGGTCAAATATGAAGGCAAACCCACTTTCCCTTCAGTATTTTGCTGCAATTGGCAGAAACAAGCATATTTGCTCATTCGGCCTGAAAATGCTTTTAAGCGCATAAAAACTTACACTCTTGATTTCTGGCTAAATAAAAGCTGTTGCAATGATATTTCCATGCTGAACTGAGTTGTTCTGGGTCAAATATGAAGGAAAACCCACTTTCCCTTCAGTATTTTGCTGCAAATAGCAGAAATCAGCTCATTCGGCCTGAAAATGCTTTTAAGCGCATAAAAACTTACACTCTTGATTTCTGGCTAAATAAAAGCTGTTGCAATGATATTTCCATGCTGAACTGAGTTGTTCTGGGTCAAATATGAAGGCAAACCCACTTTCCTTTCAGTATTTTGCTGCAATTGGCAGAAACAAGCATATTTGCTCATTTGGCCTGAAAATGCTTTTAAGCGCATAAAAACTTACACTCTTGATTTCTGGCTAAATAAAAGCTGTTGCAATGATATTTCCATGCTGAACTGAGTTGTTCTGGGTCAAATATGAAGGCAAACCCACTTTCCCTTCAGTATTTTGCTGCAAATAGCAGAAATCAGCTCATTTGGCCTGAAAATGCTTTTAAGCGCATAAAAACTTACACTCTTGATTTCTGGCTAAATAAAAGCTGGTGCAATGATATTTCCATGCTGAACTGAGTTGTTCTGGGTCAAATATGAAGGCAAACCCACTTTTCCGTCAGTATTTTGCTGCAATTGGCAGAAACAAGCATATTTGCTCATTCGGCCTGAAAATGCTTTTAAGCGCATAAAAACTTACACTCTTGATTTCTGGCTAAATAAAAGCTGTTGCAATGATATTTCCATGCTGAACTGAGTTGTTCTGGGTCAAATATGAAGGCAAACCCACTTTCCCTTCAGTATTTTGCTGCAAATAGCAGAAATCAGCTCATTTGGCCTGAAAATGCTTTTAAGCGCATAAAAACTTACACTCTTGATTTCTGGCTAAATAAAAGCTGGTGCAATGATATTTCCATGCTGAACTGAGTTGTTCTGGGTCAAATATGAAGGCAAACCCACTTTCCCGTCAGTATTTTGCTGCAATTGGCAGAAACAAGCATATTTGCTCATTCGGCCTGAAAATGCTTTTAAGCGCATAAAAACTTACACTCTTGATTTCTGGCTAAATAAAAGCTGTTGCAATGATATTTCCATGCTGAACTGAGTTGTTCTGGGTCAAATATGAAGGCAAACCCACTTTCCCTTCAGTATTTTGCTGCAAATAGCAGAAATCAGCTCATTTGGCCTGAAAATGCTTTTAAGCGCATAAAAACTTACACTCTTGATTTCTGGCTAAATAAAAGCTGTTGCAATGATATTTCCATGCTGAACTGAGTTGTTCTGGGTCAAATATGAAGGCAAACCCACTTTCCTTTCAGTATTTTGCTGCAATTGGCAGAAACAAGCATATTTGCTCATTCGGCCTGAAAATGCTTTTAAGCGCATAAAAACTTACACTCTTGATTTCTGGCTAAATAAAAGCTGTTGCAATGATATTTCCATGCTGAACTGAGTTGTTCTGGGTCAAATATGAAGGCAAACCCACTTTCCTTTCAGTATTTTGCTGCAATTGGCAGAAACAAGCATATTTGCTCATTCGGCCTGAAAATGCTTTTAAGCGCATAAAAACTTACACTCTTGATTTCTGGCTAAATAAAAGCTGTTGCAATGATATTTCCATGCTGAACTGAGTTGTTCTGGGTCAAATATGAAGGCAAACCCACTTTCCCTTCAGTATTTTGCTGCAAATAGCAGAAATCAGCTCATTTGGCCTGAAAATGCTTTTAAGCGCATAAAAACTTACACTCTTGATTTCTGGCTAAATAAAAGCTGTTGCAATGATATTTCCATGCTGAACTGAGTTGTTCTGGGTCAAATATGAAGGCAAACCCACTTTCCTTTCAGTATTTTGCTGCAATTGGCAGAAACAAGCATATTTGCTCATTCGGCCTGAAAATGCTTTTAAGCGCATAAAAACTTACACTCTTGATTTCTGGCTAAATAAAAGCTGTTGCAATGATATTTCCATGCTGAACTGAGTTGTTCTGGGTCAAATATGAAGGCAAACCCACTTTCCTTTCAGTATTTTGCTGCAATTGGCAGAAACAAGCATATTTGCTCATTCGGCCTGAAAATGCTTTTAAGCGCATAAAAACTTACACTCTTGATTTCTGGCTAAATAAAAGCTGTTGCAATGATATTTCCATGCTGAACTGAGTTGTTCTGGGTCAAATATGAAGGAAAACCCACTTTCCCTTCAGTATTTTGCTGCAAATAGCAGAAATCAGCTCATTCGGCCTGAAAATGCTTTTAAGCGCATAAAAACTTACACTGTTGATTTCTGGCTAAATAAAAGCTGTTGCAAGGATATTTCCATGCTGAACTGAGTTGTTCTGGGTCAAATATGAAGGCAAACCCACTTTCCTTTCAGTATTTTGCTGCAATTGGCAGAAACAAGCATATTTGCTCATTCGGCCTGAAAATGCTTTTAAGCGCATAAAAACTTACACTCTTGATTTCTGGCTAAATAAAAGCTGTTGCAATGATATTTCCATGCTGAACTGAGTTGTTCTGGGTCAAATATGAAGGCAAACCCACTTTCCCTTCAGTATTTTGCTGCAAATAGCAGAAATCAGCTCATTTGGCCTGAAAATGCTTTTAAGCGCATAAAAACTTACACTCTTGATTTCTGGCTAAATAAAAGCTGTTGCAATGATATTTCCATGCTGAACTGAGTTGTTCTGGGTCAAATATGAAGGCAAACCCACTTTCCCTTCAGTATTTTGCTGCAAATAGCAGAAATCAGCTCATTTGGCCTGAAAATGCTTTTAAGCGCATAAAAACTTACACTCTTGATTTCTGGCTAAATAAAAGCTGTTGCAATGATATTTCCATGCTGAACTGAGTTGTTCTGGGTCAAATATGAAGGCAAACCCACTTTCCCTTCAGTATTTTGCTGCAAATAGCAGAAATCAGCTCATTTGGCCTGAAAATGCTTTTAAGCGCATAAAAACTTACACTCTTGATTTCTGGCTAAATAAAAGCTGTTGCAATGATATTTCCATGCTGAACTGAGTTGTTCTGGGTCAAATATGAAGGCAAACCCACTTTCCCTTCAGTATTTTGCTGCAAATAGCAGAAATCAGCTCATTTGGCCTGAAAATGCTTTTAAGCGCATAAAAACTTACACTCTTGATTTCTGGCTAAATAAAAGCTGTTGCAATGATATTTCCATGCTGAACTGAGTTGTTCTGGGTCAAATATGAAGGAAAACCCACTTTCCTTTCAGTATTTTGCTGCAATTGGCAGAAACAAGCATATTTGCTCATTCGGCCTGAAAATGCTTTTAAGCGCATAAAAACTTACACTCTTGATTTCTGGCTAAATAAAAGCTGTTGCAATGATATTTCCATGCTGAACTGAGTTGTTCTGGGTCAAATATGAAGGCAAACCCACTTTCCCTTCAGTATTTTGCTGCAAATAGCAGAAATCAGCTCATTTGGCCTGAAAATGCTTTTAAGCGCATAAAAACTTACACTCTTGATTTCTGGCTAAATAAAAGCTGTTGCAATGATATTTCCATGCTGAACTGAGTTGTTCTGGGTCAAATATGAAGGCAAACCCACTTTCCCTTCAGTATTTTGCTGCAAATAGCAGAAATCAGCTCATTCGGCCTGAAAATGCTTTTAAGCGCATAAAAACTTACACTCTTGATTTCTGGCTAAATAAAAGCTGTTGCAATGATATTTCCATGCTGAACTGAGTTGTTCTGGGTCAAATATGAAGGCAAACCCACTTTCCTTTCAGTATTTTGCTGCAATTGGCAGAAACAAGCATATTTGCTCATTCGGCCTGAAAATGCTTTTAAGCGCATAAAAACTTACACTCTTGATTTCTGGCTAAATAAAAGCTGTTGCAATGATATTTCCATGCTGAACTGAGTTGTTCTGGGTCAAATATGAAGGAAAACCCACTTTCCCTTCAGTATTTTGCTGCAAATAGCAGAAATCAGCTCATTCGGCCTGAAAATGCTTTTAAGCGCATAAAAACTTACACTGTTGATTTCTGGCTAAATAAAAGCTGTTGCAATGATATTTCCATGCTGAACTGAGTTGTTCTGGGTCAAATATGAAGGCAAACCCACTTTCCTTTCAGTATTTTGCTGCAATTGGCAGAAACAAGCATATTTGCTCATTTGGCCTGAAAATGCTTTTAAGCGCATAAAAACTTACACTCTTGATTTCTGGCTAAATAAAAGCTGTTGCAATGATATTTCCATGCTGAACTGAGTTGTTCTGGGTCAAATATGAAGGCAAACCCACTTTCCCTTCAGTATTTTGCTGCAAATAGCAGAAACAAGCATATTTGGCCTGAAAATGCTTTTAAGCGCATAAAAACTTACACTCTTGATTTCTGGCTAAATAAAAGCTGTTGCAATGATATTTCCATGCTGAACTGAGTTGTTCTGGGTCAAATATGAAGGCAAACCCACTTTCCCTTCAGTATTTTGCTGCAAATAGCAGAAATCAGCTCATTTGGCCTGAAAATGCTTTTAAGCGCATAAAAACTTACACTCTTGATTTCTGGCTAAATAAAAGCTGTTGCAATGATATTTCCATGCTGAACTGAGTTGTTCTGGGTCAAATATGAAGGCAAACCCACTTTCCCTTCAGTATTTTGCTGCAAATAGCAGAAATCAGCTCATTTGGCCTGAAAATGCTTTTAAGCGCATAAAAACTTACACTCTTGATTTCTGGCTAAATAAAAGCTGTTGCAATGATATTTCCATGCTGAACTGAGTTGTTCTGGGTCAAATATGAAGGAAAACCCACTTTCCCTTCAGTATTTTGCTGCAAATAGCAGAAATCAGCTCATTCGGCCTGAAAATGCTTTTAAGCGCATAAAAACTTACACTCTTGATTTCTGGCTAAATAAAAGCTGTTGCAATGATATTTCCATGCTGAACTGAGTTGTTCTGGGTCAAATATGAAGGAAAACCCACTTTCCCTTCAGTATTTTGCTGCAAATAGCAGAAATCAGCTCATTCGGCCTGAAAATGCTTTTAAGCGCATAAAAACTTACACTGTTGATTTCTGGCTAAATAAAAGCTGTTGCAATGATATTTCCATGCTGAACTGAGTTGTTCTGGGTCAAATATGAAGGCAAACCCACTTTCCTTTCAGTATTTTGCTGCAATTGGCAGAAACAAGCATATTTGCTCATTCGGCCTGAAAATGCTTTTAAGCGCATAAAAACTTACACTCTTGATTTCTGGCTAAATAAAAGCTGTTGCAATGATATTTCCATGCTGAACTGAGTTGTTCTGGGTCAAATATGAAGGCAAACCCACTTTCCCTTCAGTATTTTGCTGCAAATAGCAGAAATTTGCTCATTCGGCCTGAAAATGCTTTTAAGCGCATAAAAACTTACACTCTTGATTTCTGGCTAAATAAAAGCTGTTGCAATGATATTTCCATGCTGAACTGAGTTGTTCTGGGTCAAATATGAAGGCAAACCCACTTTCCCTTCAGTATTTTGCTGCAAATAGCAGAAATCAGCTCATTTGGCCTGAAAATGCTTTTAAGCGCATAAAAACTTACACTCTTGATTTCTGGCTAAATAAAAGCTGTTGCAATGATATTTCCATGCTGAACTGAGTTGTTCTGGGTCAAATATGAAGGAAAACCCACTTTCCCTTCAGTATTTTGCTGCAAATAGCAGAAATCAGCTCATTCGGCCTGAAAATGCTTTTAAGCGCATAAAAACTTACACTGTTGATTTCTGGCTAAATAAAAGCTGTTGCAATGATATTTCCATGCTGAACTGAGTTGTTCTGGGTCAAATATGAAGGCAAACCCACTTTCCTTTCAGTATTTTGCTGCAATTGGCAGAAACAAGCATATTTGCTCATTTGGCCTGAAAATGCTTTTAAGCGCATAAAAACTTACACTCTTGATTTCTGGCTAAATAAAAGCTGTTGCAATGATATTTCCATGCTGAACTGAGTTGTTCTGGGTCAAATATGAAGGCAAACCCACTTTCCCTTCAGTATTTTGCTGCAAATAGCAGAAATCAGCTCATTTGGCCTGAAAATGCTTTTAAGCGCATAAAAACTTACACTCTTGATTTCTGGCTAAATAAAAGCTGGTGCAATGATATTTCCATGCTGAACTGAGTTGTTCTGGGTCAAATATGAAGGCAAACCCACTTTCCCGTCAGTATTTTGCTGCAATTGGCAGAAACAAGCATATTTGCTCATTCGGCCTGAAAATGCTTTTAAGCGCATAAAAACTTACACTCTTGATTTCTGGCTAAATAAAAGCTGTTGCAATGATATTTCCATGCTGAACTGAGTTGTTCTGGGTCAAATATGAAGGCAAACCCACTTTCCCTTCAGTATTTTGCTGCAAATAGCAGAAATCAGCTCATTTGGCCTGAAAATGCTTTTAAGCGCATAAAAACTTACACTCAGGATTTCTGGCTAAATAAAAGCTGTTCCAATGATATTTCCATGCTGAACTGAGTTGTTCTGGGTCAAATATGAAGGCAAACCCACTTTCCCTTCAGTATTTTGCTGCAATTGGCAGAAACAAGCATATTTGCTCATTCGGCCTGAAAATGCTTTTAAGCGCATAAAAACTTACACTCTTGATTTCTGGCTAAATAAAAGCTGTTGCAATGATATTTCCATGCTGAACTGAGTTGTTCTGGGTCAAATATGAAGGCAAACCCACTTTCCCTACAGTATTTTGCTGCAAATAGCAGAAATCAGCTCATTTGGCCTGAAAATGCTTTTAAGCGCATAAAAACTTACACTCTTGATTTCTGGCTAAATAAAAGCTGTTGCAATGATATTTCCATGCTGAACTGAGTTGTTCTGGCTCAAATATGAAGGCAAACCCACTTTCCTTTCAGTATTTTGCTGCATTTGGCAGAAATCAGCTCATTCGGCCTGAAAATGCTTTTAAGCGCATAAAAACTTACACTCTTGATTTCTGGCTAAATAAAAGCTGTTGCAATGATATTTCCATGCTGAACTGAGTTGTTCTGGGTCAAATATGAAGGCAAACCCACTTTCCTTTCAGTATTTTGCTGCAATTGGCAGAAACAAGCATATTTACTCATTCGGCCTGAAAATGCTTTTAAGCGCATAAAAACTTACACTCTTGATTTCTGGCTAAATAAAAGCTGTTGCAATGATATTTCCATGCTGAACTGAGTTGTTCTGGGTCAAATATGAAGGCAAACCCACTTTCCCTTCAGTATTTTGCTGCAAATAGCAGAAATCAGCTCATTTGGCCTGAAAATGCTTTTAAGCGCATAAAAACTTACACTCTTGATTTCTGGCTAAATAAAAGCTGTTGCAATGATATTTCCATGCTGAACTGAGTTGTTCTGGGTCAAATATGAAGGCAAACCCACTTTCCTTTCAGTATTTTGCTGCAAATAGCAGAAATCAGCTCATTTGGCCTGAAAATGCTTTTAAGCGCATAAAAACTTACACTCTTGATTTCTGGCTAAATAAAAGCTGTTGCAATGATATTTCCATGCTGAACTGAGTTGTTCTGGGTCAAATATGAAGGCAAACCCACTTTCCTTTCAGTATTTTGCTGCAATTGGCAGAACAGAAACAAGCATATTTGCTCATTCGGCCTGAAAATGCTTTTAAGCGCATAAAAACTTACACTCTTGATTTCTGGCTAAATAAAAGCTGTTGCAATGATATTTCCATGCTGAACTGAGTTGTTCTGGCTCAAATATGAAGGCAAACCCACTTTCCTTTCAGTATTTTGCTGCATTTGGCAGAAATCAGCTCATTCGGCCTGAAAATGCTTTTAAGCGCATAAAAACTTACACTCTTGATTTCTGGCTAAATAAAAGCTGTTGCAATGATATTTCCATGCTGAACTGAGTTGTTCTGGGTCAAATATGAAGGCAAACCCACTTTCCCTTCAGTATTTTGCTGCAAATAGCAGAAATCAGCTCATTTGGCCTGAAAATGCTTTTAAGCGCATAAAAACTTACACTCTTGATTTCTGGCTAAATAAAAGCTGTTGCAATGATATTTCCATGCTGAACTGAGTTGTTCTGGGTCAAATATGAAGGCAAACCCACTTTCCTTTCAGTATTTTGCAGCAATTGGCAGAAACAAGCATATTTGCTCATTCACCCTGAAAATGCTTTTAAGCGCATAAAAACTTACACTCTTGATTTCTGGCTAAATAAAAGCTGTTGCAATGATATTTCCATGCTGAACTGAGTTGTTCTGGGTCAAATATGAAGGCAAACCCACTTTCCCTTCAGTATTTTGCTGCAAATAGCAGAAATTTGCTCATTCGGCCTGAAAATGCTTTTAAGCGCATAAAAACTTACACTCTTGATTTCTGGCTAAATAAAAGCTGTTGCAATGATATTTCCATGCTGAACTGAGTTGTTCTGGGTCAAATATGAAGGCAAACCCACTTTCCCTTCAGTATTTTGCTGCAAATAGCAGAAATCAGCTCATTTGGCCTGAAAATGCTTTTAAGCGCATAAAAACTTACACTCTTGATTTCTGGCTAAATAAAAGCTGTTGCAATGATATTTCCATGCTGAACTGAGTTGTTCTGGGTCAAATATGAAGGCAAACCCACTTTCCTTTCAGTATTTTGCTGCAATTGGCAGAAACAAGCATATTTGCTCATTCGGCCTGAAAATGCTTTTAAGCGCATAAAAACTTACACTCTTGATTTCTGGCTAAATAAAAGCTGTTGCAATGATATTTCCATGCTGAACTGAGTTGTTCTGGGTCAAATATGAAGGCAAACCCACTTTCCTTTCAGTATTTTGCTGCAATTGGCAGAAACAAGCATATTTGCTCATTCGGCCTGAAAATGCTTTTAAGCGCATAAAAACTTACACTCTTGATTTCTGGCTAAATAAAAGCTGTTGCAATGATATTTCCATGCTGAACTGAGTTGTTCTGGGTCAAATATGAAGGCAAACCCACTTTCCCTTCAGTATTTTGCTGCAAATAGCAGAAATCAGCTCATTTGGCCTGAAAATGCTTTTAAGCGCATAAAAACTTACACTCTTGATTTCTGGCTAAATAAAAGCTGTTGCAATGATATTTCCATGCTGAACTGAGTTGTTCTGGGTCAAATATGAAGGCAAACCCACTTTCCTTTCAGTATTTTGCTGCAATTGGCAGAAACAAGCATATTTGCTCATTCGGCCTGAAAATGCTTTTAAGCGCATAAAAACTTACACTCTTGATTTCTGGCTAAATAAAAGCTGTTGCAATGATATTTCCATGCTGAACTGAGTTGTTCTGGGTCAAATATGAAGGCAAACCCACTTTCCCTTCAGTATTTTGCTGCAAATAGCAGAAATCAGCTCATTCGGCCTGAAAATGCTTTTAAGCGCATAAAAACTTACACTCTTGATTTCTGGCTAAATAAAAGCTGTTGCAATGATATTTCCATGCTGAACTGAGTTGTTCTGGCTCAAATATGAAGGCAAACCCACTTTCCTTTCAGTATTTTGCTGCAATTGGCAGAAACAAGCATATTTGCTCATTCGGCCTGAAAATGCTTTTAAGCGCATAAAAACTTACACTCTTGATTTCTGGCTAAATAAAAGCTGTTGCAATGATATTTCCATGCTGAACTGAGTTGTTCTGGGTCAAATATGAAGGCAAACCCACTTTCCCTTCAGTATTTTGCTGCAAATAGCAGAAATCAGCTCATTTGGCCTGAAAATGCTTTTAAGCGCATAAAAACTTACACTCTTGATTTCTGGCTAAATAAAAGCTGTTGCAATGATATTTCCATGCTGAACTGAGTTGTTCTGGGTCAAATATGAAGGAAAACCCACTTTCCCTTCAGTATTTTGCTGCAAATAGCAGAAATCAGCTCATTCGGCCTGAAAATGCTTTTAAGCGCATAAAAACTTACACTGTTGATTTCTGGCTAAATAAAAGCTGTTGCAATGATATTTCCATGCTGAACTGAGTTGTTCTGGGTCAAATATGAAGGCAAACCCACTTTCCTTTCAGTATTTTGCTGCAATTGGCAGAAACAAGCATATTTGCTCATTTGGCCTGAAAATGCTTTTAAGCGCATAAAAACTTACACTCTTGATTTCTGGCTAAATAAAAGCTGTTGCAATGATATTTCCATGCTGAACTGAGTTGTTCTGGGTCAAATATGAAGGCAAACCCACTTTCCCTTCAGTATTTTGCTGCAAATAGCAGAAATCAGCTCATTTGGCCTGAAAATGCTTTTAAGCGCATAAAAACTTACACTCTTGATTTCTGGCTAAATAAAAGCTGGTGCAATGATATTTCCATGCTGAACTGAGTTGTTCTGGGTCAAATATGAAGGCAAACCCACTTTCCCGTCAGTATTTTGCTGCAATTGGCAGAAACAAGCATATTTGCTCATTCGGCCTGAAAATGCTTTTAAGCGCATAAAAACTTACACTCTTGATTTCTGGCTAAATAAAAGCTGTTGCAATGATATTTCCATGCTGAACTGAGTTGTTCTGGGTCAAATATGAAGGCAAACCCACTTTCCCTTCAGTATTTTGCTGCAAATAGCAGAAATCAGCTCATTTGGCCTGAAAATGCTTTTAAGCGCATAAAAACTTACACTCTTGATTTCTGGCTAAATAAAAGCTGTTCCAATGATATTTCCATGCTGAACTGAGTTGTTCTGGGTCAAATATGAAGGCAAACCCACTTTCCCTTCAGTATTTTGCTGCAATTGGCAGATACAAGCATATTTGCTCATTCGGCCTGAAAATGCTTTTAAGCGCATAAAAACTTACACTCTTGATTTCTGGCTAAATAAAAGCTGTTGCAATGATATTTCCATGCTGAACTGAGTTGTTCTGGGTCAAATATGAAGGCAAACCCACTTTCCCTACAGTATTTTGCTGCAAATAGCAGAAATCAGCTCATTTGGCCTGAAAATGCTTTTAAGCGCATAAAAACTTACACTCTTGATTTCTGGCTAAATAAAAGCTGTTGCAATGATATTTCCATGCTGAACTGAGTTGTTCTGGGTCAAATATGAAGGCAAACCCACTTTCCTTTCAGTATTTTGCTGCAATTGGCAGAAACAAGCATATTTACTCATTCGGCCTGAAAATGCTTTTAAGCGCATAAAAACTTACACTCTTGATTTCTGGCTAAATAAAAGCTGTTGCAATGATATTTCCATGCTGAACTGAGTTGTTCTGGGTCAAATATGAAGGCAAACCCACTTTCCCTTCAGTATTTTGCTGCAAATAGCAGAAATCAGCTCATTTGGCCTGAAAATGCTTTTAAGCGCATAAAAACTTACACTCTTGATTTCTGGCTAAATAAAAGCTGTTGCAATGATATTTCCATGCTGAACTGAGTTGTTCTGGCTCAAATATGAAGGCAAACCCACTTTCCTTTCAGTATTTTGCTGCATTTGGCAGAAATCAGCTCATTCGGCCTGAAAATGCTTTTAAGCGCATAAAAACTTACACTCTTGATTTCTGGCTAAATAAAAGCTGTTGCAATGATATTTCCATGCTGAACTGAGTTGTTCTGGGTCAAATATGAAGGCAAACCCACTTTCCCTTCAGTATTTTGCTGCAAATAGCACAAATCAGCTCATTTGGCCTGAAAATGCTTTTAAGCGCATAAAAACTTACACTCTTGATTTCTGGCTAAATAAAAGCTGTTGCAATGATATTTCCATGCTGAACTGAGTTGTTCTGGGTCAAATATGAAGGCAAACCCACTTTCCTTTCAGTATTTTGCTGCAATTGGCAGAAACAAGCATATTTGCTCATTCACCCTGAAAATGCTTTTAAGCGCATAAAAACTTACACTCTTGATTTCTGGCTAAATAAAAGCTGTTGCAATGATATTTCCATGCTGAACTGAGTTGTTCTGGGTCAAATATGAAGGCAAACCCACTTTCCCTTCAGTATTTTGCTGCAAATAGCACAAATCAGCTCATTTGGCCTGAAAATGCTTTTAAGCGCATAAAAACTTACACTCTTGATTTCTGGCTAAATAAAAGCTGTTGCAATGATATTTCCATGCTGAACTGAGTTGTTCTGGGTCAAATATGAAGGCAAACCCACTTTCCCTTCAGTATTTTGCTGCAAATAGCAGAAATCAGCTCATTTGGCCTGAAAATGCTTTTAAGCGCATAAAAACTTACACTCTTGATTTCTGGCTAAATAAAAGCTGTTGCAATGATATTTCCATGCTGAACTGAGTTGTTCTGGGTCAAATATGAAGGAAAACCCACTTTCCCTTCAGTATTTTGCTGCAAATAGCAGAAATCAGCTCATTCGGCCTGAAAATGCTTTTAAGCGCATAAAAACTTACACTGTTGATTTCTGGCTAAATAAAAGCTGTTGCAATGATATTTCCATGCTGAACTGAGTTGTTCTGGGTCAAATATGAAGGCAAACCCACTTTCCTTTCAGTATTTTGCTGCAATTGGCAGAAACAAGCATATTTGCTCATTTGGCCTGAAAATGCTTTTAAGCGCATAAAAACTTACACTCTTGATTTCTGGCTAAATAAAAGCTGTTGCAATGATATTTCCATGCTGAACTGAGTTGTTCTGGGTCAAATATGAAGGCAAACCCACTTTCCCTTCAGTATTTTGCTGCAAATAGCAGAAATCAGCTCATTTGGCCTGAAAATGCTTTTAAGCGCATAAAAACTTACACTCTTGATTTCTGGCTAAATAAAAGCTGGTGCAATGATATTTCCATGCTGAACTGAGTTGTTCTGGGTCAAATATGAAGGCAAACCCACTTTCCCGTCAGTATTTTGCTGCAATTGACAGAAACAAGCATATTTGCTCATTCGGCCTGAAAATGCTTTTAAGCGCATAAAAACTTACACTCTTGATTTCTGGCTAAATAAAAGCTGTTGCAATGATATTTCCATGCTGAACTGAGTTGTTCTGGGTCAAATATGAAGGCAAACCCACTTTCCCTTCAGTATTTTGCTGCAAATAGCAGAAATCAGCTCATTTGGCCTGAAAATGCTTTTAAGCGCATAAAAACTTACACTCTTGATTTCTGGCTAAATAAAAGCTGGTGCAATGATATTTCCATGCTGAACTGAGTTGTTCTGGGTCAAATATGAAGGCAAACCCACTTTCCCGTCAGTATTTTGCTGCAATTGGCAGAAACAAGCATATTTGCTCATTCGGCCTGAAAATGCTTTTAAGCGCATAAAAACTTACACTCTTGATTTCTGGCTAAATAAAAGCTGTTGCAATGATATTTCCATGCTGAACTGAGTTGTTCTGGGTCAAATATGAAGGCAAACCCACTTTCCCTTCAGTATTTTGCTGCAAATAGCAGAAATTTGCTCATTCGGCCTGAAAATGCTTTTAAGCGCATAAAAACTTACACTCTTGATTTCTGGCTAAATAAAAGCTGTTGCAATGATATTTCCATGCTGAACTGAGTTGTTCTGGGTCAAATATGAAGGCAAACCCACTTTCCCTTCAGTATTTTGCTGCAAATAGCAGAAATCAGCTCATTTGGCCTGAAAATGCTTTTAAGCGCATAAAAACTTACACTCTTGATTTCTGGCTAAATAAAAGCTGTTGCAATGATATTTCCATGCTGAACTGAGTTGTTCTGGGTCAAATATGAAGGCAAACCCACTTTCCTTTCAGTATTTTGCTGCAATTGGCAGAAACAAGCATATTTGCTCATTCGGCCTGAAAATGCTTTTAAGCGCATAAAAACTTACACTCTTGATTTCTGGCTAAATAAAAGCTGTTGCAATGATATTTCCATGCTGAACTGAGTTGTTCTGGGTCAAATATGAAGGCAAACCCACTTTCCCTTCAGTATTTTGCTGCAAATAGCAGAAATCAGCTCATTTGGCCTGAAAATGCTTTTAAGCGCATAAAAACTTACACTCTTGATTTCTGGCTAAATAAAAGCTGTTGCAATGATATTTCCATGCTGAACTGAGTTGTTCTGGGTCAAATATGAAGGCAAACCCACTTTCCTTTCAGTATTTTGCTGCAATTGGCAGAAACAAGCATATTTGCTCATTAACCCTGAAAATGCTTTTAAGCGCATAAAAACTTACACTCTTGATTTCTGGCTAAATAAAAGCTGTTGCAATGATATTTCCATGCTGAACTGAGTTGTTCTGGGTCAAATATGAAGGCAAACCCACTTTCCCTTCAGTATTTTGCTGCAAATAGCAGAAATCAGCTCATTCGGCCTGAAAATGCTTTTAAGCGCATAAAAACTTACACTCTTGATTTCTGGCTAAATAAAAGCTGTTGCAATGATATTTCCATGCTGAACTGAGTTGTTCTGGGTCAAATATGAAGGCAAACCCACTTTCCTTTCAGTATTTTGCTGCAATTGGCAGAAACAAGCATATTTGCTCATTCGGCCTGAAAATGCTTTTAAGCGCATAAAAACTTACACTCTTGATTTCTGGCTAAATAAAAGCTGTTGCAATGATATTTCCATGCTGAACTGAGTTGTTCTGGGTCAAATATGAAGGAAAACCCACTTTCCCTTCAGTATTTTGCTGCAAATAGCAGAAATCAGCTCATTCGGCCTGAAAATGCTTTTAAGCGCATAAAAACTTACACTGTTGATTTCTGGCTAAATAAAAGCTGTTGCAATGATATTTCCATGCTGAACTGAGTTGTTCTGGGTCAAATATGAAGGCAAACCCACTTTCCTTTCAGTATTTTGCTGCAATTGGCAGAAACAAGCATATTTGCTCATTCGGCCTGAAAATGCTTTTAAGCGCATAAAAACTTACACTCTTGATTTCTGGCTAAATAAAAGCTGTTGCAATGATATTTCCATGCTGAACTGAGTTGTTCTGGGTCAAATATGAAGGCAAACCCACTTTCCCTTCAGTATTTTGCTGCAAATAGCAGAAATCAGCTCATTTGGCCTGAAAATGCTTTTAAGCGCATAAAAACTTACACTCTTGATTTCTGGCTAAATAAAAGCTGTTGCAATGATATTTCCATGCTGAACTGAGTTGTTCTGGGTCAAATATGAAGGCAAACCCACTTTCCCTTCAGTATTTTGCTGCAAATAGCAGAAATCAGCTCATTTGGCCTGAAAATGCTTTTAAGCGCATAAAAACTTACACTCTTGATTTCTGGCTAAATAAAAGCTGTTGCAATGATATTTCCATGCTGAACTGAGTTGTTCTGGGTCAAATATGAAGGCAAACCCACTTTCCCTTCAGTATTTTGCTGCAAATAGCAGAAATCAGCTCATTTGGCCTGAAAATGCTTTTAAGCGCATAAAAACTTACACTCTTGATTTCTGGCTAAATAAAAGCTGTTGCAATGATATTTCCATGCTGAACTGAGTTGTTCTGGGTCAAATATGAAGGAAAACCCACTTTCCCTTCAGTATTTTGCTGCAAATAGCAGAAATCAGCTCATTCGGCCTGAAAATGCTTTTAAGCGCATAAAAACTTACACTGTTGATTTCTGGCTAAATAAAAGCTGTTGCAATGATATTTCCATGCTGAACTGAGTTGTTCTGGGTCAAATATGAAGGCAAACCCACTTTCCTTTCAGTATTTTGCTGCAATTGGCAGAAACAAGCATATTTGCTCATTCGGCCTGAAAATGCTTTTAAGCGCATAAAAACTTACACTCTTGATTTCTGGCTAAATAAAAGCTGTTGCAATGATATTTCCATGCTGAACTGAGTTGTTCTGGGTCAAATATGAAGGCAAACCCACTTTCCCTTCAGTATTTTGCTGCAAATAGCAGAAATTTGCTCATTCGGCCTGAAAAAGCTTTTAAGCGCATAAAAACTTACACTCTTGATTTCTGGCTAAATAAAAGCTGTTGCAATGATATTTCCATGCTGAACTGAGTTGTTCTGGGTCAAATATGAAGGCAAACCCACTTTCCCTTCAGTATTTTGCTGCAAATAGCAGAAATCAGCTCATTTGGCCTGAAAATGCTTTTAAGCGCATAAAAACTTACACTCTTGATTTCTGGCTAAATAAAAGCTGTTGCAATGATATTTCCATGCTGAACTGAGTTGTTCTGGGTCAAATATGAAGGCAAACCCACTTTCCCTTCAGTATTTTGCTGCAAATAGCAGAAATCAGCTCATTTGGCCTGAAAATGCTTTTAAGCGCATAAAAACTTACACTCTTGATTTCTGGCTAAATAAAAGCTGTTGCAATGATATTTCCATGCTGAACTGAGTTGTTCTGGGTCAAATATGAAGGAAAACCCACTTTCCCTTCAGTATTTTGCTGCAAATAGCAGAAATCAGCTCATTCGGCCTGAAAATGCTTTTAAGCGCATAAAAACTTACACTGTTGATTTCTGGCTAAATAAAAGCTGTTGCAATGATATTTCCATGCTGAACTGAGTTGTTCTGGGTCAAATATGAAGGCAAACCCACTTTCCTTTCAGTATTTTGCTGCAATTGGCAGAAACAAGCATATTTGCTCATTTGGCCTGAAAATGCTTTTAAGCGCATAAAAACTTACACTCTTGATTTCTGGCTAAATAAAAGCTGTTGCAATGATATTTCCATGCTGAACTGAGTTGTTCTGGGTCAAATATGAAGGCAAACCCACTTTCCCTTCAGTATTTTGCTGCAAATAGCAGAAATCAGCTCATTTGGCCTGAAAATGCTTTTAAGCGCATAAAAACTTACACTCTTGATTTCTGGCTAAATAAAAGCTGGTGCAATGATATTTCCATGCTGAACTGAGTTGTTCTGGGTCAAATATGAAGGCAAACCCACTTTCCCGTCAGTATTTTGCTGCAATTGGCAGAAACAAGCATATTTGCTCATTCGGCCTGAAAATGCTTTTAAGCGCATAAAAACTTACACTCTTGATTTCTGGCTAAATAAAAGCTGTTGCAATGATATTTCCATGCTGAACTGAGTTGTTCTGGGTCAAATATGAAGGCAAACCCACTTTCCCTTCAGTATTTTGCTGCAAATAGCAGAAATCAGCTCATTTGGCCTGAAAATGCTTTTAAGCGCATAAAAACTTACACTCTTGATTTCTGGCTAAATAAAAACTGTTCCAATGATATTTCCATGCTGAACTGAGTTGTTCTGGGTCAAATATGAAGGCAAACCCACTTTCCCTTCAGTATTTTGCTGCAATTGGCAGAAACAAGCATATTTGCTCATTCGGCCTGAAAATGCTTTTAAGCGCATAAAAACTTACACTCTTGATTTCTGGCTAAATAAAAGCTGTTGCAATGATATTTCCATGCTGAACTGAGTTGTTCTGGGTCAAATATGAAGGCAAACCCACTTTCCCTACAGTATTTTGCTGCAAATAGCAGAAATCAGCTCATTTGGCCTGAAAATGCTTTTAAGCGCATAAAAACTTACACTCTTGATTTCTGGCTAAATAAAAGCTGTTGCAATGATATTTCCATGCTGAACTGAGTTGTTCTGGCTCAAATATGAAGGCAAACCCACTTTCCTTTCAGTATTTTGCTGCATTTGGCAGAAATCAGCTCATTCGGCCTGAAAATGCTTTTAAGCGCATAAAAACTTACACTCTTGATTTCTGGCTAAATAAAAGCTGTTGCAATGATATTTCCATGCTGAACTGAGTTGTTCTGGGTCAAATATGAAGGCAAACCCACTTTCCCTTCAGTATTTTGCTGCAAATAGCAGAAATCAGCTCATTTGGCCTGAAAATGCTTTTAAGCGCATAAAAACTTACACTCTTGATTTCTGGCTAAATAAAAGCTGTTGCAATGATATTTCCATGCTGAACTGAGTTGTTCTGGCTCAAATATGAAGGCAAACCCACTTTCCTTTCAGTATTTTGCTGCATTTGGCAGAAATCAGCTCATTCGGCCTGAAAATGCTTTTAAGCGCATAAAAACTTACACTCTTGATTTCTGGCTAAATAAAAGCTGTTGCAATGATATTTCCATGCTGAACTGAGTTGTTCTGGGTCAAATATGAAGGCAAACCCACTTTCCTTTCAGTATTTTGCTGCAATTGGCAGAAACAAGCATATTTGCTCATTCGGCCTGAAAATGCTTTTAAGCGCATAAAAACTTACACTCTTGATTTCTGGCTAAATAAAAGCTGTTGCAATGATATTTCCATGCTGAACTGAGTTGTTCTGGGTCAAATATGAAGGCAAACCCACTTTCCCTTCAGTATTTTGCTGCAAATAGCAGAAATCAGCTCATTTGGCCTGAAAATGCTTTTAAGCGCATAAAAACTTACACTCTTGATTTCTGGCTAAATAAAAGCTGTTGCAATGATATTTCCATGCTGAACTGAGTTGTTCTGGCTCAAATATGAAGGCAAACCCACTTTCCTTTCAGTATTTTGCTGCATTTGGCAGAAATCAGCTCATTCGGCCTGAAAATGCTTTTAAGCGCATAAAAACTTACACTCTTGATTTCTGGCTAAATAAAAGCTGTTGCAATGATATTTCCATGCTTAACTGAGTTGTTCTGGGTCAAATATGAAGGCAAACCCACTTTCCCTTCAGTATTTTGCTGCAAATAGCAGAAATCAGCTCATTTGGCCTAAAAATGCTTTTAAGCGCATAAAAACTTACACTCTTGATTTCTGGCTAAATAAAAGCTGTTGCAATGATATTTCCATGCTGAACTGAGTTGTTCTGGGTCAAATATGAAGGCAAACCCACTTTCCTTTCAGTATTTTGCTGCAATTGGCAGAAACAAGCATATTTGCTCATTCACCCTGAAAATGCTTTTAAGCGCATAAAAACTTACACTCTTGATTTCTGGCTAAATAAAAGCTGTTGCAATGATATTTCCATGCTGAACTGAGTTGTTCTGGGTCAAATATGAAGGCAAACCCACTTTCCCTTCAGTATTTTGCTGCAAATAGCAGAAATCAGCTCATTTGGCCTGAAAATGCTTTTAAGCGCATAAAAACTTACACTCTTGATTTCTGGCTAAATAAAAGCTGTTGCAATGATATTTCCATGCTGAACTGAGTTGTTCTGGGTCAAATATGAAGGCAAACCCACTTTCCCTTCAGTATTTTGCTGCAAATAGCAGAAATCAGCTCATTTGGCCTGAAAATGCTTTTAAGCGCATAAAAACTTACACTCTTGATTTCTGGCTAAATAAAAGCTGTTGCAATGATATTTCCATGCTGAACTGAGTTGTTCTGGGTCAAATATGAAGGAAAACCCACTTTCCCTTCAGTATTTTGCTGCAAATAGCAGAAATCAGCTCATTCGGCCTGAAAATGCTTTTAAGCGCATAAAAACTTACACTGTTGATTTCTGGCTAAATAAAAGCTGTTGCAATGATATTTCCATGCTGAACTGAGTTGTTCTGGGTCAAATATGAAGGCAAACCCACTTTCCCTTCAGTATTTTGCTGCAATTGGCAGAAACAAGCATATTTGCTCATTTGGCCTGAAAATGCTTTTAAGCGCATAAAAACTTACACTCTTGATTTCTGGCTAAATAAAAGCTGTTGCAATGATATTTCCATGCTGAACTGAGTTGTTCTGGGTCAAATATGAAGGCAAACCCACTTTCCCTTCAGTATTTTGCTGCAAATAGCAGAAATCAGCTCATTTGGCCTGAAAATGCTTTTAAGCGCATAAAAACTTACACTCTTGATTTCTGGCTAAATAAAAGCTGGTGCAATGATATTTCCATGCTGAACTGAGTTGTTCTGGGTCAAATATGAAGGCAAACCCACTTTCCCGTCAGTATTTTGCTGCAATTGGCAGAAACAAGCATATTTGCTCATTCGGCCTGAAAATGCTTTTAAGCGCATAAAAACTTACACTCTTGATTTCTGGCTAAATAAAAGCTGTTGCAATGATATTTCCATGCTGAACTGAGTTGTTCTGGGTCAAATATGAAGGCAAACCCACTTTCCCTTCAGTATTTTGCTGCAAATAGCAGAAATCAGCTCATTTGGCCTGAAAATGCTTTTAAGCGCATAAAAACTTACACTCTTGATTTCTGGCTAAATAAAAGCTGGTGCAATGATATTTCCATGCTGAACTGAGTTGTTCTGGGTCAAATATGAAGGCAAACCCACTTTCCCGTCAGTATTTTGCTGCAATTGGCAGAAACAAGCATATTTGCTCATTCGGCCTGAAAATGCTTTTAAGCGCATAAAAACTTACACTCTTGATTTCTGGCTAAATAAAAGCTGTTGCAATGATATTTCCATGCTGAACTGAGTTGTTCTGGGTCAAATATGAAGGCAAACCCACTTTCCCTTCAGTATTTTGCTGCAAATAGCAGAAATTTGCTCATTCGGCCTGAAAATGCTTTTAAGCGCATAAAAACTTACACTCTTGATTTCTGGCTAAATAAAAGCTGTTGCAATGATATTTCCATGCTGAACTGAGTTGTTCTGGGTCAAATATGAAGGCAAACCCACTTTCCCTTCAGTATTTTGCTGCAAATAGCAGAAATCAGCTCATTTGGCCTGAAAATGCTTTTAAGCGCATAAAAACTTACACTCTTGATTTCTGGCTAAATAAAAGCTGTTGCAATGATATTTCCATGCTGAACTGAGTTGTTCTGGGTCAAATATGAAGGCAAACCCACTTTCCCTTCAGTATTTTGCTGCAAATATCAGAAATCAGCTCATTCGGCCTGAAAATGCTTTTAAGCGCATAAAAACTTACACTCTTGATTTCTGGCTAAATAAAAGCTGTTGCAATGATATTTCCATGCTGAACTGAGTTGTTCTGGGTCAAATATGAAGGCAAACCCACTTTCCTTTCAGTATTTTGCTGCAATTGGCAGAAACAAGCATATTTGCTCATTCGGCCTGAAAATGCTTTTAAGCGCATAAAAACTTACACTCTTGATCTCTGGCTAAATAAAAGCTGTTGCAATGATATTTCCATGCTGAACTGAGTTGTTCTGGGTCAAATATGAAGGAAAACCCACTTTCCCTTCAGTATTTTGCTGCAAATAGCAGAAATCAGCTCATTCGGCCTGAAAATGCTTTTAAGCGCATAAAAACTTACACTGTTGATTTCTGGCTAAATAAAAGCTGTTGCAATGATATTTCCATGCTGAACTGAGTTGTTCTGGGTCAAATATGAAGGCAAACCCACTTTCCTTTCAGTATTTTGCTGCAATTGGCAGAAACAAGCATATTTGCTCATTCGGCCTGAAAATGCTTTTAAGCGCATAAAAACTTACACTCTTGATTTCTGGCTAAATAAAAGCTGTTGCAATGATATTTCCATGCTGAACTGAGTTGTTCTGGGTCAAATATGAAGGCAAACCCACTTTCCCTTCAGTATTTTGCTGCAAATAGCAGAAATCAGCTCATTTGGCCTGAAAATGCTTTTAAGCGCATAAAAACTTACACTCTTGATTTCTGGCTAAATAAAAGCTGTTGCAATGATATTTCCATGCTGAACTGAGTTGTTCTGGGTCAAATATGAAGGCAAACCCACTTTCCCTTCAGTATTTTGCTGCAAATAGCAGAAATCAGCTCATTTGGCCTGAAAATGCTTTTAAGCGCATAAAAACTTACACTCTTGATTTCTGGCTAAATAAAAGCTGTTGCAATGATATTTCCATGCTGAACTGAGTTGTTCTGGGTCAAATATGAAGGAAAACCCACTTTCCCTTCAGTATTTTGCTGCAAATAGCAGAAATCAGCTCATTCGGCCTGAAAATGCTTTTAAGCGCATAAAAACTTACACTGTTGATTTCTGGCTAAATAAAAGCTGTTGCAATGATATTTCCATGCTGAACTGAGTTGTTCTGGGTCAAATATGAAGGCAAACCCACTTTCCTTTCAGTATTTTGCTGCAATTGGCAGAAACAAGCATATTTGCTCATTTGGCCTGAAAATGCTTTTAAGCGCATAAAAACTTACACTCTTGATTTCTGGCTAAATAAAAGCTGTTGCAATGATATTTCCATGCTGAACTGAGTTGTTCTGGGTCAAATATGAAGGCAAACCCACTTTCCCTTCAGTATTTTGCTGCAAATAGCAGAAATCAGCTCATTTGGCCTGAAAATGCTTTTAAGCGCATAAAAACTTACACTCTTGATTTCTGGCTAAATAAAAGCTGGTGCAATGATATTTCCATGCTGAACTGAGTTGTTCTGGGTCAAATATGAAGGCAAACCCACTTTCCCGTCAGTATTTTGCTGCAATTGGCAGAAACAAGCATATTTGCTCATTCGGCCTGAAAATGCTTTTAAGCGCATAAAAACTTACACTCTTGATTTCTGGCTAAATAAAAGCTGTTGCAATGATATTTCCATGCTGAACTGAGTTGTTCTGGGTCAAATATGAAGGCAAACCCACTTTCCCTTCAGTATTTTGCTGCAAATAGCAGAAATCAGCTCATTTGGCCTGAAAATGCTTTTAAGCGCATAAAAACTTACACTCTTGATTTCTGGCTAAATAAAAACTGTTCCAATGATATTTCCATGCTGAACTGAGTTGTTCTGGGTCAAATATGAAGGCAAACCCACTTTCCCTTCAGTATTTTGCTGCAATTGGCAGAAACAAGCATATTTGCTCATTCGGCCTGAAAATGCTTTTAAGCGCATAAAAACTTACACTCTTGATTTCTGGCTAAATAAAAGCTGTTGCAATGATATTTCCATGCTGAACTGAGTTGTTCTGGGTCAAATATGAAGGCAAACCCACTTTCCCTACAGTATTTTGCTGCAAATAGCAGAAATCAGCTCATTTGGCCTGAAAATGCTTTTAAGCGCATAAAAACTTACACTCTTGATTTCTGGCTAAATAAAAGCTGTTGCAATGATATTTCCATGCTGAACTGAGTTGTTCTGGCTCAAATATGAAGGCAAACCCACTTTCCTTTCAGTATTTTGCTGCATTTGGCAGAAATCAGCTCATTCGGCCTGAAAATGCTTTTAAGCGCATAAAAACTTACACTCTTGATTTCTGGCTAAATAAAAGCTGTTGCAATGATATTTCCATGCTGAACTGAGTTGTTCTGGGTCAAATATGAAGGCAAACCCACTTTCCTTTCAGTATTTTGCTGCAATTGGCAGAAACAAGCATATTTACTCATTCGGCCTGAAAATGCTTTTAAGCCCATAAAAACTTACACTCTTGATTTCTGGCTAAATAAAAGCTGTTGCAATGATATTTCCATGCTGAACTGAGTTGTTCTGGGTCAAATATGAAGGCAAACCCACTTTCCCTTCAGTATTTTGCTGCAAATAGCAGAAATCAGCTCATTTGGCCTGAAAATGCTTTTAAGCGCATAAAAACTTACACTCTTGATTTCTGGCTAAATAAAAGCTGTTGCAATGATATTTCCATGCTGAACTGAGTTGTTCTGGCTCAAATATGAAGGCAAACCCACTTTCCTTTCAGTATTTTGCTGCATTTGGCAGAAATCAGCTCATTCGGCCTGAAAATGCTTTTAAGCGCATAAAAACTTACACTCTTGATTTCTGGCTAAATAAAAGCTGTTGCAATGATATTTCCATGCTTAACTGAGTTGTTCTGGGTCAAATATGAAGGCAAACCCACTTTCCCTTCAGTATTTTGCTGCAAATAGCAGAAATCAGCTCATTTGGCCTGAAAATGCTTTTAAGCGCATAAAAACTTACACTCTTGATTTCTGGCTAAATAAAAGCTGTTGCAATGATATTTCCATGCTGAACTGAGTTGTTCTGGGTCAAATATGAAGGCAAACCCACTTTCCTTTCAGTATTTTGCTGCAATTGGCAGAAACAAGCATATTTGCTCATTCACCCTGAAAATGCTTTTAAGCGCATAAAAACTTACACTCTTGATTTCTGGCTAAATAAAAGCTGTTGCAATGATATTTCCATGCTGAACTGAGTTGTTCTGGGTCAAATATGAAGGCAAACCCACTTTCCCTTCAGTATTTTGCTGCAAATAGCAGAAATCAGCTCATTTGGCCTGAAAATGCTTTTAAGCGCATAAAAACTTACACTCTTGATTTCTGGCTAAATAAAAGCTGTTGCAATGATATTTCCATGCTGAACTGAGTTGTTCTGGGTCAAATATGAAGGCAAACCCACTTTCCCTTCAGTATTTTGCTGCAAATAGCAGAAATCAGCTCATTTGGCCTGAAAATGCTTTTAAGCGCATAAAAACTTACACTCTTGATTTCTGGCTAAATAAAAGCTGTTGCAATGATATTTCCATGCTGAACTGAGTTGTTCTGGGTCAAATATGAAGGAAAACCCACTTTCCCTTCAGTATTTTGCTGCAAATAGCAGAAATCAGCTCATTCGGCCTGAAAATGCTTTTAAGCGCATAAAAACTTACACTCTTGATTTCTGGCTAAATAAAAGCTGTTGCAATGATATTTCCATGCTGAACTGAGTTGTTCTGGGTCAAATATGAAGGCAAACCCACTTTCCTTTCAGTATTTTGCTGCAATTGGCAGAAACAAGCATATTTGCTCATTTGGCCTGAAAATGCTTTTAAGCGCATAAAAACTTACACTCTTGATTTCTGGCTAAATAAAAGCTGTTGCAATGATATTTCCATGCTGAACTGAGTTGTTCTGGGTCAAATATGAAGGCAAACCCACTTTCCCTTCAGTATTTTGCTGCAAATAGCAGAAATCAGCTCATTTGGCCTGAAAATGCTTTTAAGCGCATAAAAACTTACACTCTTGATTTCTGGCTAAATAAAAGCTGGTGCAATGATATTTCCATGCTGAACTGAGTTGTTCTGGGTCAAATATGAAGGCAAACCCACTTTCCCGTCAGTATTTTGCTGCAATTGGCAGAAACAAGCATATTTGCTCATTCGGCCTGAAAATGCTTTTAAGCGCATAAAAACTTACACTCTTGATTTCTGGCTAAATAAAAGCTGTTGCAATGATATTTCCATGCTGAACTGAGTTGTTCTGGGTCAAATATGAAGGCAAACCCACTTTCCCTTCAGTATTTTACTGCAAATAGCAGAAATCAGCTCATTTGGCCTGAAAATGCTTTTAAGCGCATAAAAACTTACACTCTTGATTTCTGGCTAAATAAAAGCTGGTGCAATGATATTTCCATGCTGAACTGAGTTGTTCTGGGTCAAATATGAAGGCAAACCCACTTTCCCGTCAGTATTTTGCTGCAATTGGCAGAAACAAGCATATTTGCTCATTCGGCCTGAAAATGCTTTTAAGCGCATAAAAACTTACACTCTTGATTTCTGGCTAAATAAAAGCTGTTGCAATGATATTTCCATGCTGAACTGAGTTGTTCTGGGTCAAATATGAAGGCAAACCCACTTTCCCTTCAGTATTTTGCTGCAAATAGCAGAAATTTGCTCATTCGGCCTGAAAATGCTTTTAAGCGCATAAAAACTTACACTCTTGATTTCTGGCTAAATAAAAGCTGTTGCAATGATATTTCCATGCTGACCTGAGTTGTTCTGGGTCAAATATGAAGGCAAACCCACTTTCCCTTCAGTATTTTGCTGCAAATAGCAGAAATCAGCTCATTTGGCCTGAAAATGCTTTTAAGCGCATAAAAACTTACACTCTTGATTTCTGGCTAAATAAAAGCTGTTGCAATGATATTTCCATGCTGAACTGAGTTGTTCTGGGTCAAATATGAAGGCAAACCCACTTTCCCTTCAGTATTTTGCTGCAAATAGCAGAAATCAGCTCATTCGGCCTGAAAATGCTTTTAAGCGCATAAAAACTTACACTCTTGATTTCTGGCTAAATAAAAGCTGTTGCAATGATATTTCCATGCTGAACTGAGTTGTTCTGGGTCAAATATGAAGGCAAACCCACTTTCCTTTCAGTATTTTGCTGCAATTGGCAGAAACAAGCATATTTGCTCATTCGGCCTGAAAATGCTTTTAAGCGCATAAAAACTTACACTCTTGATTTCTGGCTAAATAAAAGCTGTTGCAATGATATTTCCATGCTGAACTGAGTTGTTCTGGGTCAAATATGAAGGAAAACCCACTTTCCCTTCAGTATTTTGCTGCAAATAGCAGAAATCAGCTCATTCGGCCTGAAAATGCTTTTAAGCGCATAAAAACTTACACTGTTGATTTCTGGCTAAATAAAAGCTGTTGCAATGATATTTCCATGCTGAACTGAGTTGTTCTGGGTCAAATATGAAGGCAAACCCACTTTCCTTTCAGTATTTTGCTGCAATTGGCAGAAACAAGCATATTTGCTCATTCGGCCTGAAAATGCTTTTAAGCGCATAAAAACTTACACTCTTGATTTCTGGCTAAATAAAAGCTGTTGCAATGATATTTCCATGCTGAACTGAGTTGTTCTGGGTCAAATATGAAGGCAAACCCACTTTCCCTTCAGTATTTTGCTGCAAATAGCAGAAATCAGCTCATTTGGCCTGAAAATGCTTTTAAGCGCATAAAAACTTACACTCTTGATTTCTGGCTAAATAAAAGCTGTTGCAATGATATTTCCATGCTGAACTGAGTTGTTCTGGGTCAAATATGAAGGCAAACCCACTTTCCCTTCAGTATTTTGCTGCAAATAGCAGAAATCAGCTCATTCGGCCTGAAAATGCTTTTAAGCGCATAAAAACTTACACTCTTGATTTCTGGCTAAATAAAAGCTGTTGCAATGATATTTCCATGCTGAACTGAGTTGTTCTGGGTCAAATATGAAGGCAAACCCACTTTCCTTTCAGTATTTTGCTGCAATTGGCAGAAACAAGCATATTTGCTCATTCGGCCTGAAAATGCTTTTAAGCGCATAAAAACTTACACTCTTGATTTCTGGCTAAATAAAAGCTGTTGCAATGATATTTCCATGCTGAACTGAGTTGTTCTGGGTCAAATATGAAGGAAAACCCACTTTCCCTTCAGTATTTTGCTGCAAATAGCAGAAATCAGCTCATTCGGCCTGAAAATGCTTTTAAGCGCATAAAAACTTACACTGTTGATTTCTGGCTAAATAAAAGCTGTTGCAATGATATTTCCATGCTGAACTGAGTTGTTCTGGGTCAAATATGAAGGCAAACCCACTTTCCTTTCAGTATTTTGCTGCAATTGGCAGAAACAAGCATATTTGCTCATTCGGCCTGAAAATGCTTTTAAGCGCATAAAAACTTACACTCTTGATTTCTGGCTAAATAAAAGCTGTTGCAATGATATTTCCATGCTGAACTGAGTTGTTCTGGGTCAAATATGAAGGCAAACCCACTTTCCCTTCAGTATTTTGCTGCAAATAGCAGAAATCAGCTCATTTGGCCTGAAAATGCTTTTAAGCGCATAAAAACTTACACTCTTGATTTCTGGCTAAATAAAAGCTGTTGCAATGATATTTCCATGCTGAACTGAGTTGTTCTGGGTCAAATATGAAGGCAAACCCACTTTCCCTTCAGTATTTTGCTGCAAATAGCAGAAATCAGCTCATTTGGCCTGAAAATGCTTTTAAGCGCATAAAAACTTACACTCTTGATTTCTGGCTAAATAAAAGCTGTTGCAATGATATTTCCATGCTGAACTGAGTTGTTCTGGGTCAAATATGAAGGCAAACCCACTTTCCCTTCAGTATTTTGCTGCAAATAGCAGAAATCAGCTCATTTGGCCTGAAAATGCTTTAAAGCGCATAAAAACTTACACTCTTGATTTCTGGCTAAATAAAAGCTGTTGCAATGATATTTCCATGCTGAACTGAGTTGTTCTGGGTCAAATATGAAGGAAAACCCACTTTCCCTTCAGTATTTTGCTGCAAATAGCAGAAATCAGCTCATTCGGCCTGAAAATGCTTTTAAGCGCATAAAAACTTACACTGTTGATTTCTGGCTAAATAAAAGCTGTTGCAATGATATTTCCATGCTGAACTGAGTTGTTCTGGGTCAAATATGAAGGCAAACCCACTTTCCTTTCAGTATTTTGCTGCAATTGGCAGAAACAAGCATATTTGCTCATTTGGCCTGAAAATGCTTTTAAGCGCATAAAAACTTACACTCTTGATTTCTGGCTAAATAAAAGCTGTTGCAATGATATTTCCATGCTGAACTGAGTTGTTCTGGGTCAAATATGAAGGCAAACCCACTTTCCCTTCAGTATTTTGCTGCAAATAGCAGAAATCAGCTCATTTGGCCTGAAAATGCTTTTAAGCGCATAAAAACTTACACTCTTGATTTCTGGCTAAATAAAAGCTGGTGCAATGATATTTCCATGCTGAACTGAGTTGTTCTGGGTCAAATATGAAGGCAAACCCACTTTCCCGTCAGTATTTTGCTGCAATTGGCAGAAACAAGCATATTTGCTCATTCGGCCTGAAAATGCTTTTAAGCGCATAAAAACTTACACTCTTGATTTCTGGCTAAATAAAAGCTGTTGCAATGATATTTCCATGCTGAACTGAGTTGTTCTGGGTCAAATATGAAGGAAAACCCACTTTCCCTTCAGTATTTTGCTGCAAATAGCAGAAATCAGCTCATTCGGCCTGAAAATGCTTTTAAGCGCATAAAAACTTACACTGTTGATTTCTGGCTAAATAAAAGCTGTTGCAATGATATTTCCATGCTGAACTGAGTTGTTCTGGGTCAAATATGAAGGCAAACCCACTTTCCTTTCAGTATTTTGCTGCAATTGGCAGAAACAAGCATATTTGCTCATTCGGCCTGAAAATGCTTTTAAGCGCATAAAAACTTACACTCTTGATTTCTGGCTAAATAAAAGCTGTTGCAATGATATTTCCATGCTGAACTGAGTTGTTCTGGGTCAAATATGAAGGCAAACCCACTTTCCCTTCAGTATTTTGCTGCAAATAGCAGAAATTTGCTCATTCGGCCTGAAAATGCTTTTAAGCGCATAAAAACTTACACTCTTGATTTCTGGCTAAATAAAAGCTGTTGCAATGATATTTCCATGCTGAACTGAGTTGTTCTGGGTCAAATATGAAGGCAAACCCACTTTCCCTTCAGTATTTTGCTGCAAATAGCAGAAATCAGCTCATTTGGCCTGAAAATGCTTTAAAGCGCATAAAAACTTACACTCTTGATTTCTGGCTAAATAAAAGCTGTTGCAATGATATTTCCATGCTGAACTGAGTTGTTCTGGGTCAAATATGAAGGAAAACCCACTTTCCCTTCAGTATTTTGCTGCAAATAGCAGAAATCAGCTCATTCGGCCTGAAAATGCTTTTAAGCGCATAAAAACTTACACTGTTGATTTCTGGCTAAATAAAAGCTGTTGCAATGATATTTCCATGCTGAACTGAGTTGTTCTGGGTCAAATATGAAGGCAAACCCACTTTCCTTTCAGTATTTTGCTGCAATTGGCAGAAACAAGCATATTTGCTCATTTGGCCTGAAAATGCTTTTAAGCGCATAAAAACTTACACTCTTGATTTCTGGCTAAATAAAAGCTGTTGCAATGATATTTCCATGCTGAACTGAGTTGTTCTGGGTCAAATATGAAGGCAAACCCACTTTCCCTTCAGTATTTTGCTGCAAATAGCAGAAATCAGCTCATTTGGCCTGAAAATGCTTTTAAGCGCATAAAAACTTACACTCTTGATTTCTGGCTAAATAAAAGCTGGTGCAATGATATTTCCATGCTGAACTGAGTTGTTCTGGGTCAAATATGAAGGCAAACCCACTTTCCCGTCAGTATTTTGCTGCAATTGGCAGAAACAAGCATATTTGCTCATTCGGCCTGAAAATGCTTTTAAGCGCATAAAAACTTACACTCTTGATTTCTGGCTAAATAAAAGCTGTTGCAATGATATTTCCATGCTGAACTGAGTTGTTCTGGGTCAAATATGAAGGCAAACCCACTTTCCCTTCAGTATTTTGCTGCAAATAGCAGAAATCAGCTCATTTGGCCTGAAAATGCTTTTAAGCGCATAAAAACTTACACTCTTGATTTCTGGCTAAATAAAAGCTGTTGCAATGATATTTCCATGCTGAACTGAGTTGTTCTGGCTCAAATATGAAGGCAAACCCACTTTCCTTTCAGTATTTTGCTGCATTTGGCAGAAATCAGCTCATTCGGCCTGAAAATGCTTTTAAGCGCATAAAAACTTACACTCTTGATTTCTGGCTAAATAAAAGCTGTTGCAATGATATTTCCATGCTGAACTGAGTTGTTCTGGGTCAAATATGAAGGCAAACCCACTTTCCTTTCAGTATTTTGCTGCAATTGGCAGAAACAAGCATATTTGCTCATTCGGCCTGAAAATGCTTTTAAGCGCATAAAAACTTACACTCTTGATTTCTGGCTAAATGAAAGCTGTTGCAATGATATTTCCATGCTGAACTGAGTTGTTCTGGGTCAAATATGAAGGCAAACCCACTTTCCCTTCAGTATTTTGCTGCAAATAGCAGAAATCAGCTCATTTGGCCTGAAAATGCTTTTAAGCGCATAAAAACTTACACTCTTGATTTCTGGCTAAATAAAAGCTGTTGCAATGATATTTCCATGCTGAACTGAGTTGTTCTGGGTCAAATATGAAGGCAAACCCACTTTCCTTTCAGTATTTTGCTGCAATTGGCAGAAACAAGCATATTTGCTCATTCGGCCTGAAAATGCTTTTAAGCGCATAAAAACTTACACTCTTGATTTCTGGCTAAATAAAAGCTGTTGCAATGATATTTCCATGCTGAACTGAGTTGTTCTGGGTCAAATATGAAGGCAAACCCACTTTCCTTTCAGTATTTTGCTGCAATTGGCAGAAACAAGCATATTTGCTCATTCGGCCTGAAAATGCTTTTAAGCGCATAAAAACTTACACTCTTGATTTCTGGCTAAATAAAAGCTGTTGCAATGATATTTCCATGCTGAACTGAGTTGTTCTGGGTCAAATATGAAGGCAAACCCACTTTCCTTTCAGTATTTTGCTGCAATTGGCAGAAACAAGCATATTTGCTCATTAACCCTGAAAATGCTTTTAAGCGCATAAAAACTTACACTCTTGATTTCTGGCTAAATAAAAGCTGTTGCAATGATATTTCCATGCTGAACTGAGTTGTTCTGGGTCAAATATGAAGGCAAACCCACTTTCCCTTCAGTATTTTGCTGCAAATAGCAGAAATCAGCTCATTTGGCCTGAAAATGCTTTTAAGCGCATAAAAACTTACACTCTTGATTTCTGGCTAAATAAAAGCTGTTGCAATGATATTTCCATGCTGAACTGAGTTGTTCTGGGTCAAATATGAAGGCAAACCCACTTTCCTTTCAGTATTTTGCTGCAAATAGCAGAAATCAGCTCATTTGGCCTGAAAATGCTTTTAAGCGCATAAAAACTTACACTCTTGATTTCTGGCTAAATAAAAGCTGTTGCAATGATATTTCCATGCTGAACTGAGTTGTTCTGGGTCAAATATGAAGGAAAACCCACTTTCCTTTCAGTATTTTGCTGCAATTGGCAGAAACAAGCATATTTGCTGATTCGGCCTGAAAATGCTTTTAAGCGCATAAAAACTTACACTCTTGATTTCTGGCTAAATGAAAGCTGTTGCAATGATATTTCCATGCTGAACTGAGTTGTTCTGGGTCAAATATGAAGGCAAACCCACTTTCCCTTCAGTTTTTTGCTGCAAATAGCAGAAATCAGCTCATTTGGCCTGAAAATGCTTTTAAGCGCATAAAAACTTACACTCTTGATTTCTGGCTAAATAAAAGCTGTTGCAATGATATTTCCATGCTGAACTGAGTTGTTCTGGGTCAAATATGAAGGCAAACCCACTTTCCTTTCAGTATTTTGCTGCAATTGGCAGAAACAAGCATATTTGCTCATTCGGCCTGAAAATGCTTTTAAGCGCATAAAAACTTACACTCTTGATTTCTGGCTAAATAAAAGCTGTTGCAATGATATTTCCATGCTGAACTGAGTTGTTCTGGGTCAAATATGAAGGCAAACCCACTTTCCTTTCAGTATTTTGCTGCAATTGGCAGAAACAAGCATATTTGCTCATTCACCCTGAAAATGCTTTTAAGCGCATAAAAACTTACACTCTTGATTTCTGGCTAAATAAAAGCTGTTGCATTGATATTTCCATGCTGAACTGAGTTGTTCTGGGTCAAATATGAAGGCAAACCCACTTTCCCTTCAGTATTTTGCTGCAAATAGCAGAAATCAGCTCATTTGGCCTGAAAATGCTTTTAAGCGCATAAAAACTTACACTCTTGATTTCTGGCTAAATAAAAGCTGTTGCAATGATATTTCCATGCTGAACTGAGTTGTTCTGGGTCAAATATGAAGGCAAACCCACTTTCCTTTCAGTATTTTGCTGCAATTGGCAGAAACAAGCATATTTGCTCATTCGGCCTGAAAATGCTTTTAAGCGCATAAAAACTTACACTCTTGATTTCTGGCTAAATAAAAGCTGTTGCAATGATATTTCCATGCTGAACTGAGTTGTACTGGGTCAAATATGAAGGCAAACCCACTTTCCCTTCAGTATTTTGCTGCAAATAGCAGAAATCAGCTCATTTGGCCTGAAAATGCTTTTAAGCGCATAAAAACTTACACTCTTGATTTCTGGCTAAATAAAAGCTGTTCCAATGATATTTCCATGCTGAACTGAGTTGTTCTGGGTCAAATATGAAGGCAAACCCACTTTCCCTTCAGTATTTTGCTGCAATTGGCAGAAACAAGCATATTTGCTCATTCGGCCCGAAAATGCTTTTAAGCGCATAAAAACTTACACTCTTGATTTCTGGCTAAATAAAAGCTGTTGCAATGATATTTCCATGCTGAACTGAGTTGTTCTGGGTCAAATATGAAGGCAAACCCACTTTCCTTTCAGTATTTTGCTGCAATTGGCAGAAACAAGCATATTTGCTCATTCGGCCTGAAAATGCTTTTAAGCGCATAAAAACTTACACTCTTGATTTCTGGCTAAATAAAAGCTGTTGCAATGATATTTCCATGCTGAACTGAGTTGTTCTGGGTCAAATATGAAGGCAAACCCACTTTCCCTTCAGTATTTTGCTGCAATTGGCAGAAACAAGCATATTTGCTCATTCGGCCTGAAAATGCTTTTAAGCGCATAAAAACTTACACTCTTGATTTCTGGCTAAATAAAAGCTGTTGCAATGATATTTCCATGCTGAACTGAGTTGTTCTGGGTCAAATATGAAGGCAAACCCACTTTCCCTTCAGTATTTTGCTGCAAATAGCAGAAATCAGCTCATTTGGCCTGAAAATGCTTTTAAGCGCATAAAAACTTACACTCTTGATTTCTGGCTAAATAAAAGCTGTTGCAATGATATTTCCATGCTGAACTGAGTTGTTCTGGGTCAAATATGAAGGCAAACCCACTTTCCCTTCAGTATTTTGCTGCAAATAGCAGAAATCAGCTCATTTGGCCTGAAAATGCTTTTAAGCGCATAAAAACTTACACTCTTGATTTCTGGCTAAATAAAAGCTGTTGCAATGATATTTCCATGCTGAACTGAGTTGTTCTGGGTCAAATATGAAGGCAAACCCACTTTCCTTTCAGTATTTTGCTGCAATTGGCAGAAACAAGCATATTTGCTCATTCGGCCTGAAAATGCTTTTAAGCGCATAAAAACTTACACTCTTGATTTCTGGCTAAATAAAAGCTGTTGCAATGATATTTCCATGCTGAACTGAGTTGTTCTGGGTCAAATATGAAGGCAAACCCACTTTCCTTTCAGTATTTTGCTGCAAATAGCAGAAATCAGCTCATTTGGCCTGAAAATGCTTTTAAGCGCATAAAAACTTACACTCTTGATTTCTGGCTAAATAAAAGCTGTTGCAATGATATTTCCATGCTGAACTGAGTTGTTCTGGGTCAAATATGAAGGCAAACCCACTTTCCCTTCAGTATTTTGCTGCAAATAGCAGAAATCAGCTCATTTGGCCTGAAAATGCTTTTAAGCGCATAAAAACTTACACTCTTGATTTCTGGCTAAATAAAAGCTGTTGCAATGATATTTCCATGCTGAACTGAGTTGTTCTGGGTCAAATATGAAGGAAAACCCACTTTCCTTTCAGTATTTTGCTGCAATTGGCAGAAACAAGCATATTTGCTCATTCGGCCCGAAAATGCTTTTAAGCGCATAAAAACTTACACTCTTGATTTCTGGCTAAATAAAAGCTGTTGCAATGATATTTCCATGCTGAACTGAGTTGTTCTGGGTCAAATATGAAGGCAAACCCACTTTCCCTTCAGTATTTTGCTGCAAATAGCAGAAATCAGCTCATTTGGCCTGAAAATGCTTTTAAGCGCATAAAAACTTACACTCTTGATTTCTGGCTAAATAAAAGCTGTTGCAATGATATTTCCATGCTGAACTGAGTTGTTCTGGGTCAAATATGAAGGCAAACCCACTTTCCTTTCAGTATTTTGCTGCAATTGGCAGAAACAAGCATATTTGCTCATTCGGCCTGAAAATGCTTTTAAGCGCATAAAAACTTACACTCTTGATTTCTGGCTAAATAAAAGCTGTTGCAATGATATTTCCATGCTGAACTGAGTTGTTCTGGGTCAAATATGAAGGCAAACCTACTTTCCCTTCAGTATTTTGCTGCAAATAGCAGAAATCAGCTCATTTGGCCTGAAAATGCTTTTAAGCGCATAAAAACTTACACTCTTGATTTCTGGCTAAATAAAAGCTGTTGCAATGATATTTCCATGCTGAACTGAGTTGTTCTGGGTCAAATATGAAGGCAAACCCACTTTCCTTTCAGTATTTTGCTGCAATTGGCAGAAACAAGCATATTTGCTCATTCGGCCTGAAAATGCTTTTAAGCGCATAAAAACTTACACTCTTGATTTCTGGCTAAATAAAAGCTGTTGCAATGATATTTCCATGCTGAACTGAGTTGTTCTGGGTCAAATATGAAGGCAAACCCACTTTCCCTTCAGTATTTTGCTGCAAATAGCAGAAATCAGCTCATTTGGCCTGAAAATGCTTTTAAGCGCATAAAAACTTACACTCTTGATTTCTGGCTAAATAAAAGCTGTTCCAATGATATTTCCATGCTGAACTGAGTTGTTCTGGGTCAAATATGAAGGCAAACCCACTTTCCCTTCAGTATTTTGCTGCAATTGGCAGAAACAAGCATATTTGCTCATTCGGCCCGAAAATGCTTTTAAGCGCATAAAAACTTACACTCTTGATTTCTGGCTAAATAAAAGCTGTTGCAATGATATTTCCATGCTGAACTGAGTTGTTCTGGGTCAAATATGAAGGCAAACCCACTTTCCCTTCAGTATTTTGCTGCAAATAGCAGAAATCAGCTCATTTGGCCTGAAAATGCTTTTAAGCGCATAAAAACTTACACTCTTGATTTCTGGCTAAATAAAAGCTGTTGCAATGATATTTCCATGCTGAACTGAGTTGTTCTGGGTCAAATATGAAGGCAAACCCACTTTCCTTTCAGTATTTTGCTGCAATTGGCAGAAACAAGCATATTTGCTCATTCGGCCTGAAAATGCTTTTAAGCGCATAAAAACTTACACTCTTGATGTCTGACTAAATAAAAGTTGTTGCAATGATATTTCCATGCTGAACTGAGTTGTTCTGGGTCAAATATGAAGGCAAACCCACTTTCCCTTCAGTATTTTGCTGCAAATAGCAGAAATCAGCTCATTTGGCCTGAAAATGCTTTTAAGCGCATAAAGACTTACACTCTTGATTTCTGGCTAAATAAAAGCTGTTGCAATGATATTTCCATGCTGAACTGAGTTGTTCTGGGTCAAATATGAAGGCAAACCCACTTTCCTTTCAGTATTTTGCTGCAATTGGCAGAAACAAGCATATTTGCTCATTCGGCCTGAAAATGCTTTTAAGCGCATAAAAACTTACACTCTTGATTTCTGGCTAAATAAAAGCTGTTGCAATGATATTTCCATGCTGAACTGAGTTGTTCTGGGTCAAATATGAAGGCAAACCCACTTTCCTTTCAGTATTTTGCTGCAATTGGCAGAAACAAGCATATTTGCTCATTCGGCCTGAAAATGCTTTTAAGCGCATAAAAACTTACACTCTTGATTTCTGGCTAAATAAAAGCTGTTGCAATGATATTTCCATGCTGAACTGAGTTGTTCTGGGTCAAATATGAAGGCAAACCCACTTTTCCTTCAGTATTTTGCTGCAAATAGCAGAAATCAGCTCATTTGGCCTGAAAATGCTTTTAAGCGCATAAAAACTTACACTCTTGATTTCTGGCTAAATAAAAGCTGTTGCAATGATATTTCCATGCTGAACTGAGTTGTTCTGGGTCAAATATGAAGGCAAACCCACTTTCCTTTCAGTATTTTGCTGCAAATAGCAGAAATCAGCTCATTTGGCCTGAAAATGCTTTTAAGCGCATAAAAACTTACACTCTTGATTTCTGGCTAAATAAAAGCTGTTGCAATGATATTTCCATGCTGAACTGAGTTGTTCTGGGTCAAATATGAAGGCAAACCCACTTTCCTTTCAGTATTTTGCTGCAATTGGCAGAAACAAGCATATTTGCTCATTCGGCCTGAAAATGCTTTTAAGCGCATAAAAACTTACACTCTTGATTTCTGGCTAAATAAAAGCTGTTGCAATGATATTTCCATGCTGAACTGAGTTGTTCTGGGTCAAATATGAAGGCAAACCCACTTTCCTTTCAGTATTTTGCTGCAAATAGCAGAAATCAGCTCATTTGGCCTGAAAATGCTTTTAAGCGCATTAAAACTTACACTCTTGATTTCTGGCTAAATAAAAGCTGTTGCAATGATATTTCCATGCTGAACTGAGTTGTTCTGGGTCAAATATGAAGGCAAACCCACTTTCCTTTCAGTATTTTGCTGCAAATAGCAGAAATCAGCTCATTTGGCCTGAAAATGCTTTTAAGTGCATAAAAACTTACACTCTTGATTTCTGGCTAAATAAAAGCTGTTGCAATGATATTTCCATGCTGAACTGAGTTGTTCTGGGTCAAATATGAAGGCAAACCCACTTTCCTTTCAGTATTTTGCTGCAATTGGCAGAAACAAGCATATTTGCTCATTCGGCCTGAAAATGCTTTTAAGCGCATAAAAACTTACACTCTTGATTTCTGGCTAAATAAAAGCTGTTGCAATGATATTTCCATGCTGAACTGAGTTGTTCTGGGTCAAATATGAAGGCAAACCCACTTTCCATTCAGTATTTTGCTGCAATTGGCAGAAACAAGCATATTTGCTCATTCGGCCTGAAAATGCTTTTAAGCGCATAAAAACTTACACTCTTGATTTCTGGCTAGATAAAAGCTGTTGCAATGATATTTCCATGCTGAACTGAGTTTTTCTGGGTCAAATATGAAGGCAAACCCACTTTCCTTTCAGTATTTTGCTGCAATTGGCAGAAACAAGCATAATTGCTCATTCGGCCTGAAAATGCTTTTAAGCGCATAAAAACTTACACTCTTGATTTCTGGCTAAATAAAAGCTGTTGCAATGATATTTCCATGCTGAACTGAGTTGTTCTGGGTCAAATATGAAGGCAAACCCACTTTCCCTTCAGTATTTTGCTGCAAATAGCAGAAATCAACTCATTTGGCCTGAAAATGCTTTTAAGCGCATAAAAACTTACACTCTTGATTTCTCTCAAAATAAAAGCTGTTGCAATGATATTTCCATGCTGAACTGAGTTGTTCTGGGTCAAATATGAAGGCAAACCCACTTTCCTTTCAGTATTTTGCTGCAATTGGCAGAAACAAACATATTTGCTCATTCGGCCTGAAAATCCTTTTAAGCGCATAAAAACTTACACTCTTGATTTCTGGCTAAATAAAAGCTGTTGCAATGATATTTCCATGCTGAACTGAGTTGTTCTGTGTCAAATATGAAGGCAAACCCACTTTCCCTTCAGTATTTTGCTGCAAATAGCAGAAACAAGCATATTTGCTCATTCGGCCTGAAAATGCTTTTAAGCGCATAAAAACTTACACTCTTGATTTCTGGCTAAATAAAAGCTGTTGCAATGATATTTCCATGCTGAACTGAGTTGTTCTGGGTCAAATATGAAGGCAAACCCACTTTCCTTTCAGTATTTTGCTGCAAATAGCAGAAATCAGCTCATTTGGCCTGAAAATGCTTTTAAGCGCATAAAAACTTACACTCTTGATTTCTGGCAAAATAAAAGCTGTTGCAATGATATTTCCATGCTGAACTGAGTTGTTCTGGGTCAAATATGAAGGCATACCCACTTTCCTTTCAGTATTTTGCTGCAATTGGCAGAAACAAGCATATTTGCTCATTCGGCCTGAAAATGCTTTTAAGGGCATAAAAACTTACACTCTTGATTTCTGGCTAAATAAAAGCTGTTGCAATGATATTTCCATGCTGAACTGAATTGTTCTGGGTCAAATATGAAGGCATACCCACTTTCCTTTCAGTATTTTGCTGCAATTGGCAGAAACAAGCATATTTGCTCATTCGGCCTGAAAATGCTTTTAAGCGCATAAAAACTTACACTCTTGATTTCTGGCAAAATAAAAGCTGTTGCAATGATATTTCCATGCTGAACTGAGTTTTTCTGGGTCAAATATGAAGGCAAACCCACTTTCCTTTCAGTATTTTGCTGCAATTGGAAGAAACAAGCATATTTGCTCATTCGGCCTGAAAATGCTTTTAAGCGCATAAAAACTTACACTCTTGATTTCTGGCAAAATAAAAGCTGTTGCAATGATATTTCCATGCTGAACTGAGTTGTTCTGGGTCAAATATGAAGGCAAACCCACTTTCCTTTCAGTATTTTGCTGCAATTGGCAGAAACAAGCATATTTGCTCATTCGGCCTGAAAATGCTTTTAAGCGCATAAAAACTTACACTCTTGATTTCTGGCTAAATAAAAGCTGTTGCAATGATATTTCCATGCTGAACTGAGTTGTTCTGGGTCAAATATGAAGGCAAACCCACTTTCCCTTCAGTATTTTGCTGCAAATAGCAGAAATCAGCTCATTTGGCCTGAAAATGCTTTTAAGCGCATAAAAACTTACACTCTTGATTTCTGGCTAAATAAAAGCTGTTGCAATGATATTTCCATGCTGAACTGAGTTGTTCTGGGTCAAATATGAAGGCAAACCCACTTTCCTTTCAGTATTTTGCTGCAATTGGCAGAACAGAAACAAGCATATTTGCTCATTCGGCCTGAAAATGCTTTTAAGCGCATAAAAACTTATACTCTTGATTTGTGACTAAATAAAAGCTGTTGCAATGATATTTCCATGCTGAACTGAGTTTTTCTGGGTCAAATATGAAGGCAAACCCACTTTCCTTTTAGTATTTTGCTGCAATTGGCAGAAACAAGCATATTTGCTCATTCGGCCTGAAAATGCTTTTAAGTGCATAAAAACTTACACTCTTGATTTCTGGCTAAATAAAAGCTGTTGCAATGATATTTCCATGCAGAACTGAGTTTTTCTGGGTCAAATATGAAGGCAAACCCACTTTCCTTTCAGTATTTTGCTGCAATTGGCAGAAACAAGCATATTTGCTCATTCGGCCTGAAAATGCTTTTAAGTGCATTAAAACTTACACTCTTGATTTCTGGCTAAATAAAAGCTGTTGCAATGATATTTCCATGCTGAACTGAGTTGTTCTGGGTCAAATATGAAGGCAAACCCACTTTCCTTTCAGTATTTTGCTGCAATTGGCAGAAACAAGCATATTTGCTCATTCGGCCTGAAAATGCTTTTAAGCACATAAAAACTTACACTCTTGATTTCTGGCTAAATAAAAGCTGTTGCAATGATATTTCCATGCTGAACTGAGTTGTTCTGGGTCAAATATGAAGGCAAACCCACTTTCCTTTCAGTATTTTGCTGCAAATAGCAGAAATCAGCTCATTTGGCCTGAAAATGCTTTTAAGCGCATAAAAACTTACACTCTTGATTTCTGGCAAAATAAAAGCTGTTGCAATGATATTTCCATGCTGAACTGAGTTGTTCTGGGTCAAATATGAAGGCAAACCCACTTTCCTTTCAATTTTTTGCTTCAATTGGCAGAAACAAGCATATTTGCTCATTCGGCCTGAAAATGCTTTTAAGCGCATAAAAACTTACACTCTTGATTTCTGGCTAAATAAAAGCTGTTGCAATGATATTTCCATGCTGAACTGAGTTGTTCTGGGTCAAATATGAAGGCAAACCCACTTTCCTTTCAGTATTTTGCTGCAATTGGCAGAAACAAGCATATTTGCTCATTCGGCCTGAAAATGCTTTTAAGCGCATAAAAACTTACACTCTTGATTTCTGGCAAAATAAAAGCTGTTGCAATGATATTTCCATGCTGAACTGAGTTGTTCTGGGTAAAATATGAAGGCAAACCCACTTTCCTTTCAGTATTTTGCTGCAATTGGCAGAAACAAGCATATTTGCTCATTCGGCCTGAAAATGCTTTTAAGCGCATAAAAACTTACACTCTTGATTTCTGGCTAAATAAAAGCTGTTGCAATGATATTTCCATGCTGAACTGAGTTGTTCTGGGTCAAATATGAAGGCAAACCCACTTTCCTTTCAGTATTTTGCTGCAATTGGCAGAAACAAGCATATTTGCTCATTCGGCCTGAAAATGCTTTTAAGCGCATAAAAACTTACACTCTTGATTTCTGTCTAAATAAAAGCTGTTGCAATGATATTTCCATGCTGAACTGAGTTGTTCTGGGTCAAATATGAAGGCAAACCCACTTTCCCTTCAGTATTTTGCTGCAATTGGCAGAAATCAGCTCCTTTGGCCTGAAAATGCTTTTAAGCGCATAAAAACTTACACTCTTGATTTCTGGCTAAATAAAAGCTGTTGCAATGATATTTCCATGCTGAACTGAGTTGTTCTGGGTCAAATATGAAGGCAAACCCACTTTCCTTTCAGTATTTTGCTGCAATTGGCAGAAACAAGCATATTTGCTCATTCGGCCTGAAAATGCTTTTAAGCGCATAAAAACTTACACTCTTGATTTCTGGCTAAATAAAAGCTGTTGCAATGATATTTCCATGCTGAACTGAGTTGTTCTGGGTCAAATATGAAGGCAAACCCACTTTCCTTTCAGTATTTTGCTGCAAATAGCAGAAATCAGCTCATTTGGCCTGAAAATGCTTTTAAGCGCATAAAAACTTACACTCTTGATTTCTGGCTAAATAAAAGCTGTTGCAATGATATTTCCATGCTGAACTGAGTTGTTCTGGGTCAAATATGAAGGCAAACCCACTTTCCCTTCAGTATTTTGCTGCAATTGGCAGAAACAAACAGCGCATAAAAACTTACACTCTTGATTTCTGGCTAAATAAAAGCTGTTGCAATGATATTTCCATGCTGAACTGAGTTGTTCTGGGTCAAATATGAAGGCAAACCCACTTTCCCTTCAGTATTTTGCTGCAATTGGCAGAAACAAGCATATTTGCATAAAAACTTACACTCTTGATTTCTGGCTAAATAAAAGCTGTTGCAATGATATTTCCATGCTGAACTGAGTTGTTCTGGGTCAAATATGAAGGCAAACCCACTTTCCTTTCAGTATTTTGCTGCAAATAGCAGAAATCAGCTCATTTGGCCTGAAAATGCTTTTAACCGCATAAAAACTTACACTCTTGATTTCTGGCTAAATAAAAGCTGTTGCAATGATATTTCCATGCTGAACTGAGTTGTTCTGGGTCAAATATGAAGGCAAACCCACTTTCCTTTCAGTATTTTGCTGCAATTGGCAGAAACAAGCATATTTGCTCATTCGGCCTGAAAATGCTTTTAAGCGCATAAAAACTTACACTCTTGATTTCTGGCTAAATAAAAGCTGTTGCAATGATATTTCCATGCTGAACTGAGTTGTTCTGGGTCAAATATGAAGGCAAACCCACTTTCCTTTCAGTATTTTGCTGCAATTGGCAGAAACAAGCATATTTGCTCATTCGGCCTGAAAATGCTTTTAAGCGCATAAAAACTTACACTCTTGATTTCTGGCTAAATAAAAGCTGTTGCAATGATATTTCCATGCTGAACTGAGTTGTTCTGGGTCAAATATGAAGGCAAACCCACTTTCCCTTCAGTATTTTGCTGCAATTGGCAGAAACAAGCATATTTGCTCATTCGGCCTGAAAATGCTTTTAAGCGCATAAAAACTTACACTCTTGATTTCTGGCTAAATAAAAGCTGTTGCAATGATATTTCCATGCTGAACTGAGTTGTTCTGGGTCAAATATGAAGGCAAACCCACTTTCCTTTCAGTATTTTGCTGCAATTACCAGAAACAAGCATATTTGCTCATTCGGCCTGAAAATGCTTTTAAGCGCATAAAAACTTACACTCTTGATTTCTGGCTAAATAAAAGCTGTTGCAATGATATTTCCATGCTGAACTGAGTTTTTCTGGGTCAAATATGAAGGCAAACCCACTTTCCTTTCAATATTTTGCTGCAATTGGCAGAAACAAGCATATTTGCTCATTCGGCCTGAAAATGCTTTTAAGCGCATAAAAACTTACACTCTTGATTTCTGGCTAAATAAAAGCTGTTGCAATGATATTTCCATGCTGAACTGAGTTGTTCTGGGTCAAATATGAAGCAAACCCAATTTCCCTTCAGTATTTTGCTGCAAATAGCAGAAATCAGCTCATTTGGCCTGAAAATGCTTTTAAGCGCATAAAAACTTACACTCTTGATTTCTGGCTAAATAAAAGCTGTTGCAATGATATTTCCATGCTGAACTGAGTTGTTCTGGGTCAAATATGAAGGCAAACCCACTTTCCTTTCAGTATTTTGCTGCAAATAGCAGAAATCAGCTCATTTGGCCTGAAAATGCTTTTAAGCGCATAAAAACTTACACTCTTGATTTCTGGCTAAATAAAAGCTGTTGCAATGATATTTCCATGCTGAACTGAGTTGTTCTGGGTCAAATATGAAGGCAAACCCACTTTCCTTTCAGTATTTTGCTGCAATTGGCAGAAACAAGCATATTTGCTCATTCGGCCTGAAAATGCTTTTAAGCGCATAAAAACTTACACTCTTGATTTCTGGCTAAATAAAAGCTGTTGCAATGATATTTCCATGCTGAACTGAGTTTTTCTGGGTCAAATATGAAGGCAAACCCACTTTCCTTTCAGTATTTTGCTGCAATTGGCAGAAACAAGCATATTTGATCATTCGGCCTGAAAATGCTTTTAAGCGCATAAAAACTTACACTCTTGATTTCTGGCTAAATAAAAGCTGTTGCAATGATATTTCCATGCTGAACTGAGTTGTTCTGGGTCAAATATGAAGGCAAACCCACTTTCCTTTCAGTATTTTGCTGCAATTGGCAGAAACAAGCATATTTGCTCATTCGGCCTGAAAATGCTTTTAAGCGCATAAAAACTTACACTCTTGATTTCTGGCTAAATAAAAGCTGTTGCAATGATATTTCCATGCTGAACTGAGTTGTTCTGGGTCAAATATGAAGGCAAATCCACTTTCCTTTCAGTATTTTGCTGCAAATAGCAGAAATCAGCTCATTTGGCCTGAAAATGCTTTTAAGCGCATAAAAACTTACACTCTTGATTTCTGGCTAAATAAAAGCTGTTGCAATGATATTTCCATGCTGAACTGAGTTGTTCTGGGTCAAATATGAAGGCAAACCCACTTTCCTTTCAGTATTTTGCTGCAATTGGCAGAACAGAAACAAGCATATTTGCTCATTCGGCCTGAAAATGCTTTTAAGCGCATAAAAACTTACACTCTTGATTTCTGACTAAATAAAAGCTGTTGCAATGATATTTCCATGCTGAACTGAGTTGTTCTGGGTCAAATATGAAGGCAAACCCACTTTCCCTTCAGTATTTTGCTGCAAATAGCAGAAATCAGCTCCTTTGGCCTGAAAATGCTTTTAAGCGCATAAAAACTTACACTCTTGATTTCTGGCTAAATAAAAGCTGTTGCAATGATATTTCCATGCTGAACTGAGTTTTTCTGGGTCAAATATGAAGGCAAACCCACTTTCCTTTCAGTATTTTGCTGCAATTGGCAGAAACAAGCATATTTGCTCATTCGGCCTGAAAATGCTTTTAAGCGCATAAAAACTTACACTCTTGATTTCTGGCTAAATAAAAGCTGTTGCAATGATATTTCCATGCTGAACTGAGTTTTTCTGGGTCAAATATGAAGGCAAACCCACTTTCCTTTCAGTATTTTGCTGCAATTGGCAGAAACAAGCATATTTGATCATTCGGCCTTAAAATGCTTTTAAGCGCATAAAAACTTACACTCTTGATTTCTGGCTAAATAAAAGCTGTTGCAATGATATTTCCATGCTGAACTGAGTTGTTCTGGGTCAAATATGAAGGCAAACCCACTTTCCTTTCAGTATTTTGCTGCAATTGCCAGAAACAAGCATATTTGCTCATTCGGCCTGAAAATGCTTTTAAGCGCATAAAAACTTACACTCTTGATTTCTGGCTAAATAAAAGCTGTTGCAATGATATTTCCATGCTGAACTGAGTTGTTCTGGGTCAAATATGAAGGCAAACCCACTTTCCCTTTAGTATTTTGCTGCAAATAGCAGAAATCAGCTCCTTTGGCCTGAAAATGCTTTTAAGCGCATAAAAACTTACACTCTTGATTTCTGGCTAAATAAAAGCTGTTGCAATGATATTTCCATGCTGAACTGAGTTTTTCTGGGTCAAATATGAAGGCAAACCCACTTTCCTTTCATTTTTTTGCTGCAATTGGCAGAAACAAGCATATTTGCTCATTCGGCCTGAAAATGCTTTTAAGCGCATAAAAACTTACACTCTTGATTTCTGGCTAAATAAAAGCTGTTGCAATGATATTTCCATGCTGAACTGAGTTTTTCTGGGTCAAATATGAAGGCAAACCCACTTTCCTTTCAGTATTTTGCTGCAATTGGCAGAAAAAAGCATATTTGATCATTCGGCCTGAAAATGCTTTTAAGCGCATAAAAACTTACACTCTTGATTTCTGGCTAAATAAAAGCTGTTGCAATGATATTTCCATGCTGAACTGAGTTGTTCTGGGTCAAATATGAAGGCAAACCCACTTTCCTTTCAGTATTTTGCTGCAATTGGCAGAAACAAGCATATTTGCTCATTCGGCCTGAAAATGCTTTTAAGCGCATAAAAACTTACACTCTTGATTTCTGGCTAAATAAAAGCTGTTGCAATGATATTTCCATGCTGAACTGAGTTGTTCTGGGTCAAATATGAAGGCAAACCCACTTTCCCTTCAGTATTTTGCTGCAAATAGCAGAAATCAGCTCATTTGGCCTGAAAATGCTTTTAAGCGCCTAAAAACTTACACTCTTGATTTCTGGCAAAATAAAAGCTGTTGCAATGATATTTCCATGCTGAACTGAGTTGTTCTGGGTCAAATATGAAGGCAAACCCACTTTCCTTTCATTTTTTTGCTGCAATTGGCAGAAACAAGCATATTTGCTCATTCGGCCTGAAAATGCTTTTAAGCGCATAAAAACTTACACTCTTGATTTCTGGCTAAATAAAAGCTGTTGCAATGATATTTCCATGCTGAACTGAGTTTTTCTGGGTCAAATATGAAGGCAAACCCACTTTCCTTTCAGTATTTTGCTGCAATTGGCAGAAAAAAGCATATTTGCTCATTCGGCCTGAAAATGCTTTTAAGCGCATAAAAACTTACACTCTTGATTTCTGGCTAAATAAAAGCTGTTGCAATGATATTTCCATGCTGAACTGAGTTGTTCTGGGTCAAATATGAAGGCAAACCCACTTTCCTTTCAGTATTTTGCTGCAATTGGCAGAAACAAGCATATTTGCTCATTCGGCCTGAAAATGCTTTTAAGCGCATAAAAACTTACACTCTTGATTTCTGGCTAAATAAAAGCTGTTGCAATGATATTTCCATGCTGAACTGAGTTGTTCTGGGTCAAATATGAAGGCAAACCCACTTTCCCTTCAGTATTTTGCTGCAAATAGCAGAAATCAGCTCATTTGGCCTGAAAATGCTTTTAAGCGCCTAAAAACTTACACTCTTGATTTCTGGCAAAATAAAAGCTGTTGCAATGATATTTCCATGCTGAACTGAGTTGTTCTGGGTCAAATATGAAGGCAAACCCACTTTCCTTTCAGTATTTTGCTGCAATTGGCAGAAACAAGCATATTTGCTCATTCGGCCTGAAAATGCTTTTAAGCGCATAAAAACTTACACTCTTGATTTCTGGCTAAATAAAAGCTGTTGCAATGATATTTCCATGCTGAACTGAGTTGTTCTGGGTCAAATATGAAGGCAAACCCACTTTCCCTTCAGTATTTTGCTGCAAATAGCAGAAATCAGCTCATTTGGCCTGAAAATGCTTTTAAGCGCATAAAAACTTACACTCTTGATTTCTGGCTAAATAAAAGCTGTTGCAATGATATTTCCATGCTGAACTGAGTTGTTCTGGGTCAAATATGAAGGCAAACCCACTTTCCTTTCAGTATTTTGCTGCAATTGGCAGAAACAAGCATATTTGCTCATTCGGCCTGAAAATGCTTTTAAGCGCATAAAAACTTACACTCTTGATTTCTGGCTAAATAAAAGCTGTTGCAATGATATTTCCATGCTGAACTGAGTTGTTCTGGGTCAAATATGAAGGCAAACCCACTTTCCTTTCAGTATTTTGCTGCAAATAGCAGAAATCAGCTCATTTGGCCTGAAAATGCTTTTAAGCGCATAAAAACTTACACTCTTGATTTCTGGCAAAATAAAAGCTGTTGCAATGATATTTCCATGCTGAACTGAGTTGTTCTGGGTCAAATATGAAGGCAAACCCACTTTCCTTTCAATTTTTTGCTTCAATTGGCAGAAACAAGCATATTTGCTCATTCGGCCTGAAAATGCTTTTAAGCGCATAAAAACTTACACTCTTGATTTCTGGCTAAATAAAAGCTGTTGCAATGATATTTCCATGCTGAACTGAGTTGTTCTGGGTCAAATATGAAGGCAAACCCACTTTCCTTTCAGTATTTTGCTGCAATTGGCAGAAACAAGCATATTTGCTCATTCGGCCTGAAAATGCTTTTAAGCGCATAAAAACTTACACTCTTGATTTCTGGCAAAATAAAAGCTGTTGCAATGATATTTCCATGCTGAACTGAGTTGTTCTGGGTCAAATATGAAGGCAAACCCACTTTCCTTTCAGTATTTTGCTGCAATTGGCAGAAACAAGCATATTTGCTCATTCGGCCTGAAAATGCTTTTAAGTGCATAAAAACTTACACTCTTGATTTCTGGCTAAATAAAAGCTGTTGCAATGATATTTCCATGCTGAACTGAGTTGTTCTGGGTCAAATATGAAGGCAAACCCACTTTCCTTTCAGTATTTTGCTGCAATTGGCAGAAACAAGCATATTTGCTCATTCGGCCTGAAAATGCTTTTAGGCGCATAAAAACTTACACTCTTGATTTCTGGCTAAATAAAAGCTGTTGCAATGATATTTCCATGCTGAACTGAGTTGTTCTGGGTCAAATATGAAGGCAAACCCACTTTCCTTTCAGTATTTTGCTGCAATTGGCAGAAACAAGCATATTTGCTCATTCGGCCTGAAAATGCTTTTAAGCGCATAAAAACTTACACTCTTGATTTCTGGCTAAATAAAAGCTGTTGCAATGATATTTCCATGCTGAACTGAGTTTTTCTGGGTCAAATATGAAGGCAAACCCACTTTCCTTTCAATATTTTGCTGCAATTGGCAGAAACAAGCATATTTGCTCATTCGGCCTGAAAATGCTTTTAAGCGCATAAAAACTTACACTCTTGATTTCTGGCTAAATAAAAGCTGTTGCAATGATATTTCCATGCTGAACTGAGTTGTTCTGGGTCAAATATGAAGGCAAACCCAATTTCCCTTCAGTATTTTGCTGCAAATAGCAGAAATCAGCTCATTTGGCCTGAAAATGCTTTTAAGCGCATAAAAACTTACACTCTTGATTTCTGGCTAAATAAAAGCTGTTGCAATGATATTTCCATGCTGAACTGAGTTGTTCTGGGTCAAATATGAAGGCAAACCCACTTTCCTTTCAGTATTTTGCTGCAAATAGCAGAAATCAGCTCATTTGGCCTGAAAATGCTTTTAAGCGCATAAAAACTTACACTCTTGATTTCTGGCTAAATAAAAGCTGTTGCAATGATATTTCCATGCTGAACTGAGTTGTTCTGGGTCAAATATGAAGGCAAACCCACTTTCCTTTCAGTATTTTGCTGCAATTGGCAGAACAGAAACAAGCATATTTGCTCATTCGGCCTGAAAATGCTTTTAAGCGCATAAAAACTTACACTCTTGATTTCTGACTAAATAAAAGCTGTTGCAATGATATTTCCATGCTGAACTGAGTTGTTCTGGGTCAAATATGAAGGCAAACCCACTTTCCCTTCAGTATTTTGCTGCAAATAGCAGAAATCAGCTCCTTTGGCCTGAAAATGCTTTTAAGCGCATAAAAACTTACACTCTTGATTTCTGGCTAAATAAAAGCTGTTGCAATGATATTTCCATGCTGAACTGAGTTGTTCTGGGTCAAATATGAAGGCAAACCCACTTTCCCTTCAGTATTTTGCTGCAATTGGCAGAAACAAGCATATTTGCTCATTCGGCCTGAAAATGCTTTTAAGCGCATAAAAACTTACACTCTTGATTTCTGGCTAAATAAAAGCTGTTGCAATGATATTTCCATGCTGAACTGAGTTTTTCTGGGTCAAATATGAAGGCAAACCCACTTTCCTTTCAGTATTTTGCTGCAATTGGCAGAAACAAGCATATTTGATCATTCGGCCTGAAAATGCTTTTAAGCGCATAAAAACTTACACTCTTGATTTCTGGCTAAATAAAAGCTGTTGCAATGATATTTCCATGCTGAACTGAGTTGTTCTGGGTCAAATATGAAGGCAAACCCACTTTCCTTTCAGTATTTTGCTGCAATTGGCAGAAACAAGCATATTTGCTCATTCGGCCTGAAAATGCTTTTAAGCGCATAAAAACTTACACTCTTGATTTCTGGCTAAATAAAAGCTGTTGCAATGATATTTCCATGCTGAACTGAGTTGTTCTGGGTCAAATATGAAGGCAAACCCACTTTCCTTTCAGTATTTTGCTGCAATTGGCAGAAACAAGCATATTTGCTCATTCGGCCTGAAAATGCTTTTAAGCGCATAAAAACTTACACTCTTGATTTCTGGCTAAATAAAAGCTGTTGCAATGATATTTCCATGCTGAACTGAGTTTTTCTGGGTCAAATATGAAGGCAAACCCACTTTCCTTTCAATATTTTGCTGCAATTGGCAGAAACAAGCATATTTGCTCATTCGGCCTGAAAATGCTTTTAAGCGCATAAAAACTTACACTCTTGATTTCTGGCTAAATAAAAGCTGTTGCAATGATATTTCCATGCTGAACTGAGATGTTCTGGGTCAAATATGAAGGCAAACCCAATTTCCCTTCAGTATTTTGCTGCAAATAGCAGAAATCAGCTCATTTGGCCTGAAAATGCTTTTAAGCGCATAAAAACTTACACTCTTGATTTCTGGCTAAATAAAAGCTGTTGCAATGATATTTCCATGCTGAACTGAGTTGTTCTGGGTCAAATATGAAGGCAAACCCACTTTCCTTTCAGTATTTTGCTGCAAATAGCAGAAATCAGCTCATTTGGCCTGAAAATGCTTTTAAGCGCATAAAAACTTACACTCTTGATTTCTGGCTAAATAAAAGCTGTTGCAATGATATTTCCATGCTGAACTGAGTTGTTCTGGGTCAAATATGAAGGCAAACCCACTTTCCTTTCAGTATTTTGCTGCAATTGGCAGAACAGAAACAAGCATATTTGCTCATTCGGCCTGAAAATGCTTTTAAGCGCATAAAAACTTACACTCTTGATTTCTGGCTAAATAAAAGCTGTTGCAATGATATTTCCATGCTGAACTGAGTTGTTCTGGGTCAAATATGAAGGCAAACCCACTTTCCTTTCAGTATTTTGCTGCAATTGGCAGAAACAAGCATATTTGCTCATTCGGCCTGAAAATGCTTTTAAGCGCAAAAAAACTTACACTCTTGATTTCTGGCTAAATAAAAGCTGTTGCAATGATATTTCCATGCTGAACTGAGTTGTTCTGGGTCAAATATGAAGGCAAACCCACTTTCCTTTCAGTATTTTGCTGCAATTGGCAGAAACAAGCATATTTGCTCATTCGGCCTGAAAATGCTTTTAAGCGCATAAAAACTTACACTCTTGATTTCTGGCTAAATAAAAGCTGTTGCAATGATATTTCCATGCTGAACTGAGTTGTTCTGGGTCAAATATGAAGGCAAACCCACTTTCCCTTCAGTATTTTGCTGCAATTGGCAGAAACAAGCATATTTGCTCATTCGGCCTGAAAATGCTTTTAAGCGCATAAAAACTTACACTCTTGATTTCTGGCTAAATAAAAGCTGTTGCAATGATATTTCCATGCTGAACTGAGTTGTTCTGGGTCAAATATGAAGGCAAACCCACTTTCCTTTCAGTATTTTGCTGCAATTGGCAGAAACAAGCATATTTGCTCATTCGGCCTGAAAATGCTTTTAAGCGCATAAAAACTTACACTCTTGATTTCTGGCTAAATAAAAGCTGTTGCAATGATATTTCCATGCTGAACTGAGTTGTTCTGGGTCAAATATGAAGGCAAACCCACTTTCCCTTCAGTATTTTGCTGCAATTGGCAGAAACAAGCATATTTGCTCATTCGGCCTGAAAATGCTTTTAAGCGCATAAAAACTTACACTCTTGATTTCTGGCTAAATAAAAGCTGTTGCAATGATATTTCCATGCTGAACTGAGTTTTTCTGGGTCAAATATGAAGGCAAACCCACTTTCCTTTCAGTATTTTGCTGCAATTGGCAGAAACAAGCATATTTGATCATTCGGCCTGAAAATGCTTTTAAGCGCATAAAAACTTACACTCTTGATTTCTGGCTAAATAAAAGCTGTTGCAATGATATTTCCATGCTGAACTGAGTTGTTCTGGGTCAAATATGAAGGCAAACCCACTTTCCTTTCAGTATTTTGCTGCAAATAGCAGAAATCAGCTCATTTGGCCTGAAAATGCTTTTAAGCGCATAAAAACTTACACTCTTGATTTCTGGCTAAATAAAAGCTGTTGCAATGATATTTCCATGCTGAACTGAGTTGTTCTGGGTCAAATATGAAGGCAAACCCACTTTCCTTTCAGTATTTTGCTGCAATTGGCAGAACAGAAACAAGCATATTTGCTCATTCGGCCTGAAAATGCTTTTAAGCGCATAAAAACTTACACTCTTGATTTCTGACTAAATAAAAGCTGTTGCAATGATATTTCCATGCTGAACTGAGTTGTTCTGGGTCAAATATGAAGGCAAACCCACTTTCCCTTCAGTATTTTGCTGCAAATAGTAGAAATCAGCTCCTTTGGCCTGAAAATGCTTTTAAGCGCATAAAAACTTACACTCTTGATTTCTGGCTAAATAAAAGCTGTTGCAATGATATTTCCATGCTGAACTGAGTTTTTCTGGGTCAAATATGAAGGCAAACCCACTTTCCTTTCAGTATTTTGCTGCAATTGGCAGAAACAAGCATATTTGCTCATTCGGCCTGAAAATGCTTTTAAGCGCATAAAAACTTACACTCTTGATTTCTGGCTAAATAAAAGCTGTTGCAATGATATTTCCATGCTGAACTGAGTTTTTCTGGGTCAAATATGAAGGCAAACCCACTTTCCTTTCAGTATTTTGCTGCAATTGGCAGAAACAAGCATATTTGATCATTCGGCCTGAAAATGCTTTTAAGCGCATAAAAACTTACACTCTTGATTTCTGGCTAAATAAAAGCTGTTGCAATGATATTTCCATGCTGAACTGAGTTGTTCTGGGTCAAATATGAAGGCAAACCCACTTTCCTTTCAGTATTTTGCTGCAATTGGCAGAAACAAGCATATTTGCTCATTCGGCCTGAAAATGCTTTTAAGCGCATAAAAACTTACACTCTTGATTTCTGGCTAAATAAAAGCTGTTGCAATGATATTTCCATGCTGAACTGAGTTGTTCTGGGTCAAATATGAAGGCAAACCCACTTTCCTTTCAGTATTTTGCTGCAATTGGCAGAAACAAGCATATTTGCTCATTCGGCCTGAAAATGCTTTTAAGCGCATAAAAACTTACACTCTTGATTTCTGGCTAAATAAAAGCTGTTGCAATGATATTTCCATGCTGAACTGAGTTTTTCTGGGTCAAATATGAAGGCAAACCCACTTTCCTTTCAATATTTTGCTGCAATTGGCAGAAACAAGCATATTTGCTCATTCGGCCTGAAAATGCTTTTAAGCGCATAAAAACTTACACTCTTGATTTCTGGCTAAATAAAAGCTGTTGCAATGATATTTCCATGCTGAACTGAGTTGTTCTGGGTCAAATATGAAGGCAAACCCAATTTCCCTTCAGTATTTTGCTGCAAATAGCAGAAATCAGCTCATTTGGCCTGAAAATGCTTTTAAGCGCATAAAAACTTACACTCTTGATTTCTGGCTAAATAAAAGCTGTTGCAATGATATTTCCATGCTGAACTGAGTTGTTCTGGGTCAAATATGAAGGCAAACCCACTTTCCTTTCAGTATTTTGCTGCAATTGGCAGAAACAAGCATATTTGCTCATTCGGCCTGAAAATGCTTTTAAGCGCATAAAAACTTACACTCTTGATTTCTGGCTAAATAAAAGCTGTTGCAATGATATTTCCATGCTGAACTGAGTTTTTCTGGGTCAAATATGAAGGCAAACCCACTTTCCTTTCAGTATTTTGCTGCAATTGGCAGAAAAAAGCATATTTGATCATTCGGCCTGAAAATGCTTTTAAGCGCATAAAAACTTACACTCTTGATTTCTGGCTAAATAAAAGCTGTTGCAATGATATTTCCATGCTGAACTGAGTTGTTCTGGGTCAAATATGAAGGCAAACCCACTTTCCTTTCAGTATTTTGCTGCAATTGGCAGAAACAAGCATATTTGCTCATTCGGCCTGAAAATGCTTTTAAGCGCATAAAAACTTACACTCTTGATTTCTGGCTAAATAAAAGCTGTTGCAATGATATTTCCATGCTGAACTGAGTTGTTCTGGGTCAAATATGAAGGCAAACCCACTTTCCCTTCAGTATTTTGCTGCAAATAGCAGAAATCAGCTTATTTGGCCTGAAAATGCTTTTAAGCGCATAAAAACTTACACTCTTGATTTCTGGCTAAATAAAAGCTGTTGCAATGATATTTCCATGCTGAACTGAGTTGTTCTGGGTCAAATATGAAGGCAAACCCACTTTCCTTTCAGTATTTTGCTGCAATTGGCAGAAAAAAGCATATTTGATCATTCGGCCTGAAAATGCTTTTAAGCGCATAAAAACTTACACTCTTGATTTCTGGCTAAATAAAAGCTGTTGCAATGATATTTCCATGCTGAACTGAGTTGTTCTGGGTCAAATATGAAGGCAAACCCACTTTCCTTTCAGTATTTTGCTGCAATTGGCAGAAACAAGCATATTTGCTCATTCGGCCTGAAAATGCTTTTAAGCGCATAAAAACTTACACTCTTGATTTCTGGCTAAATAAAAGCTGTTGCAATGATATTTCCATGCTGAACTGAGTTGTTCTGGGTCAAATATGAAGGCAAACCCACTTTCCCTTCAGTATTTTGCTGCAAATAGCAGAAATCAGCTTATTTGGCCTGAAAATGCTTTTAAGCGCATAAAAACTTACACTCTTGATTTCTGGCTAAATAAAAGCTGTTGCAATGATATTTCCATGCTGAACTGAGTTGTTCTGGGTCAAATATGAAGGCAAACCCACTTTCCTTTCAGTATTTTGCTGCAATTGGCAGAAACAAGCATATTTGCTCATTCGGCCTGAAAATGCTTTTAAGCGCATAAAAACTTACACTCTTGATTTCTGGCTAAATAAAAGCTGTTGCAATGATATTTCCATGCTGAACTGAGTTTTTCTGGGTCAAATATGAAGGCAAACCCACTTTCCTTTCAGTATTTTGCTGCAATTGGCAGAAAAAAGCATATTTGATCATTCGGCCTGAAAATGCTTTTAAGCGCATAAAAACTTACACTCTTGATTTCTGGCTAAATAAAAGCTGTTGCAATGATATTTCCATGCTGAACTGAGTTGTTCTGGGTCAAATATGAAGGCAAACCCACTTTCCTTTCAGTATTTTGCTGCAATTGGCAGAAACAAGCATATTTGCTCATTCGGCCTGAAAATGCTTTTAAGCGCATAAAAACTTACACTCTTGATTTCTGGCTAAATAAAAGCTGTTGCAATGATATTTCCATGCTGAACTGAGTTGTTCTGGGTCAAATATGAAGGCAAACCCACTTTCCCTTCAGTATTTTGCTGCAAATAGCAGAAATCAGCTTATTTGGCCTGAAAATGCTTTTAAGCGCATAAAAACTTACACTCTTGATTTCTGGCAAAATAAAACCTGTTGCAATGATATTTCCATGCTGAACTGAGTTGTTCTGGGTCAAATATGAAAGCAAACCCACTTTCCCTTCAGTATTTTGCTGCAAATAGCAGAAATCAGCTCATTTGGCCTGAAAATGCTTTTAAGCGCTTAAAAACTTACACTCTTGATTTCTGGCTAAATAAAAGCTGTTGCAATGATATTTCCATGCTGAACTGAGTTGTTCTGGGTCAAATATGAAGGCAAACCCACTTTCCTTTCAGTATTTTGCTGCAATTGGCAGAAAAAAGCATATTTGCTCATTCGGCCTGAAAATGCTTTTAAGCGCATAAAAACTTACACTCTTGATTTCTGGCTAAATAAAAGCTGTTGCAATGATATTTCCATGCTGAACTGAGTTGTTCTGGGTCAAATATGAAGGCAAACCCACTTTCCCTTCAGTATTTTGCTGCAAATAGCAGAAATCAGCTCATTTGGCCTGAAAATGCTTTTAAGCGCATAAAAACTTACACTCTTGATTTCTGGCTAAATAAAAGCTGTTGCAATGATATTTCCATGCTGAACTGAGTTGTTCTGGGTCAAATATGAAGGCAAACCCACTTTCCCTTCAGTATTTTGCTGCAAATAGCAGAAATCAGCTCATTTGGCCTGAAAATGCTTTTAAGCGCATAAAAACTTACACTCTTGATTTCTGGCTAAATAAACGCTGTTGCAATGATATTTCCATGCTGAACTGAGTTGTTCTGGGTCAAATATGAAGGCAAACCCACTTTCCCTTCAGTATTTTGCTGCAAATAGCAGAAATCAGCTCATTTGGCCTGAAAATGCTTTTAAGCGCATAAAAACTTACACTCTTGATTTCTGGCTAAATAAAAGCTGTTGCAATGATATTTCCATGCTGAACTGAGTTGTTCTGGGTCAAATATGAAGGCAAACCCACTTTCCCTTCAGTATTTTGCTGCAATTGGCAGAAACAAGCATATTTGCTCATTCGGCCTGAAAATGCTTTTAAGCGCATAAAAAATTACACTCTTGATTTCTGGCTAAATAAAAGCTGTTGCAATGATATTTCCATGCTGAACTGAGTTGTTCTGGGTCAAATATGAAGGCAAACCCACTTTCCTTTCAGTATTTTGCTGCAATTGGCAGAAACAAGCATATTTGCTCATTCGGCCTGAAAATGCTTTTAAGCGCATAAAAACTTACACTCTTGATTTCTGGCTAAATAAAAGCTGTTGCAATGATATTTCCATGCTGAACTGAGTTGTTCTGGGTCAAATATGAAGGCAAACCCACTTTCCTTTCAGTATTTTGCTGCAATTGGCAGAAACAAGCATATTTGCTCATTCACCCTGAAAATGCTTTTAAGCGCATAAAAACTTACACTCTTGATTTCTGACTAAATAAAAGCTGTTGCAATGATATTTCCATGCTGAACTGAGTTGTTCTGGGTCAAATATGAAGGCAAACCCACTTTCCCTTCAGTATTTTGCTGCAAATAGCAGAAATCAGCTCATTTGGCCTGAAAATGCTTTTAAGCGCATAAAAACTTACACTCTTGATTTCTGGCTAAATAAACGCTGTTGCAATGATATTTCCATGCTGAACTGAGTTGTTCTGGGTCAAATATGAAGGCAAACCCACTTTCCCTTCAGTATTTTGCTGCAAATAGCAGAAATCAGCTCATTTGGCCTGAAAATGCTTTTAAGCGCATAAAAACTTACACTCTTGATTTCTGGCTAAATAAAAGCTGTTGCAATGATATTTCCATGCTGAACTGAGTTGTTCTGGGTCAAATATGAAGGCAAACCCACTTTCCCTTCAGTATTTTGCTGCAATTGGCAGAAACAAGCATATTTGCTCATTCGGCCTGAAAATGCTTTTAAGCGCATAAAAACTTACACTCTTGATTTCTGGCTAAATAAAAGCTGTTGCAATGATATTTCCATGCTGAACTGAGTTGTTCTGGGTCAAATATGAAGGCAAACCCACTTTCCTTTCAGTATTTTGCTGCAATTGGCAGAAACAAGCATATTTGCTCATTCGGCCTGAAAATGCTTTTAAGCGCATAAAAACTTACACTCTTGATTTCTGGCTAAATAAAAGCTGTTGCAATGATATTTCCATGCTGAACTGAGTTGTTCTGGGTCAAATATGAAGGCAAACCCACTTTCCCTTCAGTATTTTGCTGCAAATAGCAGAAATCAGCTCATTTGGCCTGAAAATGATTTTAAGCGCATAAAAACTTACACTCTTGATTTCTGGCTAAATAAAAGCTGTTGCAATGATATTTCCATGCTGAACTGAGTTGTTCTGGGTCAAATATGAAGGCAAACCCACTTTCCCTTCAGTATTTTACTGAAAATAGCAAAAATCAGCTCATTTGGCCTGAAAATGCTTTTAAGCGCATAAAAACTTACACTCTTGATTTCTGGCTAAATAAAAGCTGTTGCAATGATATTTCCATGCTGAACTGAGTTTTTCTGGGTCAAATATGAAGGCAAACCCACTTTCCTTTCAGTATTTTGCTGCAATTGGAAGAAACAAGCATATTTGCTCATTCGGCCTGAAAATGCTTTTAAGCGCATAAAAACTTACACTCTTGATTTCTGGCAAAATAAAAGCTGTTGCAATGATATTTCCATGCTGAACTGAGTTGTTCTGGGTCAAATATGAAGGCAAACCCACTTTCCTTTCAGTATTTTGCTGCAATTGGCAGAAACAAGCATATTTGCTCATTCGGCCTGAAAATGCTTTTAAGCGCATAAAAACTTACACTCTTGATTTCTGGCTAAATAAAAGCTGTTGCAATGATATTTCCATGCTGAACTGAGTTGTTCTGGGTCAAATATGAAGGCAAACCCACTTTCCCTTCAGTATTTTGCTGCAAATAGCAGAAATCAGCTCATTTGGCCTGAAAATGCTTTTAAGCGCATAAAAACTTACACTCTTGATTTCTGGCTAAATAAAAGCTGTTGCAATGATATTTCCATGCTGAACTGAGTTGTTCTGGGTCAAATATGAAGGCAAACCCACTTTCCTTTCAGTATTTTGCTGCAATTGGCAGAACAGAAACAAGCATATTTGCTCATTCGGCCTGAAAATGCTTTTAAGCGCATAAAAACTTATACTCTTGATTTGTGACTAAATAAAAGCTGTTGCAATGATATTTCCATGCTGAACTGAGTTTTTCTGGGTCAAATATGAAGGCAAACCCACTTTCCTTTTAGTATTTTGCTGCAATTGGCAGAAACAAGCATATTTGCTCATTCGGCCTGAAAATGCTTTTAAGTGCATAAAAACTTACACTCTTGATTTCTGGCTAAATAAAAGCTGTTGCAATGATATTTCCATGCAGAACTGAGTTTTTCTGGGTCAAATATGAAGGCAAACCCACTTTCCTTTCAGTATTTTGCTGCAATTGGCAGAAACAAGCATATTTGCTCATTCGGCCTGAAAATGCTTTTAAGTGCATTAAAACTTACACTCTTGATTTCTGGCTAAATAAAAGCTGTTGCAATGATATTTCCATGCTGAACTGAGTTGTTCTGGGTCAAATATGAAGGCAAACCCACTTTCCTTTCAGTATTTTGCTGCAATTGGCAGAAACAAGCATATTTGCTCATTCGGCCTGAAAATGCTTTTAAGCACATAAAAACTTACACTCTTGATTTCTAGCTAAATAAAAGCTGTTGCAATGATATTTCCATGCTGAACTGAGTTGTTCTGGGTCAAATATGAAGGCAAACCCACTTTCCTTTCAGTATTTTGCTGCAAATAGCAGAAATCAGCTCATTTGGCCTGAAAATGCTTTTAAGCGCATAAAAACTTACACTCTTGATTTCTGGCAAAATAAAAGCTGTTGCAATGATATTTCCATGCTGAACTGAGTTGTTCTGGGTCAAATATGAAGGCAAACCCACTTTCCTTTCAATTTTTTGCTTCAATTGGCAGAAACAAGCATATTTGCTCATTCGGCCTGAAAATGCTTTTAAGCGCATAAAAACTTACACTCTTGATTTCTGGCTAAATAAAAGCTGTTGCAATGATATTTCCATGCTGAACTGAGTTGTTCTGGGTCAAATATGAAGGCAAACCCACTTTCCTTTCAGTATTTTGCTGCAATTGGCAGAAACAAGCATATTTGCTCATTCGGCCTGAAAATGCTTTTAAGCGCATAAAAACTTACACTCTTGATTTCTGGCAAAATAAAAGCTGTTGCAATGATATTTCCATGCTGAACTGAGTTGTTCTGGGTAAAATATGAAGGCAAACCCACTTTCCTTTCAGTATTTTGCTGCAATTGGCAGAAACAAGCATATTTGCTCATTCGGCCTGAAAATGCTTTTAAGCGCATAAAAACTTACACTCTTGATTTCTGGCTAAATAAAAGCTGTTGCAATGATATTTCCATGCTGAACTGAGTTGTTCTGGGTCAAATATGAAGGCAAACCCACTTTCCTTTCAGTATTTTGCTGCAATTGGCAGAAACAAGCATATTTGCTCATTCGGCCTGAAAATGCTTTTAAGCGCATAAAAACTTACACTCTTGATTTCTGTCTAAATAAAAGCTGTTGCAATGATATTTCCATGCTGAACTGAGTTGTTCTGGGTCAAATATGAAGGCAAACCCACTTTCCCTTCAGTATTTTGCTGCAATTGGCAGAAATCAGCTCCTTTGGCCTGAAAATGCTTTTAAGCGCATAAAAACTTACACTCTTGATTTCTGGCTAAATAAAAGCTGTTGCAATGATATTTCCATGCTGAACTGAGTTTTTCTGGGTCAAATATGAAGGCAAACCCACTTTCCTTTCAGTATTTTGCTGCAATTGGCAGAAACAAGCATATTTGCTCATTCGGCCTGAAAATGCTTTTAAGCGCATAAAAACTTACACTCTTGATTTCTGGCTAAATAAAAGCTGTTGCAATGATATTTCCATGCTGAACTGAGTTGTTCTGGGTCAAATATGAAGGCAAACCCACTTTCCTTTCAGTATTTTGCTGCAATTGGCAGAAACAAGCATATTTGCTCATTCGGCCTGAAAATGCTTTTAAGCGCATAAAAACTTACACTCTTGATTTCTGGCTAAATAAAAGCTGTTGCAATGATATTTCCATGCTGAACTGAGTTGTTCTGGGTCAAATATGAAGGCAAACCCACTTTCCCTTCAGTATTTTGCTGCAATTGGCAGAAACAAGCATATTTGCATAAAAACTTACACTCTTGATTTCTGGCTAAATAAAAGCTGTTGCAATGATATTTCCATGCTGAACTGAGTTGTTCTGGGTCAAATATGAAGGCAAACCCACTTTCCTTTCAGTATTTTGCTGCAAATAGCAGAAATCAGCTCATTTGGCCTGAAAATGCTTTTAAGCGCATAAAAACTTACACTCTTGATTTCTGGCTAAATAAAAGCTGTTGCAATGATATTTCCATGCTGAACTGAGTTGTTCTGGGTCAAATATGAAGGCAAACCCACTTTCCCTTCAGTATTTTGCTGCAATTGGCAGAAACAAACAGCGCATAAAAACTTACACTCTTGATTTCTGGCTAAATAAAAGCTGTTGCAATGATATTTCCATGCTGAACTGAGTTGTTCTGGGTCAAATATGAAGGCAAACCCACTTTCCCTTCAGTATTTTGCTGCAATTGGCAGAAACAAGCATATTTGCATAAAAACTTACACTCTTGATTTCTGGCTAAATAAAAGCTGTTGCAATGATATTTCCATGCTGAACTGAGTTGTTCTGGGTCAAATATGAAGGCAAACCCACTTTCCTTTCAGTATTTTGCTGCAAATAGCAGAAATCAGCTCATTTGGCCTGAAAATGCTTTTAACCGCATAAAAACTTACACTCTTGATTTCTGGCTAAATAAAAGCTGTTGCAATGATATTTCCATGCTGAACTGAGTTGTTCTGGGTCAAATATGAAGGCAAACCCACTTTCCTTTCAGTATTTTGCTGCAATTGGCAGAAACAAGCATATTTGCTCATTCGGCCTGAAAATGCTTTTAAGCGCATAAAAACTTACACTCTTGATTTCTGGCTAAATAAAAGCTGTTGCAATGATATTTCCATGCTGAACTGAGTTGTTCTGGGTCAAATATGAAGGCAAACCCACTTTCCTTTCAGTATTTTGCTGCAATTGGCAGAAACAAGCATATTTGCTCATTCGGCCTGAAAATGCTTTTAAGCGCATAAAAACTTACACTCTTGATTTCTGGCTAAATAAAAGCTGTTGCAATGATATTTCCATGCTGAACTGAGTTGTTCTGGGTCAAATATGAAGGCAAACCCACTTTCCCTTCAGTATTTTGCTGCAATTGGCAGAAACAAGCATATTTGCTCATTCGGCCTGAAAATGCTTTTAAGCGGATAAAAACTTACACTCTTGATTTCTGGCTAAATAAAAGCTGTTGCAATGACATTTCCATGCTGAACTGAGTTGTTCTGGGTCAAATATGAAGGCAAACCCACTTTCCTTTCAGTATTTTGCTGCAATTGGCAGAAACAAGCATATTTGCTCATTCGGCCTGAAAATGCTTTTAAGCGCATAAAAACTTACACTCTTGATTTCTGGCTAAATAAAAGCTGTTGCAATGATATTTCCATGCTGAACTGAGTTTTTCTGGGTCAAATATGAAGGCAAACCCACTTTCCTTTCAATATTTTGCTGCAATTGGCAGAAACAAGCATATTTGCTCATTCGGCCTGAAAATGCTTTTAAGCGCATAAAAACTTACACTCTTGATTTCTGGCTAAATAAAAGCTGTTGCAATGATATTTCCATGCTGAACTGAGTTGTTCTGGGTCAAATATGAAGGCAAACCCAATTTCCCTTCAGTATTTTGCTGCAAATAGCAGAAATCAGCTCATTTGGCCTGAATATGCTTTTAAGCGCATAAAAACTTACACTCTTGATTTCTGGCTAAATAAAAGCTGTTGCAATGATATTTCCATGCTGAACTGAGGTGTTCTGGGTCAAATATGAAGGCAAACCCACTTTCCTTTCAGTATTTTGCTGCAAATAGCAGAAATCAGCTCATTTGGCCTGAAAATGCTTTTAAGCGCATAAAAACTTACACTCTTGATTTCTGGCTAAATAAAAGCTGTTGCAATGATATTTCCATGCTGAACTGAGTTGTTCTGGGTCAAATATGAAGGCAAACCCACTTTCCTTTCAGTATTTTGCTGCAATTGGCAGAAACAAGCATATTTGCTCATTCGGCCTGAAAATGCTTTTAAGCGCATAAAAACTTACACTCTTGATTTCTGGCTAAATAAAAGCTGTTGCAATGATATTTCCATGCTGAACTGAGTTTTTCTGGGTCAAATATGAAGGCAAACCCACTTTCCTTTCAGTATTTTGCTGCAATTGGCAGAAACAAGCATATTTGATCATTCGGCCTGAAAATGCTTTTAAGCGCATAAAAACTTACACTCTTGATTTCTGGCTAAATAAAAGCTGTTGCAATGATATTTCCATGCTGAACTGAGTTGTTCTGGGTCAAATATGAAGGCAAACCCACTTTCCTTTCAGTATTTTGCTGCAATTGGCAGAAACAAGCATATTTGCTCATTCGGCCTGAAAATGCTTTTAAGCGCATAAAAACTTACACTCTTGATTTCTGGCTAAATAAAAGCTGTTGCAATGATATTTCCATGCTGAACTGAGTTGTTCTGGGTCAAATATGAAGGCAAACCCACTTTCCTTTCAGTATTTTGCTGCAAATAGCAGAAATCAGCTCATTTGGCCTGAAAATGCTTTTAAGCGCATAAAAACTTACACTCTTGATTTCTGGCTAAATAAAAGCTGTTGCAATGATATTTCCATGCTGAACTGAGTTGTTCTGGGTCAAATATGAAGGCAAACCCACTTTCCTTTCAGTATTTTGCTGCAATTGGCAGAACAGAAACAAGCATATTTGCTCATTCGGCCTGAAAATGCTTTTAAGCGCATAAAAACTTACACTCTTGATTTCTGACTAAATAAAAGCTGTTGCAATGATATTTCCATGCTGAACTGAGTTGTTCTGGGTCAAATATGAAGGCAAACCCACTTTCCCTTCAGTATTTTGCTGCAAATAGCAGAAATCAGCTCCTTTGGCCTGAAAATGCTTTTAAGCGCATAAAAACTTACACTCTTGATTTCTGGCTAAATAAAAGCTGTTGCAATGATATTTCCATGCTGAACTGAGTTTTTCTGGGTCAAATATGAAGGCAAACCCACTTTCCTTTCAGTATTTTGCTGCAATTGGCAGAAACAAGCATATTTGCTCATTCGGCCTGAAAATGCTTTTAAGCGCATAAAAACTTACACTCTTGATTTCTGGCTAAATAAAAGCTGTTGCAATGATATTTCCATGCTGAACTGAGTTTTTCTGGGTCAAATATGAAGGCAAACCCACTTTCCTTTCAGTATTTTGCTGCAATTGGCAGAAACAAGCATATTTGATCATTCGGCCTTAAAATGCTTTTAAGCGCATAAAAACTTACACTCTTGATTTCTGGCTAAATAAAAGCTGTTGCAATGATATTTCCATGCTGAACTGAGTTGTTCTGGGTCAAATATGAAGGCAAACCCACTTTCCTTTCAGTATTTTGCTGCAATTGGCAGAAACAAGCATATTTGCTCATTCGGCCTGAAAATGCTTTTAAGCGCATAAAAACTTACACTCTTGATTTCTGGCTAAATAAAAGCTGTTGCAATGATATTTCCATGCTGAACTGAGTTGTTCTGGGTCAAATATGAGGGCAAACCCACTTTCCTTTCAGTATTTTGCTGCAAATAGCAGAAATCAGCTCATTTGGCCTGAAAATGCTTTTAAGCGCATAAAAACTTACACTCTTGATTTCTGGCTAAATAAAAGCTGTTGCAATGATATTTCCATGCTGAACTGAGTTGTTCTGGGTCAAATATGAAGGCAAACCCACTTTCCTTTCAGTATTTTGCTGCAATTGGCAGAACAGAAACAAGCATATTTGCTCATTCGGCCTGAAAATGCTTTTAAGCGCATAAAAACTTACACTCTTGATTTCTGACTAAATAAAAGCTGTTGCAATGATATTTCCATGCTGAACTGAGTTGTTCTGGGTCAAATATGAAGGCAAACCCACTTTCCCTTCAGTATTTTGCTGCAAATAGCAGAAATCAGCTCCTTTGGCCTGAAAATGCTTTTAAGCGCATAAAAACTTACACTCTTGATTTCTGGCTAAATAAAAGCTGTTGCAATGATATTTCCATGCTGAACTGAGTTTTTCTGGGTCAAATATGAAGGCAAACCCACTTTCCTTTCAGTATTTTGCTGCAATTGGCAGAAACAAGCATATTTGCTCATTCGGCCTGAAAATGCTTTTAAGCGCATAAAAACTTACACTCTTGATTTCTGGCTAAATAAAAGCTGTTGCAATGATATTTCCATGCTGAACTGAGTTTTTCTGGGTCAAATATGAAGGCAAACCCACTTTCCTTTCAGTATTTTGCTGCAATTGGCAGAAAAAAGCATATTTGATCATTCGGCCTGAAAATGCTTTTAAGCGCATAAAAACTTACACTCTTGATTTCTGGCTAAATAAAAGCTGTTGCAATGATATTTCCATGCTGAACTGAGTTGTTCTGGGTCAAATATGAAGGCAAACCCACTTTCCTTTCAGTATTTTGCTGCAATTGGCAGAAACAAGCATATTTGCTCATTCGGCCTGAAAATGCTTTTAAGCGCATAAAAACTTACACTCTTGATTTCTGGCTAAATAAAAGCTGTTGCAATGATATTTCCATGCTGAACTGAGTTGTTCTGGGTCAAATATGAAGGCAAACCCACTTTCCCTTCAGTATTTTGCTGCAAATAGCAGAAATCAGCTCATTTGGCCTGAAAATGCTTTTAAGCGCCTAAAAACTTACACTCTTGATTTCTGGCAAAATAAAAGCTGTTGCAATGATATTTCCATGCTGAACTGAGTTGTTCTGGGTCAAATATGAAGGCAAACCCACTTTCCTTTCAGTATTTTGCTGCAATTGGCAGAAACAAGCATATTTGCTCATTCGGCCTGAAAATGCTTTTAAGCGCATAAAAACTTACACTCTTGATTTCTGGCTAAATAAAAGCTGTTGCAATGATATTTCCATGCTGAACTGAGTTGTTCTGGGTCAAATATGAAGGCAAACCCACTTTCCCTTCAGTATTTTGCTGCAAATAGCAGAAATCAGCTCATTTGGCCTGAAAATGCTTTTAAGCGCATAAAAACTTACACTCTTGATTTCTGGCTAAATAAAAGCTGTTGCAATGATATTTCCATGCTGAACTGAGTTGTTCTGGGTCAAATATGAAGGCAAACCCACTTTCCTTTCAGTATTTTGCTGCAATTGGCAGAAACAAGCATATTTGCTCATTCGGCCTGAAAATGCTTTTAAGCGCATAAAAACTTACACTCTTGATTTCTGGCTAAATAAAAGCTGTTGCAATGATATTTCCATGCTGAACTGAGTTGTTCTGGGTCAAATATGAAGGCAAACCCACTTTCCTTTCAGTATTTTGCTGCAAATAGCAGAAATCAGCTCATTTGGCCTGAAAATGCTTTTAAGCGCATAAAAACTTACACTCTTGATTTCTGGCAAAATAAAAGCTGTTGCAATGATATTTCCATGCTGAACTGAGTTGTTCTGGGTCAAATATGAAGGCAAACCCACTTTCCTTTCAATTTTTTGCTTCAATTGGCAGAAACAAGCATATTTGCTCATTCGGCCTGAAAATGCTTTTAAGCGCATAAAAACTTACACTCTTGATTTCTGGCTAAATAAAAGCTGTTGCAATGATATTTCCATGCTGAACTGAGTTGTTCTGGGTCAAATATGAAGGCAAACCCACTTTCCTTTCAGTATTTTGCTGCAATTGGCAGAAACAAGCATATTTGCTCATTCGGCCTGAAAATGCTTTTAAGCGCATAAAAACTTACACTCTTGATTTCTGGCAAAATAAAAGCTGTTGCAATGATATTTCCATGCTGAACTGAGTTGTTCTGGGTCAAATATGAAGGCAAACCCACTTTCCTTTCAGTATTTTGCTGCAATTGGCAGAAACAAGCATATTTGCTCATTCGGCCTGAAAATGCTTTTAAGTGCATAAAAACTTACACTCTTGATTTCTGGCTAAATAAAAGCTGTTGCAATGATATTTCCATGCTGAACTGAGTTGTTCTGGGTCAAATATGAAGGCAAACCCACTTTCCTTTCAGTATTTTGCTGCAATTGGCAGAAACAAGCATATTTGCTCATTCGGCCTGAAAATGCTTTTAAGCGCATAAAAACTTACACTCTTGATTTCTGGCAAAATAAAAGCTGTTGCAATGATATTTCCATGCTGAACTGAGTTATTCTGGGTCAAATATGAAGGCAAACCCACTTTCCTTTCAGTATTTTGCTGCAATTGGCAGAAACAAGCATATTTGCTCATTCGGCCTGAAAATGCTTTTAAGCGCATAAAAACTTACACTCTTGATTTCTGGCTAAATAAAAGCTGTTGCAATGATATTTCCATGCTGAACTGAGTTGTTCTGGGTCAAATATAAAGGCAAACCCACTTTCCCTTCAGTATTTTGCTGCAATTGGCAGAAACAAGCATATTTGCTCATTCGGCCTGAAAATGCTTTTAAGCGCATAAAAACTTACACTCTTGATTTCTGGCTAAATAAAAGCTGTTGCAATGATATTTCCATGCTGAACTGAGTTTTTCTGGGTCAAATATGAAGGCAAACCCACTTTCCTTTCAATATTTTGCTGCAATTGGCAGAAACAAGCATATTTGCTCATTCGGCCTGAAAATGCTTTTAAGCGCATAAAAACTTACACTCTTGATTTCTGGCTAAATAAAAGCTGTTGCAATGATATTTCCATGCTGAACTGAGTTGTTCTGGGTCAAATATGAAGGCAAACCCAATTTCCCTTCAGTATTTTGCTGCAAATAGCAGAAATCAGCTCATTTGGCCTGAAAATGCTTTTAAGCGCATAAAAACTTACACTCTTGATTTCTGGCTAAATAAAAGCTGTTGCAATGATATTTCCATGCTGAACTGAGTTGTTCTGGGTCAAATATGAAGGCAAACCCACTTTCCTTTCAGTATTTTGCTGCAAATAGCAGAAATCAGCTCATTTGGCCTGAAAATGCTTTTAAGCGCATAAAAACTTACACTCTTGATTTCTGGCTAAATAAAAGCTGTTGCAATGATATTTCCATGCTGAACTGAGTTGTTCTGGGTCAAATATGAAGGCAAACCCACTTTCCTTTCAGTATTTTGCTGCAATTGGCAGAACAGAAACAAGCATATTTGCTCATTCGGCCTGAAAATGCTTTTAAGCGCATAAAAACTTACACTCTTGATTTCTGGCTAAATAAAAGCTGTTGCAATGATATTTCCATGCTGAACTGAGATGTTCTGGGTCAAATATGAAGGCAAACCCAATTTCCCTTCAGTATTTTGCTGCAAATAGCAGAAATCAGCTCATTTGGCCTGAAAATGCTTTTAAGCGCATAAAAACTTACACTCTTGATTTCTGGCTAAATAAAAGCTGTTGCAATGATATTTCCATGCTGAACTGAGTTGTTCTGGGTCAAATATGAAGGCAAACCCACTTTCCTTTCAGTATTTTGCTGCAAATAGCAGAAATCAGCTCATTTGGCCTGAAAATGCTTTTAAGCGCATAAAAACTTACACTCTTGATTTCTGGCTAAATAAAAGCTGTTGCAATGATATTTCCATGCTGAACTGAGTTGTTCTGGGTCAAATATGAAGGCAAACCCACTTTCCTTTCAGTATTTTGCTGCAATTGGCAGAACAGAAACAAGCATATTTGCTCATTCGGCCTGAAAATGCTTTTAAGCGCATAAAAACTTACACTCTTGATTTCTGGCTAAATAAAAGCTGTTGCAATGATATTTCCATGCTGAACTGAGTTGTTCTGGGTCAAATATGAAGGCAAACCCACTTTCCTTTCAGTATTTTGCTGCAATTGGCAGAAACAAGCATATTTGCTCATTCGGCCTGAAAATCCTTTTAAGCGCAAAAAAACTTACACTCTTGATTTCTGGCTAAATAAAAGCTGTTGCAATGATATTTCCATGCTGAACTGAGTTCTTCTGTGTCAAATATGAAGGCAAACCCACTTTCCTTTCAGTATTTTGCTGCAATTGGCAGAAACAAGCATATTTGCTCATTCGGCCTGAAAATGCTTTTAAGCGCATAAAAACTTACACTCTTGATTTCTGGCTAAATAAAAGCTGTTGCAATGATATTTCCATGCTGAACTGAGTTGTTCTGGGTCAAATATGAAGGCAAACCCAATTTCCCTTCAGTATTTTGCTGCAAATAGCAGAAATCAGCTCATTTGGCCTGAAAATGCTTTTAAGCGCATAAAAACTTACACTCTTGATTTCTGGCTAAATAAAAGCTGTTGCAATGATATTTCCATGCTGAACTGAGTTGTTCTGGGTCAAATATGAAGGCAAACCCACTTTCCTTTCAGTATTTTGCTGCAAATAGCAGAAATCAGCTCATTTGGCCTGAAAATGCTTTTAAGCGCATAAAAACTTACACTCTTGATTTCTGGCTAAATAAAAGCTGTTGCAATGATATTTCCATGCTGAACTGAGTTTTTCTGGGTCAAATATGAAGGCAAACCCACTTTCCTTTCAATATTTTGCTGCAATTGGCAGAAACAAGCATATTTGCTCATTCGGCCTGAAAATGCTTTTAAGCGCATAAAAACTTACACTCTTGATTTCTGGCTAAATAAAAGCTGTTGCAATGATATTTCCATGCTGAACTGAGTTGTTCTGGGTCAAATATGAAGGCAAACCCAATTTCCCTTCAGTATTTTGCTGCAAATAGCAGAAATCAGCTCATTTGGCCTGAAAATGCTTTTAAGCGCATAAAAACTTACACTCTTGATTTCTGGCTAAATAAAAGCTGTTGCAATGATATTTCCATGCTGAACTGAGTTGTTCTGGGTCAAATATGAAGGCAAACCCACTTTCCTTTCAGTATTTTGCTGCAAATAGCAGAAATCAGCTCATTTGGCCTGAAAATGCTTTTAAGCGCATAAAAACTTACACTCTTGATTTCTGGCTAAATAAAAGCTGTTGCAATGATATTTCCATGCTGAACTGAGTTGTTCTGGGTCAAATATGAAGGCAAACCCACTTTCCTTTCAGTATTTTGCTGCAATTGGCAGAACAGAAACAAGCATATTTGCTCATTCGGCCTGAAAATGCTTTTAAGCGCATAAAAACTTACACTCTTGATTTCTGACTAAATAAAAGCTGTTGCAATGATATTTCCATGCTGAACTGAGTTGTTCTGGGTCAAATATGAAGGCAAACCCACTTTCCCTTCAGTATTTTGCTGCAAATAGCAGAAATCAGCTCCTTTGGCCTGAAAATGCTTTTAAGCGCATAAAAACTTACACTCTTGATTTCTGGCTAAATAAAAGCTGTTGCAATGATATTTCCATGCTGAACTGAGTTTTTCTGGGTCAAATATGAAGGCAAACCCACTTTCCTTTCAGTATTTTGCTGCAATTGGCAGAAACAAGCATATTTGCTCATTCGGCCTGAAAATGCTTTTAAGCGCATAAAAACTTACACTCTTGATTTCTGGCTAAATAAAAGCTGTTGCAATGATATTTCCATGCTGAACTGAGTTTTTCTGGGTCAAATATGAAGGCAAACCCACTTTCCTTTCAGTATTTTGCTGCAATTGGCAGAAACAAGCATATTTGATCATTCGGCCTGAAAATGCTTTTAAGCGCATAAAAACTTACACTCTTGATTTCTGGCTAAATAAAAGCTGTTGCAATGATATTTCCATGCTGAACTGAGTTGTTCTGGGTCAAATATGAAGGCAAACCCACTTTCCTTTCAGTATTTTGCTGCAATTGGCAGAAACAAGCATATTTGCTCATTCGGCCTGAAAATGCTTTTAAGCGCATAAAAACTTACACTCTTGATTTCTGGCTAAATAAAAGCTGTTGCAATGATATTTCCATGCTGAACTGAGTTGTTCTGGGTCAAATATGAAGGCAAACCCACTTTCCTTTCAGTATTTTGCTGCAATTGGCAGAAACAAGCATATTTGCTCATTCGGCCTGAAAATGCTTTTAAGCGCATAAAAACTTACACTCTTGATTTCTGGCTAAATAAAAGCTGTTGCAATGATATTTCCATGCTGAACTGAGTTTTTCTGGGTCAAATATGAAGGCAAACCCACTTTCCTTTCAATATTTTGCTGCAATTGGCAGAAACAAGCATATTTGCTCATTCGGCCTGAAAATGCTTTTAAGCGCATAAAAACTTACACTCTTGATTTCTGGCTAAATAAAAGCTGTTGCAATGATATTTCCATGCTGAACTGAGTTGTTCTGGGTCAAATATGAAGGCAAACCCAATTTCCCTTCAGTATTTTGCTGCAAATAGCAGAAATCAGCTCATTTGGCCTGAAAATGCTTTTAAGCGCATAAAAACTTACACTCTTGATTTCTGGCTAAATAAAAGCTGTTGCAATGATATTTCCATGCTGAACTGAGTTGTTCTGGGTCAAATATGAAGGCAAACCCACTTTCCTTTCAGTATTTTGCTGCAATTGGCAGAACAGAAACAAGCATATTTGCTCATTCGGCCTGAAAATGCTTTTAAGCGCATAAAAACTTACACTCTTGATTTCTGACTAAATAAAAGCTGTTGCAATGATATTTCCATGCTGAACTGAGTTGTTCTGGGTCAAATATGAAGGCAAACCCACTTTCCCTTCAGTATTTTGCTGCAAATAGCAGAAATCAGCTCCTTTGGCCTGAAAATGCTTTTAAGCGCATAAAAACTTACACTCTTGATTTCTGGCTAAATAAAAGCTGTTGCAATGATATTTCCATGCTGAACTGAGTTTTTCTGGGTCAAATATGAAGGCAAACCCACTTTCCTTTCAGTATTTTGCTGCAATTGGCAGAAACAAGCATATTTGCTCATTCGGCCTGAAAATGCTTTTAAGCGCATAAAAACTTACACTCTTGATTTCTGGCTAAATAAAAGCTGTTGCAATGATATTTCCATGCTGAACTGAGTTGTTCTGGGTCAAATATGAAGGCAAACCCACTTTCCTTTCAGTATTTTGCTGCAATTGGCAGAAACAAGCATATTTGCTCATTCACCCTGAAAATGCTTTTAAGCGCATAAAAACTTACACTCTTGATTTCTGACTAAATAAAAGCTGTTGCAATGATATTTCCATGCTGAACTGAGTTGTTCTGGGTCAAATATGAAGGCAAACCCACTTTCCCTTCAGTATTTTGCTGCAAATAGCAGAAATCAGCTCATTTGGCCTGAAAATGCTTTTAAGCGCATAAAAACTTACACTCTTGATTTCTGGCTAAATAAACGCTGTTGCAATGATATTTCCATGCTGAACTGAGTTGTTCTGGGTCAAATATGAAGGCAAACCCACTTTCCCTTCAGTATTTTGCTGCAAATAGCAGAAATCAGCTCATTTGGCCTGAAAATGCTTTTAAGCGCATAAAAACTTACACTCTTGATTTCTGGCTAAATAAAAGCTGTTGCAATGATATTTCCATGCTGAACTGAGTTGTTCTGGGTCAAATATGAAGGCAAACCCACTTTCCCTTCAGTATTTTGCTGCAATTGGCAGAAACAAGCATATTTGCTCATTCGGCCTGAAAATGCTTTTAAGCGCATAAAAACTTACACTCTTGATTTCTGGCTAAATAAAAGCTGTTGCAATGATATTTCCATGCTGAACTGAGTTGTTCTGGGTCAAATATGAAGGCAAACCCACTTTCCTTTCAGTATTTTGCTGCAATTGGCAGAAACAAGCATATTTGCTCATTCGGCCTGAAAATGCTTTTAAGCGCATAAAAACTTACACTCTTGATTTCTGGCTAAATAAAAGCTGTTGCAATGATATTTCCATGCTGAACTGAGTTGTTCTGGGTCAAATATGAAGGCAAACCCACTTTCCCTTCAGTATTTTGCTGCAAATAGCAGAAATCAGCTCATTTGGCCTGAAAATGCTTTTAAGCGCATAAAAACTTACACTCTTGATTTCTGGCTAAATAAAAGCTGTTGCAATGATATTTCCATGCTGAACTGAGTTGTTCTGGGTCAAATATGAAGGCAAACCCACTTTCCCTTCAGTATTTTGCTGCAAATAGCAGAAATCAGCTCATTTGGCCTGAAAATGCTTTTAAGCGCATAAAAACTTACACTCTTGATTTCTGGCTAAATAAAAGCTGTTGCAATGATATTTCCATGCTGAACTGAGTTGTTCTGGGTCAAATATGAAGGCAAACCCACTTTCCCTTCAGTATTTTGCTGCAATTGGCAGAAACAAGCATATTTGCTCATTCGGCCTGAAAATGCTTTTAAGCGCATAAAAACTTACACTCTTGATTTCTGGCTAAATAAAAGCTGTTGCAATGATATTTCCATGCTGAACTGAGTTGTTCTGTGTCAAATATGAAGGCAAACCCACTTTCCCTTCAGTATTTTGCTGCAAATAGCAGAAATCAGCTCATTTGGCCTGAAAATGCTTTTAAGCGCATAAAAACTTACACTCTTGATTTCTGGCTAAATAAAAGCTGTTGCAATGATATTTCCATGCTGAACTGAGTTGTTCTGGGTCAAATATGAAGGCAAACCCACTTTCCCTTCAGTATTTTGCTGCAAATAGCAGAAATCAGCTCATTTGGCCTGAAAATGCTTTTAAGCGCATAAAAACTTACACTCTTGATTTCTGGCTAAATAAAAGCTTTTGCAATGATATTTCCATGCTGAACTGAGTTGTTCTGGGTCAAATATGAAGGCAAACCCACTTTCCCTTCAGTATTTTACTGCAAATAGCAAAAATCAGCTCATTTGGCCTGAAAATGCTTTTAAGCGCATAAAAACTTACACTCTTGATTTCTGGCTAAATAAAAGCTGTTGCAATGATATTTCCATGCTGAACTGAGTTGTTCTGGGTCAAATATGAAGGCAAACCCACTTTCCTTTCAGTATTTTGCTGCAATTGGCAGAAACAAGCATATTTGCTCATTCGGCCTGAAAATGCTTTTAAGCGCATAAAAACTTACACTCTTGATTTCTGGCTAAATAAAAGCTGTTGCAATGATATTTCCATGCTGAACTGAGTTGTTCTGGGTCAAATATGAAGGCAAACCCACTTTCCTTTCAGTATTTTGCTGCAATTGGCAGAAACAAGCATATTTGCTCATTCGGCCTGAAAATACTTTTAAGCGCATAAAAACTTACACTCTTGATGTCTGACTAAATAAAAGTTGTTGCAATGATATTTCCATGCTGAACTGAGTTGTTCTGGGTCAAATATGAAGGCAAACCCACTTTCCCTTCAGTATTTTGCTGCAAATAGCAGAAATCAGCTCATTTGGCCTGAAAATGCTTTTAAGCGCATAAAAACTTACACTCTTGATTTCTGGCTAGATAAAAGCTGTTGCAATGATATTTCCATGCTGAACTGAGTTTTTCTGGGTCAAATATGAAGGCAAACCCACTTTCCTTTCAGTATTTTGCTGCAATTGGCAGAAACAAGCATATTTGCTCATTCGGCCTGAAAATGCTTTTAAGCGCATAAAAACTTACACTCTTGATTTCTGGCTAAATAAAAGCTGTTGCAATGATATTTCCATGCTGAACTGAGTTGTTCTGGGTCAAATATGAAGGCAAACCCACTTTCCTTTCAGTATTTTGCTGCAATTGGCAGAAACAAGCATATTTGCTCATTCGGCCTGAAAATGCTTTTAAGCGCATAAAAACTTACACTCTTGATTTCTGGCTAAATAAAAGCTGTTGCAATGATATTTCCATGCTGAACTGAGTTGTTCTGGGTCAAATATGAAGGCAAACCCACTTTCCCTTCAGTATTTTGCTGCAAATAGCAGAAATCAGCTCATTTGGCCTGAAAATGCTTTTAAGCGCATAAAAACTTACACTCTTGATTTCTGGCTAAATAAAAGCTGTTGCAATGATATTTCCATGCTGAACTGAGTTGTTCTGGGTCAAATATGAAGGCAAACCCACTTTCCTTTCAGTATTTTGCTGCAAATAGCAGAAATCAGCTCATTTGGCCTGAAAATGCTTTTAAGCGCATAAAAACTTACACTCTTGATTTCTGGCTAAATAAAAGCTGTTGCAATGATATTTCCATGCTGAACTGAGTTTTTCTGGGTCAAATATGAAGGCAAACCCACTTTCCTTTCAATATTTTGCTGCAATTGGCAGAAACAAGCATATTTGCTCATTCGGCCTGAAAATGCTTTTAAGCGCATAAAAACTTACACTCTTGATTTCTGGCTAAATAAAAGCTGTTGCAATGATATTTCCATGCTGAACTGAGATGTTCTGGGTCAAATATGAAGGCAAACCCAATTTCCCTTCAGTATTTTGTTGCAAATAGCAGAAATCAGCTCATTTGGCCTGAAAATGCTTTTAAGCGCATAAAAACTTACACTCTTGATTTCTGGCTAAATAAAAGCTGTTGCAATGATATTTCCATGCTGAACTGAGTTGTTCTGGGTCAAATATGAAGGCAAACCCACTTTCCTTTCAGTATTTTGCTGCAAATAGCAGAAATCAGCTCATTTGGCCTGAAAATGCTTTTAAGCGCATAAAAACTTACACTCTTGATTTCTGGCTAAATAAAAGCTGTTGCAATGATATTTCCATGCTGAACTGAGTTGTTCTGGGTCAAATATGAAGGCAAACCCACTTTCCTTTCAGTATTTTGCTGCAATTGGCAGAACAGAAACAAGCATATTTGCTCATTCGGCCTGAAAATGCTTTTAAGCGCATAAAAACTTACACTCTTGATTTCTGGCTAAATAAAAGCTGTTGCAATGATATTTCCATGCTGAACTGAGTTGTTCTGGGTCAAATATGAAGGCAAACCCACTTTCCTTTCAGTATTTTGCTGCAATTGGCAGAAACAAGCATATTTGCTCATTCGGCCTGAAAATGCTTTTAAGCGCAAAAAAACTTACACTCTTGATTTCTGGCTAAATAAAAGCTGTTGCAATGATATTTCCATGCTGAACTGAGTTGTTCTGGGTCAAATATGAAGGCAAACCCACTTTCCTTTCAGTATTTTGCTGCAATTGGCAGAAACAAGCATATTTGCTCATTCGGCCTGAAAATGCTTTTAAGCGCATAAAAACTTACACTCTTGATTTCTGGCTAAATAAAAGCTGTTGCAATGATATTTCCATGCTGAACTGAGTTGTTCTGGGTCAAATATGAAGGCAAACCCAATTTCCCTTCAGTATTTTGCTGCAAATAGCAGAAATCAGCTCATTTGGCCTGAAAATGCTTTTAAGCGCATAAAAACTTACACTCTTGATTTCTGGCTAAATAAAAGCTGTTGCAATGATATTTCCATGCTGAACTGAGTTGTTCTGGGTCAAATATGAAGGCAAACCCACTTTCCTTTCAGTATTTTGCTGCAAATAGCAGAAATCAGCTCATTTGGCCTGAAAATGCTTTTAAGCGCATAAAAACTTACACTCTTGATTTCTGGCTAAATAAAAGCTGTTGCAATGATATTTCCATGCTGAACTGAGTTTTTCTGGGTCAAATATGAAGGCAAACCCACTTTCCTTTCAATATTTTGCTGCAATTGGCAGAAACAAGCATATTTGCTCATTCGGCCTGAAAATGCTTTTAAGCGCATAAAAACTTACACTCTTGATTTCTGGCTAAATAAAAGCTGTTGCAATGATATTTCCATGCTGAACTGAGTTGTTCTGGGTCAAATATGAAGGCAAACCCAATTTCCCTTCAGTATTTTGCTGCAAATAGCAGAAATCAGCTCATTTGGCCTGAAAATGCTTTTAAGCGCATAAAAACTTACACTCTTGATTTCTGGCTAAATAAAAGCTGTTGCAATGATATTTCCATGCTGAACTGAGTTGTTCTGGGTCAAATATGAAGGCAAACCCACTTTCCTTTCAGTATTTTGCTGCAAATAGCAGAAATCAGCTCATTTGGCCTGAAAATGCTTTTAAGCGCATAAAAACTTACACTCTTGATTTCTGGCTAAATAAAAGCTGTTGCAATGATATTTCCATGCTGAACTGAGTTGTTCTGGGTCAAATATGAAGGCAAACCCACTTTCCTTTCAGTATTTTGCTGCAATTGGCAGAACAGAAACAAGCATATTTGCTCATTCGGCCTGAAAATGCTTTTAAGCGCATAAAAACTTACACTCTTGATTTCTGACTAAATAAAAGCTGTTGCAATGATATTTCCATGCTGAACTGAGTTGTTCTGGGTCAAATATGAAGGCAAACCCACTTTCCCTTCAGTATTTTGCTGCAAATAGCAGAAATCAGCTCCTTTGGCCTGAAAATGCTTTTAAGCGCATAAAAACTTACACTCTTGATTTCTGGCTAAATAAAAGCTGTTGCAATGATATTTCCATGCTGAACTGAGTTTTTCTGGGTCAAATATGAAGGCAAACCCACTTTCCTTTCAGTATTTTGCTGCAATTGGCAGAAACAAGCATATTTGCTCATTCGGCCTGAAAATGCTTTTAAGCGCATAAAAACTTACACTCTTGATTTCTGGCTAAATAAAAGCTGTTGCAATGATATTTCCATGCTGAACTGAGTTGTTCTGGGTCAAATATGAAGGCAAACCCACTTTCCTTTCAGTATTTTGCTGCAAATAGCAGAAATCAGCTCATTTGGCCTGAAAATGCTTTTAAGCGCATAAAAACTTACACTCTTGATTTCTGGCTAAATAAAAGCTGTTGCAATGATATTTCCATGCTGAACTGAGTTGTTCTGGGTCAAATATGAAGGCAAACCCACTTTCCTTTCAGTATTTTGCTGCAATTGGCAGAAACAAGCATATTTGCTCATTCGGCCTGAAAATCCTTTTAAGCGCAAAAAAACTTACACTCTTGATTTCTGGCTAAATAAAAGCTGTTGCAATGATATTTCCATGCTGAACTGAGTTGTTCTGTGTCAAATATGAAGGCAAACCCACTTTCCTTTCAGTATTTTGCTGCAATTGGCAGAAACAAGCATATTTGCTCATTCGGCCTGAAAATGCTTTTAAGCGCATAAAAACTTACACTCTTGATTTCTGGCTAAATAAAAGCTGTTGCAATGATATTTCCATGCTGAACTGAGTTGTTCTGGGTCAAATATGAAGGCAAACCCAATTTCCCTTCAGTATTTTGCTGCAAATAGCAGAAATCAGCTCATTTGGCCTGAAAATGCTTTTAAGCGCATAAAAACTTACACTCTTGATTTCTGGCTAAATAAAAGCTGTTGCAATGATATTTCCATGCTGAACTGAGTTGTTCTGGGTCAAATATGAAGGCAAACCCACTTTCCTTTCAGTATTTTGCTGCAAATAGCAGAAATCAGCTCATTTGGCCTGAAAATGCTTTTAAGCGCATAAAAACTTACACTCTTGATTTCTGGCTAAATAAAAGCTGTTGCAATGATATTTCCATGCTGAACTGAGTTTTTCTGGGTCAAATATGAAGGCAAACCCACTTTCCTTTCAATATTTTGCTGCAATTGGCAGAAACAAGCATATTTGCTCATTCGGCCTGAAAATGCTTTTAAGCGCATAAAAACTTACACTCTTGATTTCTGGCTAAATAAAAGCTGTTGCAATGATATTTCCATGCTGAACTGAGTTGTTCTGGGTCAAATATGAAGGCAAACCCAATTTCCCTTCAGTATTTTGCTGCAAATAGCAGAAATCAGCTCATTTGGCCTGAAAATGCTTTTAAGCGCATAAAAACTTACACTCTTGATTTCTGGCTAAATAAAAGCTGTTGCAATGATATTTCCATGCTGAACTGAGTTGTTCTGGGTCAAATATGAAGGCAAACCCACTTTCCTTTCAGTATTTTGCTGCAAATAGCAGAAATCAGCTCATTTGGCCTGAAAATGCTTTTAAGCGCATAAAAACTTACACTCTTGATTTCTGGCTAAATAAAAGCTGTTGCAATGATATTTCCATGCTGAACTGAGTTGTTCTGGGTCAAATATGAAGGCAAACCCACTTTCCTTTCAGTATTTTGCTGCAATTGGCAGAACAGAAACAAGCATATTTGCTCATTCGGCCTGAAAATGCTTTTAAGCGCATAAAAACTTACACTCTTGATTTCTGACTAAATAAAAGCTGTTGCAATGATATTTCCATGCTGAACTGAGTTGTTCTGGGTCAAATATGAAGGCAAACCCACTTTCCCTTCAGTATTTTGCTGCAAATAGCAGAAATCAGCTCCTTTGGCCTGAAAATGCTTTTAAGCGCATAAAAACTTACACTCTTGATTTCTGGCTAAATAAAAGCTGTTGCAATGATATTTCCATGCTGAACTGAGTTTTTCTGGGTCAAATATGAAGGCAAACCCACTTTCCTTTCAGTATTTTGCTGCAATTGGCAGAAACAAGCATATTTGCTCATTCGGCCTGAAAATGCTTTTAAGCGCATAAAAACTTACACTCTTGATTTCTGGCTAAATAAAAGCTGTTGCAATGATATTTCCATGCTGAACTGAGTTTTTCTGGGTCAAATATGAAGGCAAACCCACTTTCCTTTCAGTATTTTGCTGCAATTGGCAGAAACAAGCATATTTGATCATTCGGCCTGAAAATGCTTTTAAGCGCATAAAAACTTACACTCTTGATTTCTGGCTAAATAAAAGCTGTTGCAATGATATTTCCATGCTGAACTGAGTTGTTCTGGGTCAAATATGAAGGCAAACCCACTTTCCTTTCAGTATTTTGCTGCAATTGGCAGAAACAAGCATATTTGCTCATTCGGCCTGAAAATGCTTTTAAGCGCATAAAAACTTACACTCTTGATTTCTGGCTAAATAAAAGCTGTTGCAATGATATTTCCATGCTGAACTGAGTTGTTCTGGGTCAAATATGAAGGCAAACCCACTTTCCTTTCAGTATTTTGCTGCAATTGGCAGAAACAAGCATATTTGCTCATTCGGCCTGAAAATGCTTTTAAGCGCATAAAAACTTACACTCTTGATTTCTGGCTAAATAAAAGCTGTTGCAATGATATTTCCATGCTGAACTGAGTTTTTCTGGGTCAAATATGAAGGCAAACCCACTTTCCTTTCAATATTTTGCTGCAATTGGCAGAAACAAGCATATTTGCTCATTCGGCCTGAAAATGCTTTTAAGCGCATAAAAACTTACACTCTTGATTTCTGGCTAAATAAAAGCTGTTGCAATGATATTTCCATGCTGAACTGAGTTGTTCTGGGTCAAATATGAAGGCAAACCCAATTTCCCTTCAGTATTTTGCTGCAAATAGCAGAAATCAGCTCATTTGGCCTGAAAATGCTTTTAAGCGCATAAAAACTTACACTCTTGATTTCTGGCTAAATAAAAGCTGTTGCAATGATATTTCCATGCTGAACTGAGTTGTTCTGGGTCAAATATGAAGGCAAACCCACTTTCCTTTCAGTATTTTGCTGCAATTGGCAGAACAGAAACAAGCATATTTGCTCATTCGGCCTGAAAATGCTTTTAAGCGCATAAAAACTTACACTCTTGATTTCTGACTAAATAAAAGCTGTTGCAATGATATTTCCATGCTGAACTGAGTTGTTCTGGGTCAAATATGAAGGCAAACCCACTTTCCCTTCAGTATTTTGCTGCAAATAGCAGAAATCAGCTCCTTTGGCCTGAAAATGCTTTTAAGCGCATAAAAACTTACACTCTTGATTTCTGGCTAAATAAAAGCTGTTGCAATGATATTTCCATGCTGAACTGAGTTTTTCTGGGTCAAATATGAAGGCAAACCCACTTTCCTTTCAGTATTTTGCTGCAATTGGCAGAAACAAGCATATTTGCTCATTCGGCCTGAAAATGCTTTTAAGCGCATAAAAACTTACACTCTTGATTTCTGGCTAAATAAAAGCTGTTGCAATGATATTTCCATGCTGAACTGAGTTGTTCTGGGTCAAATATGAAGGCAAACCCACTTTCCTTTCAGTATTTTGCTGCAATTGGCAGAAACAAGCATATTTGCTCATTCACCCTGAAAATGCTTTTAAGCGCATAAAAACTTACACTCTTGATTTCTGACTAAATAAAAGCTGTTGCAATGATATTTCCATGCTGAACTGAGTTGTTCTGGGTCAAATATGAAGGCAAACCCACTTTCCCTTCAGTATTTTGCTGCAAATAGCAGAAATCAGCTCATTTGGCCTGAAAATGCTTTTAAGCGCATAAAAACTTACACTCTTGATTTCTGGCTAAATAAACGCTGTTGCAATGATATTTCCATGCTGAACTGAGTTGTTCTGGGTCAAATATGAAGGCAAACCCACTTTCCCTTCAGTATTTTGCTGCAAATAGCAGAAATCAGCTCATTTGGCCTGAAAATGCTTTTAAGCGCATAAAAACTTACACTCTTGATTTCTGGCTAAATAAAAGCTGTTGCAATGATATTTCCATGCTGAACTGAGTTGTTCTGGGTCAAATATGAAGGCAAACCCACTTTCCCTTCAGTATTTTGCTGCAATTGGCAGAAACAAGCATATTTGCTCATTCGGCCTGAAAATGCTTTTAAGCGCATAAAAACTTACACTCTTGATTTCTGGCTAAATAAAAGCTGTTGCAATGATATTTCCATGCTGAACTGAGTTGTTCTGGGTCAAATATGAAGGCAAACCCACTTTCCTTTCAGTATTTTGCTGCAATTGGCAGAAACAAGCATATTTGCTCATTCGGCCTGAAAATGCTTTTAAGCGCATAAAAACTTACACTCTTGATTTCTGGCTAAATAAAAGCTGTTGCAATGATATTTCCATGCTGAACTGAGTTGTTCTGGGTCAAATATGAAGGCAAACCCACTTTCCCTTCAGTATTTTACTGCAAATAGCAGAAATCAGCTCATTTGGCCTGAAAATGCTTTTAAGCGCATAAAAACTTACACTCTTGATTTCTGGCTAAATAAAAGCTGTTGCAATGATATTTCCATGCTGAACTGAGTTGTTCTGGGTCAAATATGAAGGCAAACCCACTTTCCCTTCAGTATTTTGCTGCAAATAGCAGAAATCAGCTCATTTGGCCTGAAAATGCTTTTAAGCGCATAAAAACTTACACTCTTGATTTCTGGCTAAATAAAAGCTGTTGCAATGATATTTCCATGCTGAACTGAGTTGTTCTGGGTCAAATATGAAGGCAAACCCACTTTCCCTTCAGTATTTTGCTGCAATTGGCAGAAACAAGCATATTTGCTCATTCGGCCTGAAAATGCTTTTAAGCGCATAAAAACTTACACTCTTGATTTCTGGCTAAATAAAAGCTGTTGCAATGATATTTCCATGCTGAACTGAGTTGTTCTGTGTCAAATATGAAGGCAAACCCACTTTCCCTTCAGTATTTTGCTGCAAATAGCAGAAATCAGCTCATTTGGCCTGAAAATGCTTTTAAGCGCATAAAAACTTACACTCTTGATTTCTGGCTAAATAAAAGCTGTTGCAATGATATTTCCATGCTGAACTGAGTTGTTCTGGGTCAAATATGAAGGCAAACCCACTTTCCCTTCAGTATTTTGCTGCAAATAGCAGAAATCAGCTCATTTGGCCTGAAAATGCTTTTAAGCGCATAAAAACTTACACTCTTGATTTCTGGCTAAATAAAAGCTTTTGCAATGATATTTCCATGCTGAACTGAGTTGTTCTGGGTCAAATATGAAGGCAAACCCACTTTCCCTTCAGTATTTTACTGCAAATAGCAAAAATCAGCTCATTTGGCCTGAAAATGCTTTTAAGCGCATAAAAACTTACACTCTTGATTTCTGGCTAAATAAAAGCTGTTGCAATGATATTTCCATGCTGAACTGAGTTGTTCTGGGTCAAATATGAAGGCAAACCCACTTTCCTTTCAGTATTTTGCTGCAATTGGCAGAAACAAGCATATTTGCTCATTCGGCCTGAAAATGCTTTTAAGCGCATAAAAACTTACACTCTTGATTTCTGGCTAAATAAAAGCTGTTGCAATGATATTTCCATGCTGAACTGAGTTGTTCTGGGTCAAATATGAAGGCAAACCCACTTTCCTTTCAGTATTTTGCTGCAATTGGCAGAAACAAGCATATTTGCTCATTCGGCCTGAAAATACTTTTAAGCGCATAAAAACTTACACTCTTGATGTCTGACTAAATAAAAGTTGTTGCAATGATATTTCCATGCTGAACTGAGTTGTTCTGGGTCAAATATGAAGGCAAACCCACTTTCCCTTCAGTATTTTGCTGCAAATAGCAGAAATCAGCTCATTTGGCCTGAAAATGCTTTTAAGCGCATAAAAACTTACACTCTTGATTTCTGGCTAGATAAAAGCTGTTGCAATGATATTTCCATGCTGAACTGAGTTTTTCTGGGTCAAATATGAAGGCAAACCCACTTTCCTTTCAGTATTTTGCTGCAATTGGCAGAAACAAGCATATTTGCTCATTCGGCCTGAAAATGCTTTTAAGCGCATAAAAACTTACACTCTTGATTTCTGGCTAAATAAAAGCTGTTGCAATGATATTTCCATGCTGAACTGAGTTGTTCTGGGTCAAATATGAAGGCAAACCCACTTTCCTTTCAGTATTTTGCTGCAATTGGCAGAAACAAGCATATTTGCTCATTCGGCCTGAAAATGCTTTTAAGCGCATAAAAACTTACACTCTTGATTTCTGGCTAAATAAAAGCTGTTGCAATGATATTTCCATGCTGAACTGAGTTGTTCTGGGTCAAATATGAAGGCAAACCCACTTTCCCTTCAGTATTTTGCTGCAAATAGCAGAAATCAGCTCATTTGGCCTGAAAATGCTTTTAAGCGCATAAAAACTTACACTCTTGATTTCTGGCTAAATAAAAGCTGTTGCAATGATATTTCCATGCTGAACTGAGTTGTTCTGGGTCAAATATGAAGGCAAACCCACTTTCCTTTCAGTATTTTGCTGCAAATAGCAGAAATCAGCTCATTTGGCCTGAAAATGCTTTTAAGCGCATAAAAACTTACACTCTTGATTTCTGGCTAAATAAAAGCTGTTGCAATGATATTTCCATGCTGAACTGAGTTTTTCTGGGTCAAATATGAAGGCAAACCCACTTTCCTTTCAATATTTTGCTGCAATTGGCAGAAACAAGCATATTTGCTCATTCGGCCTGAAAATGCTTTTAAGCGCATAAAAACTTACACTCTTGATTTCTGGCTAAATAAAAGCTGTTGCAATGATATTTCCATGCTGAACTGAGATGTTCTGGGTCAAATATGAAGGCAAACCCAATTTCCCTTCAGTATTTTGTTGCAAATAGCAGAAATCAGCTCATTTGGCCTGAAAATGCTTTTAAGCGCATAAAAACTTACACTCTTGATTTCTGGCTAAATAAAAGCTGTTGCAATGATATTTCCATGCTGAACTGAGTTGTTCTGGGTCAAATATGAAGGCAAACCCACTTTCCTTTCAGTATTTTGCTGCAAATAGCAGAAATCAGCTCATTTGGCCTGAAAATGCTTTTAAGCGCATAAAAACTTACACTCTTGATTTCTGGCTAAATAAAAGCTGTTGCAATGATATTTCCATGCTGAACTGAGTTGTTCTGGGTCAAATATGAAGGCAAACCCACTTTCCTTTCAGTATTTTGCTGCAATTGGCAGAACAGAAACAAGCATATTTGCTCATTCGGCCTGAAAATGCTTTTAAGCGCATAAAAACTTACACTCTTGATTTCTGGCTAAATAAAAGCTGTTGCAATGATATTTCCATGCTGAACTGAGTTGTTCTGGGTCAAATATGAAGGCAAACCCACTTTCCTTTCAGTATTTTGCTGCAATTGGCAGAAACAAGCATATTTGCTCATTCGGCCTGAAAATGCTTTTAAGCGCAAAAAAACTTACACTCTTGATTTCTGGCTAAATAAAAGCTGTTGCAATGATATTTCCATGCTGAACTGAGTTGTTCTGGGTCAAATATGAAGGCAAACCCACTTTCCTTTCAGTATTTTGCTGCAATTGGCAGAAACAAGCATATTTGCTCATTCGGCCTGAAAATGCTTTTAAGCGCATAAAAACTTACACTCTTGATTTCTGGCTAAATAAAAGCTGTTGCAATGATATTTCCATGCTGAACTGAGTTGTTCTGGGTCAAATATGAAGGCAAACCCAATTTCCCTTCAGTATTTTGCTGCAAATAGCAGAAATCAGCTCATTTGGCCTGAAAATGCTTTTAAGCGCATAAAAACTTACACTCTTGATTTCTGGCTAAATAAAAGCTGTTGCAATGATATTTCCATGCTGAACTGAGTTGTTCTGGGTCAAATATGAAGGCAAACCCACTTTCCTTTCAGTATTTTGCTGCAAATAGCAGAAATCAGCTCATTTGGCCTGAAAATGCTTTTAAGCGCATAAAAACTTACACTCTTGATTTCTGGCTAAATAAAAGCTGTTGCAATGATATTTCCATGCTGAACTGAGTTTTTCTGGGTCAAATATGAAGGCAAACCCACTTTCCTTTCAATATTTTGCTGCAATTGGCAGAAACAAGCATATTTGCTCATTCGGCCTGAAAATGCTTTTAAGCGCATAAAAACTTACACTCTTGATTTCTGGCTAAATAAAAGCTGTTGCAATGATATTTCCATGCTGAACTGAGTTGTTCTGGGTCAAATATGAAGGCAAACCCAATTTCCCTTCAGTATTTTGCTGCAAATAGCAGAAATCAGCTCATTTGGCCTGAAAATGCTTTTAAGCGCATAAAAACTTACACTCTTGATTTCTGGCTAAATAAAAGCTGTTGCAATGATATTTCCATGCTGAACTGAGTTGTTCTGGGTCAAATATGAAGGCAAACCCACTTTCCTTTCAGTATTTTGCTGCAAATAGCAGAAATCAGCTCATTTGGCCTGAAAATGCTTTTAAGCGCATAAAAACTTACACTCTTGATTTCTGGCTAAATAAAAGCTGTTGCAATGATATTTCCATGCTGAACTGAGTTGTTCTGGGTCAAATATGAAGGCAAACCCACTTTCCTTTCAGTATTTTGCTGCAATTGGCAGAACAGAAACAAGCATATTTGCTCATTCGGCCTGAAAATGCTTTTAAGCGCATAAAAACTTACACTCTTGATTTCTGACTAAATAAAAGCTGTTGCAATGATATTTCCATGCTGAACTGAGTTGTTCTGGGTCAAATATGAAGGCAAACCCACTTTCCCTTCAGTATTTTGCTGCAAATAGCAGAAATCAGCTCCTTTGGCCTGAAAATGCTTTTAAGCGCATAAAAACTTACACTCTTGATTTCTGGCTAAATAAAAGCTGTTGCAATGATATTTCCATGCTGAACTGAGTTTTTCTGGGTCAAATATGAAGGCAAACCCACTTTCCTTTCAGTATTTTGCTGCAATTGGCAGAAACAAGCATATTTGCTCATTCGGCCTGAAAATGCTTTTAAGCGCATAAAAACTTACACTCTTGATTTCTGGCTAAATAAAAGCTGTTGCAATGATATTTCCATGCTGAACTGAGTTTTTCTGGGTCAAATATGAAGGCAAACCCACTTTCCTTTCAGTATTTTGCTGCAATTGGCAGAAACAAGCATATTTGATCATTCGGCCTGAAAATGCTTTTAAGCGCATAAAAACTTACACTCTTGATTTCTGGCTAAATAAAAGCTGTTGCAATGATATTTCCATGCTGAACTGAGTTGTTCTGGGTCAAATATGAAGGCAAACCCACTTTCCTTTCAGTATTTTGCTGCAATTGGCAGAAACAAGCATATTTGCTCATTCGGCCTGAAAATGCTTTTAAGCGCATAAAAACTTACACTCTTGATTTCTGGCTAAATAAACGCTGTTGCAATGATATTTCCATGCTGAACTGAGTTGTTCTGGGTCAAATATGAAGGCAAACCCACTTTCCTTTCAGTATTTTGCTGCAATTGGCAGAAACAAGCATATTTGCTCATTCGGCCTGAAAATGCTTTTAAGCGCATAAAAACTTACACTCTTGATTTCTGGCTAAATAAAAGCTGTTGCAATGATATTTCCATGCTGAACTGAGTTTTTCTGGGTCAAATATGAAGGCAAACCCACTTTCCTTTCAATATTTTGCTGCAATTGGCAGAAACAAGCATATTTGCTCATTCGGCCTGAAAATGCTTTTAAGCGCATAAAAACTTACACTCTTGATTTCTGGCTAAATAAAAGCTGTTGCAATGATATTTCCATGCTGAACTGAGTTGTTCTGGGTCAAATATGAAGGCAAACCCAATTTCCCTTCAGTATTTTGCTGCAAATAGCAGAAATCAGCTCATTTGGCCTGAAAATGCTTTTAAGCGCATAAAAACTTACACTCTTGATTTCTGGCTAAATAAAAGCTGTTGCAATGATATTTCCATGCTGAACTGAGTTGTTCTGGGTCAAATATGAAGGCAAACCCACTTTCCTTTCAGTATTTTGCTGCAATTGGCAGAACAGAAACAAGCATATTTGCTCATTCGGCCTGAAAATGCTTTTAAGCGCATAAAAACTTACACTCTTGATTTCTGACTAAATAAAAGCTGTTGCAATGATATTTCCATGCTGAACTGAGTTGTTCTGGGTCAAATATGAAGGCAAACCCACTTTCCCTTCAGTATTTTGCTGCAAATAGCAGAAATCAGCTCCTTTGGCCTGAAAATGCTTTTAAGCGCATAAAAACTTACACTCTTGATTTCTGGCTAAATAAAAGCTGTTGCAATGATATTTCCATGCTGAACTGAGTTTTTCTGGGTCAAATATGAAGGCAAACCCACTTTCCTTTCAGTATTTTGCTGCAATTGGCAGAAACAAGCATATTTGCTCATTCGGCCTGAAAATGCTTTTAAGCGCAAAAAAACTTACACTCTTGATTTCTGGCTAAATAAAAGCTGTTGCAATGATATTTCCATGCTGAACTGAGTTTTTCTGGGTCAAATATGAAGGCAAACCCACTTTCCTTTCAGTATTTTGCTGCAATTGGCAGAAAAAAGCATATTTGATCATTCGGCCTGAAAATGCTTTTAAGCGCATAAAAACTTACACTCTTGATTTCTGGCTAAATAAAAGCTGTTGCAATGATATTTCCATGCTGAACTGAGTTGTTCTGGGTCAAATATGAAGGCAAACCCACTTTCCTTTCAGTATTTTGCTGCAATTGGCAGAAACAAGCATATTTGCTCATTCGGCCTGAAAATGCTTTTAAGCGCATAAAAACTTACACTCTTGATTTCTGGCTAAATAAAAGCTGTTGCAATGATATTTCCATGCTGAACTGAGTTGTTCTGGGTCAAATATGAAGGCAAACCCACTTTCCCTTCAGTATTTTGCTGCAAATAGCAGAAATCAGCTTATTTGGCCTGAAAATGCTTTTAAGCGCATAAAAACTTACACTCTTGATTTCTGGCAAAATAAAACCTGTTGCAATGATATTTCCATGCTGAACTGAGTTGTTCTGGGTCAAATATGAAAGCAAACCCACTTTCCCTTCAGTATTTTGCTGCAAATAGCAGAAATCAGCTCATTTGGCCTGAAAATGCTTTTAAGCGCTTAAAAACTTACACTCTTGATTTCTGGCTAAATAAAAGCTGTTGCAATGATATTTCCATGCTGAACTGAGTTGTTCTGGGTCAAATATGAAGGCAAACCCACTTTCCTTTCAGTATTTTGCTGCAATTGGCAGAAAAAAGCATATTTGCTCATTCGGCCTGAAAATGCTTTTAAGCGCATAAAAACTTACACTCTTGATTTCTGGCTAAATAAAAGCTGTTGCAATGATATTTCCATGCTGAACTGAGTTGTTCTGGGTCAAATATGAAGGCAAACCCACTTTCCCTTCAGTATTTTGCTGCAAATAGCAGAAATCAGCTCATTTGGCCTGAAAATGCTTTTAAGCGCATAAAAACTTACACTCTTGATTTCTGGCTAAATAAAAGCTGTTGCAATGATATTTCCATGCTGAACTGAGTTGTTCTGGGTCAAATATGAAGGCAAACCCACTTTCCCTTCAGTATTTTGCTGCAAATAGCAGAAATCAGCTCATTTGGCCTGAAAATGCTTTTAAGCGCATAAAAACTTACACTCTTGATTTCTGGCTAAATAAACGCTGTTGCAATGATATTTCCATGCTGAACTGAGTTGTTCTGGGTCAAATATGAAGGCAAACCCACTTTCCCTTCAGTATTTTGCTGCAAATAGCAGAAATCAGCTCATTTGGCCTGAAAATGCTTTTAAGCGCATAAAAACTTACACTCTTGATTTCTGGCTAAATAAAAGCTGTTGCAATGATATTTCCATGCTGAACTGAGTTGTTCTGGGTCAAATATGAAGGCAAACCCACTTTCCCTTCAGTATTTTGCTGCAATTGGCAGAAACAAGCATATTTGCTCATTCGGCCTGAAAATGCTTTTAAGCGCATAAAAAATTACACTCTTGATTTCTGGCTAAATAAAAGCTGTTGCAATGATATTTCCATGCTGAACTGAGTTGTTCTGGGTCAAATATGAAGGCAAACCCACTTTCCTTTCAGTATTTTGCTGCAATTGGCAGAAACAAGCATATTTGCTCATTCGGCCTGAAAATGCTTTTAAGCGCATAAAAACTTACACTCTTGATTTCTGGCTAAATAAAAGCTGTTGCAATGATATTTCCATGCTGAACTGAGTTGTTCTGGGTCAAATATGAAGGCAAACCCACTTTCCTTTCAGTATTTTGCTGCAATTGGCAGAAACAAGCATATTTGCTCATTCACCCTGAAAATGCTTTTAAGCGCATAAAAACTTACACTCTTGATTTCTGACTAAATAAAAGCTGTTGCAATGATATTTCCATGCTGAACTGAGTTGTTCTGGGTCAAATATGAAGGCAAACCCACTTTCCCTTCAGTATTTTGCTGCAAATAGCAGAAATCAGCTCATTTGGCCTGAAAATGCTTTTAAGCGCATAAAAACTTACACTCTTGATTTCTGGCTAAATAAACGCTGTTGCAATGATATTTCCATGCTGAACTGAGTTGTTCTGGGTCAAATATGAAGGCAAACCCACTTTCCCTTCAGTATTTTGCTGCAAATAGCAGAAATCAGCTCATTTGGCCTGAAAATGCTTTTAAGCGCATAAAAACTTACACTCTTGATTTCTGGCTAAATAAAAGCTGTTGCAATGATATTTCCATGCTGAACTGAGTTGTTCTGGGTCAAATATGAAGGCAAACCCACTTTCCCTTCAGTATTTTGCTGCAATTGGCAGAAACAAGCATATTTGCTCATTCGGCCTGAAAATGCTTTTAAGCGCATAAAAACTTACACTCTTGATTTCTGGCTAAATAAAAGCTGTTGCAATGATATTTCCATGCTGAACTGAGTTGTTCTGGGTCAAATATGAAGGCAAACCCACTTTCCTTTCAGTATTTTGCTGCAATTGGCAGAAACAAGCATATTTGCTCATTCGGCCTGAAAATGCTTTTAAGCGCATAAAAACTTACACTCTTGATTTCTGGCTAAATAAAAGCTGTTGCAATGATATTTCCATGCTGAACTGAGTTGTTCTGGGTCAAATATGAAGGCAAACCCACTTTCCCTTCAGTATTTTGCTGCAAATAGCAGAAATCAGCTCATTTGGCCTGAAAATGCTTTTAAGCGCATAAAAACTTACACTCTTGATTTCTGGCTAAATAAAAGCTGTTGCAATGATATTTCCATGCTGAACTGAGTTGTTCTGGGTCAAATATGAAGGCAAACCCACTTTCCCTTCAGTATTTTGCTGCAAATAGCAGAAATCAGCTCATTTGGCCTGAAAATGCTTTTAAGCGCATAAAAACTTACACTCTTGATTTCTGGCTAAATAAAAGCTGTTGCAATGATATTTCCATGCTGAACTGAGTTGTTCTGGGTCAAATATGAAGGCAAACCCACTTTCCCTTCAGTATTTTGCTGCAATTGGCAGAAACAAGCATATTTGCTCATTCGGCCTGAAAATGCTTTTAAGCGCATAAAAACTTACACTCTTGATTTCTGGCTAAATAAAAGCTGTTGCAATGATATTTCCATGCTGAACTGAGTTGTTCTGTGTCAAATATGAAGGCAAACCCACTTTCCCTTCAGTATTTTGCTGCAAATAGCAGAAATCAGCTCATTTGGCCTGAAAATGCTTTTAAGCGCATAAAAACTTACACTCTTGATTTCTGGCTAAATAAAAGCTGTTGCAATGATATTTCCATGCTGAACTGAGTTGTTCTGGGTCAAATATGAAGGCAAACCCACTTTCCCTTCAGTATTTTGCTGCAAATAGCAGAAATCAGCTCATTTGGCCTGAAAATGCTTTTAAGCGCATAAAAACTTACACTCTTGATTTCTGGCTAAATAAAAGCTGTTGCAATGATATTTCCATGCTGAACTGAGTTGTTCTGGGTCAAATATGAAGGCAAACCCACTTTCCCTTCAGTATTTTACTGCAAATAGCAAAAATCAGCTAATTTGGCCTGAAAATGCTTTTAAGCGCATAAAAACTTACACTCTTGATTTCTGGCTAAATAAAAGCTGTTGCAATGATATTTCCATGCTGAACTGAGTTGTTCTGGGTCAAATATGAAGGCAAACCCACTTTCCTTTCAGTATTTTGCTGCAATTGGCAGAAACAAGCATATTTGCTCATTCGGCCTGAAAAAGCTTTTAAGCGCATAAAAACTTACACTCTTGGTTTCTGGCTAAATAAAAGCTGTTGCAATGATATTTCCATGCTGAACTGAGTTGTTCTGGGTCAAATATGAAGGCAAACCCACTTTCCTTTCAGTATTTTGCTGCAATTGGCAGAAACAAGCATATTTGCTCATTCGGCCTGAAAATACTTTTAAGCGCATAAAAACTTACACTCTTGATGTCTGACTAAATAAAAGTTGTTGCAATGATATTTCCATGCTGAACTGAGTTGTTCTGGGTCAAATATGAAGGCAAACCCACTTTCCCTTCAGTATTTTGCTGCAAATAGCAGAAATCAGCTCATTTGGCCTGAAAATGCTTTTAAGCGCATAAAAACTTACACTCTTGATTTCTGGCTAGATAAAAGCTGTTGCAATGATATTTCCATGCTGAACTGAGTTTTTCTGGGTCAAATATGAAGGCAAACCCACTTTCCTTTCAGTATTTTGCTGCAATTGGCAGAAACAAGCATATTTGCTCATTCGGCCTGAAAATGCTTTTAAGCGCATAAAAACTTACACTCTTGATTTCTGGCTAAATAAAAGCTGTTGCAATGATATTTCCATGCTGAACTGAGTTGTTCTGGGTCAAATATGAAGGCAAACCCACTTTCCTTTCAGTATTTTGCTGCAATTGGCAGAAACAAGCATATTTGCTCATTCGGCCTGAAAATGCTTTTAAGCGCATAAAAACTTACACTCTTGATTTCTGGCTAAATAAAAGCTGTTGCAATGATATTTCCATGCTGAACTGAGTTGTTCTGGGTCAAATATGAAGGCAAACCCACTTTCCCTTCAGTATTTTGCTGCAAATAGCAGAAATCAGCTCATTTGGCCTGAAAATGCTTTTAAGCGCATAAAAACTTACACTCTTGATTTCTGGCTAAATAAAAGCTGTTGCAATGATATTTCCATGCTGAACTGAGTTGTTCTGGGTCAAATATGAAGGCAAACCCACTTTCCTTTCAGTATTTTGCTGCAAATAGCAGAAATCAGCTCATTTGGCCTGAAAATGCTTTTAAGCGCATAAAAACTTACACTCTTGATTTCTGGCTAAATAAAAGCTGTTGCAATGATATTTCCATGCTGAACTGAGTTGTTCTGGGTCAAATATGAAGGCAAACCCACTTTCCTTTCAGTATTTTGCTGCAATTGGCAGAACAGAAACAAGCATATTTGCTCATTCGGCCTGAAAATGCTTTTAAGCGCATAAAAACTTATACTCTTGATTTGTGACTAAATAAAAGCTGTTGCAATGATATTTCCATGCTGAACTGAGTTTTTCTGGGTCAAATATGAAGGCAAACCCACTTTCCTTTCAGTATTTTGCTGCAATTGGCAGAAACAAGCATATTTGCTCATTCGGCCTGAAAATGCTTTTAAGTGCATAAAAACTTACACTCTTGATTTCTGGCTAAATAAAAGCTGTTGCAATGATATTTCCATGCTGAACTGAGTTGTTCTGGGTCAAATATGAAGGCAAACCCACTTTCCTTTCAGTATTTTGCTGCAATTGGCAGAAAAAAGCATATTTGCTCATTCGGCCTGAAAATGCTTTTAAGCGCATAAAAACTTACACTCTTGATTTCTGGCTAAATAAAAGCTGTTGCAATGATATTTCCATGCTGAACTGAGTTGTTCTGGGTCAAATATGAAGGCAAACCCACTTTCCTTTCAGTATTTTGCTGCAATTGGCAGAAACAAGCATATTTGCTCATTCGGCCTGAAAATGCTTTTAAGCGCATAAAAACTTACACTCTTGATTTCTGGCTAAATAAAAGCTGTTGCAATGATATTTCCATGCTGAACTGAGTTGTTCTGGGTCAAATATGAAGGCAAACCCACTTTCCTTTCAGTATTTTGCTGCAAATAGCAGAAATCAGCTCAATTGGCCTGAAAATGCTTTTAAGCGCATAAAAACTTACACTCTTGATTTCTGGCTAAATAAAAGCTGTTGCAATGATATTTCCATGCTGAACTGAGTTGTTCTGGGTCAAATATGAAGGCAAACCCACTTTCCTTTCAGTATTTTGCTGCAAATAGCAGAAATCAGCTCATTTGGCCTGAAAATGCTTTTAAGCGCATAAAAACTTACACTCTTGATTTCTGGCTAAATAAAAGCTGTTGCAATGATATTTCCATGCTGAACTGAGTTGTTCTGGGTCAAATATGAAGGCAAACCCACTTTCCTTTCAGTATTTTGCTGCAATTGGCAGAACAGAAACAAGCATATTTGCTCATTCGGCCTGAAAATGCTTTTAAGCGCATAAAAACTTATACTCTTGATTTGTGACTAAATAAAAGCTGTTGCAATGATATTTCCATGCTGAACTGAGTTTTTCTGGGTCAAATATGAAGGCAAACCCACTTTCCTTTCAGTATTTTGCTGCAATTGGCAGAAACAAGCATATTTGCTCATTCGGCCTGAAAATGCTTTTAAGTGCATAAAAACTTACACTCTTGATTTCTGGCTAAATAAAAGCTGTTGCAATGATATTTCCATGCTGAACTGAGTTGTTCTGGGTCAAATATGAAGGCAAACCCACTTTCCTTTCAGTATTTTGCTGCAATTGGCAGAAACAAGCATATTTGCTCATTCGGCCTGAAAATGCTTTTAAGCGCATAAAAACTTACACTCTTGATTTCTGGCTAAATAAAAGCTGTTGCAATGATATTTCCATGCTATACTGAGTTGTTCTGGGTCAAATATGAAGGCAAACCCACTTTCATTTCAGTATTTTGCTGCAATTGGCGGAAACAAGCATATTTGCTCATTCGACCTGAAAATGCTTTTAAGCGCATAAAAACTTACACTCTTGATTTCTGGCTAAATAAAAGCTGTTGCAATGATATTTCCATGCTGAACTGAGTTGTTCTGGGTCAAATATGAAGGCAAACCCACTTTCCTTTCAGTATTTTGCTGCAATTGGCAGAAACAAGCATATTTGCTCATTCGGCCTGAAAATGCTTTTAAGCGCATAAAAACTTACACTCTTGATTTCTGGCTAAATAAAAGCTGTTGCAATGATATTTCCATGCTGAACTGAGTTGTTCTGGGTCAAATATGAAGGCAAACCCACTTTCCCTTCAGTATTTTGCTGCAAATAGCAGAAATCATCTCATTCGGCCTGAAAATGCTTTTAAGCGCATAAAAACTTACACTCTTGATATCTGGCTAAATAAAAGCTGTTGCAATGATATTTCCATGCTGAACTGAGTTGTTCTGGGTCAAATATGAAGGCAAACCCACTTTCCTTTCAGTATTTTGCTGCAATTGGCAGAAACAAGCATATTTGCTCATTCGGCCTGAAAATGCTTTTAAGCGCATAAAAACTTACACTCTTGATTTCTGGCTAAATAAAAGCTGTTGCAATGATATTTCCATGCTGAACTGAGTTGTTCTGGGTCAAATATGAAGGCAAACCCACTTTCCCTTCAGTATTTTGCTGCAAATAGCAGAAATCAGCTCATTCGGCCTGAAAATGCTTTTAAGCGCATAAAAACTTACACTCTTGATATCTGGCTAAATAAAAGCTGTTGCAATGATATTTCCATGCTGAACTGAGTTGTTCTGGGTCAAATATGAAGGCAAACCCACTTTCCTTTCAGTATTTTGCTGCAATTGGCAGAAACAAGCATATTTGCTCATTCGGCCTGAAAATGCTTTTAAGCGCATAAAAACTTACACTCTTGATTTCTGGCTAAATAAAAGCTGTTGCAATGATATTTCCATGCTGAACTGAGTTGTTCTGGGTCAAATATGAAGGCAAACCCACTTTCCCTTCAGTATTTTGCTGCAAATAGCAAAAATCAGCTCATTTGGCCTGAAAATGCTTTTAAGCGCATAAAAACTTACACTCTTGATTTCTGGCTAAATAAAAGCTGTTGCAATGATATTTCCATGCTGAACTGAGTTGTTCTGGGTCAAATATGAAGGCAAACCCACTTTCCTTTCAGTATTTTGCTGCAATTGGCAGAAACAAGCATATTTGCTCATTCGGCCTGAAAATGCTTTTAAGCGCATAAAAACTTACACTCTTGATTTCTGGCTAAATAAAAGCTGTTGCAATGATATTTCCATGCTGAACTGAGTTGTTCTGGGTCAAATATGAAGGCAAACCCACTTTCCTTTCAGTATTTTGCTGCAATTGGCAGAAACAAGCATATTTGCTCATTCGGCCTGAAAATACTTTTAAGCGCATAAAAACTTACACTCTTGATGTCTGACTAAATAAAAGTTGTTGCAATGATATTTCCATGCTGAACTGAGTTGTTCTGGGTCAAATATGAAGGCAAACCCACTTTCCCTTCAGTATTTTGCTGCAAATAGCAGAAATCAGCTCATTTGGCCTGAAAATGCTTTTAAGCGCATAAAAACTTACACTCTTGATTTCTGGCTAGATAAAAGCTGTTGCAATGATATTTCCATGCTGAACTGAGTTTTTCTGGGTCAAATATGAAGGCAAACCCACTTTCCTTTCAGTATTTTGCTGCAATTGGCAGAAACAAGCATATTTGCTCATTCGGCCTGAAAATGCTTTTAAGCGCATAAAAACTTACACTCTTGATTTCTGGCTAAATAAAAGCTGTTGCAATGATATTTCCATGCTGAACTGAGTTGTTCTGGGTCAAATATGAAGGCAAACCCACTTTCCTTTCAGTATTTTGCTGCAATTGGCAGAGACAAGCATATTTGCTCATTCGGCCTGAAAATGCTTTTAAGCGCATAAAAACTTACACTCTTGATTTCTGGCTAAATAAAAGCTGTTGCAATGATATTTCCATGCTGAACTGAGTTGTTCTGTGTCAAATATGAAGGCAAACCCACTTTCCCTTCAGTATTTTGCTGCAAATAGCAGAAATCAGCTCATTTGGCCTGAAAATGCTTTTAAGCGCATAAAAACTTACACTCTTGATTTCTGGCTAAATAAAAGCTGTTGCAATGATATTTCCATGCTGAACTGAGTTGTTCTGGGTCAAATATGAAGGCAAACCCACTTTCCCTTCAGTATTTTGCTGCAAATAGCAGAAATCAGCTCATTTGGCCTGAAAATGCTTTTAAGCGCATAAAAACTTACACTCTTGATTTCTGGCTAAATAAAAGCTGTTGCAATGATATTTCCATGCTGAACTGAGTTGTTCTGGGTCAAATATGAAGGCTAACCCACTTTCCCTTCAGTATTTTGCTGCAATTGGCAGAAACAAGCATATTTGCTCTCAGCTCATTTGGCCTGAAAATGCTTTTAAGCGCATAAAAACTTACACTCTTGATTTCTGGCTAAATAAAAGCTGTTGCAATGATATTTCCATGCTGAACTGAGTTGTTCTGGGTCAAATATGAAGGCAAACCCACTTTCCTTTCAGTATTTTGCTGCAATTGGCAGAAACAAGCATATTTGCTCATTCGGCCTGAAAATAGTTTTAAGCGCATAAAAACTTACACTCTTGATGTCTGACTAAATAAAAGTTGTTGCAATGATATTTCCATGCTGAACTGAGTTGTTCTGGGTCAAATATGAAGGCAAACCCACTTTCCCTTCAGTATTTTGCTGCAAATAGCAGAAATCAGCTCATTTGGCCTGAAAATGCTTTTAAGCGCATAAAAACTTACACTCTTGATTTCTGGCTAGATAAAAGCTGTTGCAATGATATTTCCATGCTGAACTGAGTTTTTCTGGGTCAAATATGAAGGCAAACCCACTTTCCTTTCAGTATTTTGCTGCAATTGGCAGAAACAAGCATATTTGCTCATTCGGCCTGAAAATGCTTTTAAGCGCATAAAAACTTACACTCTTGATTTCTGGCTAAATAAAAGCTGTTGCAATGATATTTCCATGCTGAACTGAGTTGTTCTGGGTCAAATATGAAGGCAAACCCACTTTCCTTTCAGTATTTTGCTGCAAATAGCAGAAATCAGCTCATTTGGCCTGAAAATGCTTTTAAGCGCATAAAAACTTACACTCTTGATTTCTGGCTAAATAAAAGCTGTTGCAATGATATTTCCATGCTGAACTGAGTTGTTCTGGGTCAAATATGAAGGCAAACCCACTTTCCTTTCAGTATTTTGCTGCAATTGGCAGAACAGAAACAAGCATATTTGCTCATTCGGCCTGAAAATGCTTTTAAGCGCATAAAAACTTACACTCTTGATTTCTGACTAAATAAAAGCTGTTGCAATGATATTTCCATGCTGAACTGAGTTGTTCTGGGTCAAATATGAAGGCAAACCCACTTTCCCTTCAGTATTTTGCTGCAAATAGCAGAAATCAGCTCCTTTGGCCTGAAAATGCTTTTAAGCGCATAAAAACTTACACTCTTGATTTCTGGCTAAATAAAAGCTGTTGCAATGATATTTCCATGCTGAACTGAGTTTTTCTGGGTCAAATATGAAGGCAAACCCACTTTCCTTTCAGTATTTTGCTGCAATTGGCAGAAACAAGCATATTTGCTCATTCGGCCTGAAAATGCTTTTAAGCGCATAAAAACTTACACTCTTGATTTCTGGCTAAATAAAAGCTGTTGCAATGATATTTCCATGCTGAACTGAGTTTTTCTGGGTCAAATATGAAGGCAAACCCACTTTCCTTTCAGTATTTTGCTGCAATTGGCAGAAACAAGCATATTTGCTCATTCGGCCTGAAAATGCTTTTAAGCGCATAAAAACTTACACTCTTGATTTCTGGCTAAATAAAAGCTGTTGCAATGATATTTCCATGCTGAACTGAGTTGTTCTGGGTCAAATATGAGGGCAAACCCACTTTCCCTTCAGTATTTTGCTGCAATTGGCAGAAACAAGCATATTTGCTCATTCGGCCTGAAAATGCTTTTAAGCGCATAAAAACTTACACTCTTGATTTCTGGCTAAATAAAAGCTGTTGCAATGATATTTCCATGCTGAACTGAGTTGTTCTGGGTCAAATATGAAGGCAAACCCACTTTCCCTTCAGTATTTTGCTGCAAATAGCAGAAATCAGCTCATTTGGCCTGAAAATGCTTTTAAGCGCATAAAAACTTACACTCTTGATTTCTGGCTAAATAAACGCTGTTGCAATGATATTTCCATGCTGAACTGAGTTGTTCTGGGTCAAATATGAAGGCAAACCCACTTTCCCTTCAGTATTTTGCTGCAAATAGCAGAAATCAGCTCATTTGGCCTGAAAATGCTTTTAAGCGCATAAAAACTTACACTCTTGATTTCTGGCTAAATAAAAGCTGTTGCAATGATATTTCCATGCTGAACTGAGTTGTTCTGGGTCAAATATGAAGGCAAACCCACTTTCCCTTCAGTATTTTGCTGCAATTGGCAGAAACAAGCATATTTGCTCATTCGGCCTGAAAATGCTTTTAAGCGCATAAAAACTTACACTCTTGATTTCTGGCTAAATAAAAGCTGTTGCAATGATATTTCCATGCTGAACTGAGTTGTTCTGGGTCAAATATGAAGGCAAACCCACTTTCCTTTCAGTATTTTGCTGCAATTGGCAGAAACAAGCATATTTGCTCATTCGGCCTGAAAATGCTTTTAAGCGCATAAAAACTTACACTCTTGATTTCTGGCTAAATAAAAGCTGTTGCAATGATATTTCCATGCTGAACTGAGTTGTTCTGGGTCAAATATGAAGGCAAACCCACTTTCCTTTCAGTATTTTGCTGCAATTGGCAGAAACAAGCATATTTGCTCATTCGGCCTGAAAATGCTTTTAAGCGCATAAAAACTTACACTCTTGATTTCTGACTAAATAAAAGCTGTTGCAATGATATTTCCATGCTGAACTGAGTTGTTCTGGGTCAAATATGAAGGCAAACCCACTTTCCCTTCAGTATTTTGCTGCAAATAGCAGAAATCAGCTCATTTGGCCTGAAAATGCTTTTAAGCGCATAAAAACTTACACTCTTGATTTCTGGCTAAATAAACGCTGTTGCAATGATATTTCCATGCTGAACTGAGTTGTTCTGGGTCAAATATGAAGGCAAACCCACTTTCCCTTCAGTATTTTGCTGCAAATAGCAGAAATCAGCTCATTTGGCCTGAAAATGCTTTTAAGCGCATAAAAACTTACACTCTTGATTTCTGGCTAAATAAAAGCTGTTGCAATGATATTTCCATGCTGAACTGAGTTGTTCTGGGTCAAATATGAAGGCAAACCCACTTTCCCTTCAGTATTTTGCTGCAAATAGCAGAAATCAGCTCATTTGGCCTGAAAATGCTTTTAAGCGCATAAAAACTTACACTCTTGATTTCTGGCTAAATAAAAGCTGTTGCAATGATATTTCCATGCTGAACTGAGTTGTTCTGGGTCAAATATGAAGGCAAACCCACTTTCCCTTCAGTATTTTGCTGCAATTGGCAGAAACAAGCATATTTGCTCATTCGGCCTGAAAATGCTTTTAAGCGCATAAAAACTTACACTCTTGATTTCTGGCTAAATAAAAGCTGTTGCAATGATATTTCCATGCTGAACTGAGTTGTTCTGTGTCAAATATGAAGGCAAACCCACTTTCCCTTCAGTATTTTGCTGCAAATAGCAGAAATCAGCTCATTTGGCCTGAAAATGCTTTTAAGCGCATAAAAACTTACACTCTTGATTTCTGGCTAAATAAAAGCTGTTGCAATGATATTTCCATGCTGAACTGAGTTGTTCTGGGTCAAATATGAAGGCAAACCCACTTTCCCTTCAGTATTTTGCTGCAAATAGCAGAAATCAGCTCATTTGGCCTGAAAATGCTTTTAAGCGCATAAAAACTTACACTCTTGATTTCTGGCTAAATAAAAGCTGTTGCAATGATATTTCCATGCTGAACTGAGTTGTTCTGGGTCAAATAAGAAGGCAAACCCACTTTCCCTTCAGTATTTTGCTGCAAATAGCAAAAATCAGCTCATTTGGCCTGAAAATGCTTTTAAGCGCATAAAAACTTACACTCTTGATTTCTGGCTAAATAAAAGCTGTTGCAATGATATTTCCATGCTGAACTGAGTTGTTCTGGGTCAAATATGAAGGCAAACCCACTTTCCTTTCAGTATTTTGCTGCAATTGGCAGAAACAAGCATATTTGCTCATTCGGCCTGAAAATGCTTTTAAGCGCATAAAAACTTACACTCTTGATTTCTGGCTAAATAAAAGCTGTTGCAATGATATTTCCATGCTGAACTGAGTTGTTCTGGGTCAAATATGAAGGCAAACCCACTTTCCTTTCAGTATTTTGCTGCAATTGGCAGAAACAAGCATATTTGCTCATTCGGCCTGAAAATACTTTTAAGCGCATAAAAACTTACACTCTTGATGTCTGACTAAATAAAAGTTGTTGCAATGATATTTCCATGCTGAACTGAGTTGTTCTGGGTCAAATATGAAGGCAAACCCACTTTCCCTTCAGTATTTTGCTGCAAATAGCAGAAATCAGCTCATTTGGCCTGAAAATGCTTTTAAGCGCATAAAAACTTACACTCTTGATTTCTGGCTAGATAAAAGCTGTTGCAATGATATTTCCATGCTGAACTGAGTTTTTCTGGGTCAAATATGAAGGCAAACCCACTTTCCTTTCAGTATTTTGCTGCAATTGGCAGAAACAAGCATATTTGCTCATTCGGCCTGAAAATGCTTTTAAGCGCATAAAAACTTACACTCTTGATTTCTGGCTAAATAAAAGCTGTTGCAATGATATTTCCATGCTGAACTGAGTTGTTCTGGGTCAAATATGAAGGCAAACCCACTTTCCTTTCAGTATTTTGCTGCAATTGGCAGAAACAAGCATATTTGCTCATTCGGCCTGAAAATGCTTTTAAGCGCATAAAAACTTACACTCTTGATTTCTGGCTAAATAAAAGCTGTTGCAATGATATTTCCATGCTGAACTGAGTTGTTCTGGGTCAAATATGAAGGCAAACCCACTTTCCCTTCAGTATTTTGCTGCAAACAGCAGAAATCAGCTCATTTGGCCTGAAAATGCTTTTAAGCGCATAAAAACTTACACTCTTGATTTCTGGCTAAATAAAAGCTGTTGCAATGATATTTCCATGCTGAACTGAGTTGTTCTGGGTCAAATATGAAGGCAAACCCACTTTCCTTTCAGTATTTTGCTGCAAATAGCAGAAATCAGCTCATTTGGCCTGAAAATGCTTTTAAGCGCATAAAAACTTACACTCTTGATTTCTGGCTAAATAAAAGCTGTTGCAATGATATTTCCATGCTGAACTGAGTTGTTCTGGGTCAAATATGAAGGCAAACCCACTTTCCTTTCAGTATTTTGCTGCAATTGGCAGAACAGAAACAAGCATATTTGCTCATTCGGCCTGAAAATGCTTTTAAGCGCATAAAAACTTACACTCTTGATTTCTGGCTAAATAAAAGCTGTTGCAATGATATTTCCATGCTGAACTGAGTTGTTCTGGGTCAAATATGAAGGCAAACCCACTTTCCTTTCAGTATTTTGCTGCAAATAGCAGAAATCAGCTCATTTGGCCTGAAAATGCTTTTAAGCGCATAAAAACTTACACTCTTGATTTCTGGCTAAATAAAAGCTGTTGCAATGATATTTCCATGCTGAACTGAGTTGTTCTGGGTCAAATATGAAGGCAAACCCACTTTCCTTTCAGTATTTTGCTGCAAATAGCAGAAATCAGCTCATTTGGCCTGAAAATGCTTTTAAGCGCATAAAAACTTACACTCTTGATTTCTGGCTAAATAAAAGCTGTTGCAATGATATTTCCATGCTGAACTGAGTTGTTCTGGGTCAAATATGAAGGCAAACCCACTTTCCTTTCAGTATTTTGCTGCAATTGGCAGAACAGAAACAAGCATATTTGCTCATTCGGCCTGAAAATGCTTTTAAGCGCATAAAAACTTATACTCTTGATTTGTGACTAAATAAAAGCTGTTGCAATGATATTTCCATGCTGAACTGAGTTTTTCTGGGTCAAATATGAAGGCAAACCCACTTTCCTTTCAGTATTTTGCTGCAATTGGCAGAAACAAGCATATTTGCTCATTCGGCCTGAAAATGCTTTTAAGTGCATAAAAACTTACACTCTTGATTTCTGGCTAAATAAAAGCTGTTGCAATGATATTTCCATGCTATACTGAGTTGTTCTGGGTCAAATATGAAGGCAAACCCACTTTCATTTCAGTATTTTGCTGCAATTGGCGGAAACAAGCATATTTGCTCATTCGGCCTGAAAATGCTTTTAAGCGCATAAAAACTTACACTCTTGATTTCTGGCTAAATAAAAGCTGTTGCAATGATATTTCCATGCTGAACTGAGTTGTTCTGGGTCAAATATGAAGGCAAACCCACTTTCCTTTCAGTATTTTGCTGCAATTGGCAGAAAAAAGCATATTTGCTCATTCGGCCTGAAAATGCTTTTAAGCGCATAAAAACTTACACTCTTGATTTCTGGCTAAATAAAAGCTGTTGCAATGATATTTCCATGCTGAACTGAGTTGTTCTGGGTCAAATATGAAGGCAAACCCACTTTCCCTTCAGTATTTTGCTGCAAATAGCAGAAATCAGCTCATTCGGCCTGAAAATGCTTTTAAGCGCATAAAAACTTACACTCTTGATATCTGGCTAAATAAAAGCTGTTGCAATGATATTTCCATGCTGAACTGAGTTGTTCTGGGTCAAATATGAAGGCAAACCCACTTTCCCTTCAGTATTTTGCTGCAAATAGCAGAAATCAGCTCATTCGGCCTGAAAATGCTTTTAAGCGCATAAAAACTTACACTCTTGATATCTGGCTAAATAAAAGCTGTTGCAATGATATTTCCATGCTGAACTGAGTTGTTCTGGGTCAAATATGAAGGCAAACCCACTTTCCTTTCAGTATTTTGCTGCAATTGGCAGAAACAAGCATATTTGCTCATTCGGCCTGAAAATGCTTTTAAGCGCATAAAAACTTACACTCTTGATTTCTGGCTAAATAAAAGCTGTTGCAATGATATTTCCATGCTGAACTGAGTTGTTCTGGGTCAAATATGAAGGCAAACCCACTTTCCCTTCAGTATTTTGCTGCAAATAGCAAAAATCAGCTCATTTGGCCTGAAAATGCTTTTAAGCGCATAAAAACTTACACTCTTGATTTCTGGCTAAATAAAAGCTGTTGCAATGATATTTCCATGCTGAACTGAGTTGTTCTGGGTCAAATATGAAGGCAAACCCACTTTCCTTTCAGTATTTTGCTGCAATTGGCAGAAACAAGCATATTTGCTCATTCGGCCTGAAAATGCTTTTAAGCGCATAAAAACTTACACTCTTGATTTCTGGCTAAATAAAAGCTGTTGCAATGATATTTCCATGCTGAACTGAGTTGTTCTGGGTCAAATATGAAGGCAAACCCACTTTCCTTTCAGTATTTTGCTGCAATTGGCAGAAACAAGCATATTTGCTCATTCGGCCTGAAAATACTTTTAAGCGCATAAAAACTTACACTCTTGATGTCTGACTAAATAAAAGTTGTTGCAATGATATTTCCATGCTGAACTGAGTTGTTCTGGGTCAAATATGAAGGCAAACCCACTTTCCCTTCAGTATTTTGCTGCAAATAGCAGAAATCAGCTCATTTGGCCTGAAAATGCTTTTAAGCGCATAAAAACTTACACTCTTGATTTCTGGCTAGATAAAAGCTGTTGCAATGATATTTCCATGCTGAACTGAGTTTTTCTGGGTCAAATATGAAGGCAAACCCACTTTCCTTTCAGTATTTTGCTGCAATTGGCAGAAACAAGCATATTTGCTCATTCGGCCTGAAAATGCTTTTAAGCGCATAAAAACTTACACTCTTGATTTCTGGCTAAATAAAAGCTGTTGCAATGATATTTCCATGCTGAACTGAGTTGTTCTGGGTCAAATATGAAGGCAAACCCACTTTCCTTTCAGTATTTTGCTGCAATTGGCAGAAACAAGCATATTTGCTCATTCGGCCTGAAAATGCTTTTAAGCGCATAAAAACTTACACTCTTGATTTCTGGCTAAATAAAAGCTGTTGCAATGATATTTCCATGCTGAACTGAGTTGTTCTGGGTCAAATATGAAGGCAAACCCACTTTCCTTTCAGTATTTTGCTGCAATTGGCAGAAACAAGCATATTTGCTCATTCGGCCTGAAAATGCTTTTAAGCGCATAAAAACTTACACTCTTGATTTCTGGCTAAATAAAAGCTGTTGCAATGATATTTCCATGCTGAACTGAGTTGTTCTGTGTCAAATATGAAGGCAAACCCACTTTCCCTTCAGTATTTTGCTGCAAATAGCAGAAATCAGCTCATTTGGCCTGAAAATGCTTTTAAGCGCATAAAAACTTACACTCTTGATTTCTGGCTAAATAAAAGCTGTTGCAATGATATTTCCATGCTGAACTGAGTTGTTCTGGGTCAAATATGAAGGCAAACCCACTTTCCTTTCAGTATTTTGCTGCAATTGGCAGAACAGAAACAAGCATATTTGCTCATTCGGCCTGAAAATGCTTTTAAGCGCATAAAAACTTATACTCTTGATTTGTGACTAAATAAAAGCTGTTGCAATGATATTTCCATGCTGAACTGAGTTTTTCTGGGTCAAATATGAAGGCAAACCCACTTTCCTTTCAGTATTTTGCTGCAATTGGCAGAAACAAGCATATTTGCTCATTCGGCCTGAAAATGCTTTTAAGCGCATAAAAACTTACACTCTTGATTTCTGGCTAAATAAAAGCTGTTGCAATGATATTTCCATGCTGAACTGAGTTGTTCTGGGTCAAATATGAAGGCAAACCCACTTTCCTTTCAGTATTTTGCTGCAATTGGCAGAAACAAGCATATTTGCTCATTCGGCCTGAAAATGCTTTTAAGCGCATAAAAACTTACACTCTTGATTTCTGGCTAAATAAAAGCTGTTGCAATGATATTTCCATGCTGAACTGAGTTGTTCTGGGTCAAATATGAAGGCAAACCCACTTTCCTTTCAGTATTTTGCTGCAAATAGCAGAAATCAGCTCATTTGGCCTGAAAATGCTTTTAAGCGCATAAAAACTTACACTCTTGATTTCTGGCTAAATAAAAGCTGTTGCAATGATATTTCCATGCTGAACTGAGTTGTTCTGGGTCAAATATGAAGGCAAACCCACTTTCCTTTCAGTATTTTGCTGCAATTGGCAGAACAGAAACAAGCATATTTGCTCATTCGGCCTGAAAATGCTTTTAAGCGCATAAAAACTTATACTCTTGATTTGTGACTAAATAAAAGCTGTTGCAATGATATTTCCATGCTGAACTGAGTTTTTCTGGGTCAAATATGAAGGCAAACCCACTTTCCTTTCAGTATTTTGCTGCAATTGGCAGAAACAAGCATATTTGCTCATTCGGCCTGAAAATGCTTTTAAGTGCATAAAAACTTACACTCTTGATTTCTGGCTAAATAAAAGCTGTTGCAATGATATTTCCATGCTGAACTGAGTTGTTCTGGGTCAAATATGAAGGCAAACCCACTTTCCTTTCAGTATTTTGCTGCAATTGGCAGAAACAAGCATATTTGCTCATTCGGCCTGAAAATGCTTTTAAGCGCATAAAAACTTACACTCTTGATTTCTGGCTAAATAAAAGCTGTTGCAATGATATTTCCATGCTATACTGAGTTGTTCTGGGTCAAATATGAAGGCAAACCCACTTTCATTTCAGTATTTTGCTGCAATTGGCGGAAACAAGCATATTTGCTCATTCGGCCTGAAAATGCTTTTAAGCGCATAAAAACTTACACTCTTGATTTCTGGCTAAATAAAAGCTGTTGCAATGATATTTCCATGCTGAACTGAGTTGTTCTGGGTCAAATATGAAGGCAAACCCACTTTCCTTTCAGTATTTTGCTGCAAATAGCAGAAATCAGCTCATTTGGCCTGAAAATGCTTTTAAGCGCATAAAAACTTACACTCTTGATTTCTGGCTAAATAAAAGCTGTTGCAATGATATTTCCATGCTGAACTGAGTTGTTCTGGGTCAAATATGAAGGCAAACCCACTTTCCCTTCAGTATTTTGCTGCAATTGGCAGAAACAAGCATATTTGCTCATTCGGCCTGAAAATGCTTTTAAGTGCATAAAAACTTACACTCTTGATTTCTGGCTAAATAAAAGCTGTTGCAATGATATTTCCATGCTGAACTGAGTTGTTCTGGGTCAAATATGAAGGCAAACCCACTTTCCTTTCAGTATTTTGCTGCAATTGGCAGAAACAAGCATATTTGCTCATTCGGCCTGAAAATGCTTTTAAGCGCATAAAAACTTACACTCTTGATTTCTGGCTAAATAAAAGCTGTTGCAATGATATTTCCATGCTGAACTGAGTTGTTCTGGGTCAAATATGAAGGCAAACCCACTTTCCTTTCAGTATTTTGCTGCAATTGGCAGAAACAAGCATATTTGCTCATTCGGCCTGAAAATGCTTTTAAGCGCATAAAAACTTACACTCTTGATTTCTGGCTAAATAAAAGCTGTTGCAATGATATTTCCATGCTATACTGAGTTGTTCTGGGTCAAATATGAAGGCAAACCTACTTTCATTTCAGTATTTTGCTGCAATTGGCGGAAACAAGCATATTTGCTCATTCGGCCTGAAAATGCTTTTAAGCGCATAAAAACTTACACTCTTGATTTCTGGCTAAATAAAAGCTGTTGCAATGATATTTCCATGCTGAACTGAGTTGTTCTGGGTCAAATATGAAGGCAAACCCACTTTCCTTTCAGTATTTTGCTGCAATTGGCAGAAACAAGCATATTTGCTCATTCGGCCTGAAAATGCTTTTAAGCGCATAAAAACTTACACTCTTGATTTCTGGCTAAATAAAAGCTGTTGCAATGATATTTCCATGCTGAACTGAGTTGTTCTGGGTCAAATATGAAGGCAAACCCACTTTCCTTTCAGTATTTTGCTGCAAATAGCAGAAATCAGCTCATTCGGCCTGAAAATGCTTTTAAGCGCATAAAAACTTACACTCTTGATATCTGGCTAAATAAAAGCTGTTGCAATGATATTTCCATGCTGAACTGAGTTGTTCTGGGTCAAATATGAAGGCAAACCCACTTTCCTTTCAGTATTTTTCTGCAATTGGCAGAAACAAGCATATTTGCTCATTCGGCCTGAAAATGCTTTTAAGCGCATAAAAACTTACACTCTTGATTTCTGGCTAAATAAAAGCTGTTGCAATGATATTTCCATGCTGAACTGAGTTGTTCTGGGTCAAATATGAAGGCAAACCCACTTTCCCTTCAGTATTTTGCTGCAAATAGCAAAAATCAGCTCATTTGGCCTGAAAATGCTTTTAAGCGCATAAAAACTTACACTCTTGATTTCTGGCTAAATAAAAGCTGTTGCAATGATATTTCCATGCTGAACTGAGTTGTTCTGGGTCAAATATGAAGGCAAACCCACTTTCCTTTCAGTATTTTGCTGCAATTGGCAGAAACAAGCATATTTGCTCATTCGGCCTGAAAATGCTTTTAAGCGCATAAAAACTTACACTCTTGATTTCTGGCTAAATAAAAGCTGTTGCAATGATATTTCCATGCTGAACTGAGTTGTTCTGGGTCAAATATGAAGGCAAACCCACTTTCCTTTCAGTATTTTGCTGCAATTGGCAGAAACAAGCATATTTGCTCATTCGGCCTGAAAATACTTTTAAGCGCATAAAAACTTACACTCTTGATGTCTGACTAAATAAAAGTTGTTGCAATGATATTTCCATGCTGAACTGAGTTGTTCTGGGTCAAATATGAAGGCAAACCCACTTTCCCTTCAGTATTTTGCTGCAAATAGCAGAAATCAGCTCATTTGGCCTGAAAATGCTTTTAAGCGCATAAAAACTTACACTCTTGATTTCTGGCTAGATAAAAGCTGTTGCAATGATATTTCCATGCTGAACTGAGTTTTTCTGGGTCAAATATGAAGGCAAACCCACTTTCCTTTCAGTATTTTGCTGCAATTGGCAGAAACAAGCATATTTGCTCATTCGGCCTGAAAATGCTTTTAAGCGCATAAAAACTTACACTCTTGATTTCTGGCTAAATAAAAGCTGTTGCAATGATATTTCCATGCTGAACTGAGTTGTTCTGGGTCAAATATGAAGGCAAACCCACTTTCCTTTCAGTATTTTGCTGCAATTGGCAGAAACAAGCATATTTGCTCATTCGGCCTGAAAATGCTTTTAAGCGCATAAAAACTTACACTCTTGATTTCTGGCTAAATAAAAGCTGTTGCAATGATATTTCCATGCTGAACTGAGTTGTTCTGTGTCAAATATGAAGGCAAACCCACTTTCCCTTCAGTATTTTGCTGCAAATAGCAGAAATCAGCTCATTTGGCCTGAAAATGCTTTTAAGCGCATAAAAACTTACACTCTTGATTTCTGGCTAAATAAAAGCTGTTGCAATGATATTTCCATGCTGAACTGAGTTGTTCTGGGTCAAATATGAAGGCAAACCCACTTTCCCTTCAGTATTTTGCTGCAAATAGCAGAAATCAGCTCATTTGGCCTGAAAATGCTTTTAAGCGCATAAAAACTTACACTCTTGATTTCTGGCTAAATAAAAGCTGTTGCAATGATATTTCCATGCTGAACTGAGTTGTTCTGGGTCAAATATGAAGGCTAACCCACTTTCCCTTCAGTATTTTGCTGCAAATAGCAAAAATCAGCTCATTTGGCCTGAAAATGCTTTTAAGCGCATAAAAACTTACACTCTTGATTTCTGGCTAAATAAAAGCTGTTGCAATGATATTTCCATGCTGAACTGAGTTGTTCTGGGTCAAATATGAAGGCAAACCCACTTTCCTTTCAGTATTTTGCTGCAATTGGCAGAAACAAGCATATTTGCTCATTCGGCCTGAAAATGCTTTTAAGCGCATAAAAACTTACACTCTTGATTTCTGGCTAAATAAAAGCTGTTGCAATGATATTTCCATGCTGAACTGAGTTGTTCTGGGTCAAATATGAAGGCAAACCCACTTTCCTTTCAGTATTTTGCTGCAATTGGCAGAAACAAGCATATTTGCTCATTCGGCCTGAAAATACTTTTAAGCGCATAAAAACTTACACTCTTGATGTCTGACTAAATAAAAGTTGTTGCAATGATATTTCCATGCTGAACTGAGTTGTTCTGGGTCAAATATGAAGGCAAACCCACTTTCCCTTCAGTATTTTGCTGCAAATAGCAGAAATCAGCTCATTTGGCCTGAAAATGCTTTTAAGCGCATAAAAACTTACACTCTTGATTTCTGGCTAGATAAAAGCTGTTGCAATGATATTTCCATGCTGAACTGAGTTTTTCTGGGTCAAATATGAAGGCAAACCCACTTTCCTTTCAGTATTTTGCTGCAATTGGCAGAAACAAGCATATTTGCTCATTCGGCCTGAAAATGCTTTTAAGCGCATAAAAACTTACACTCTTGATTTCTGGCTAAATAAAAGCTGTTGCAATGATATTTCCATGCTGAACTGAGTTGTTCTGGGTCAAATATGAAGGCAAACCCACTTTCCTTTCAGTATTTTGCTGCAATTGGCAGAAACAAGCATATTTGCTCATTCGGCCTGAAAATGCTTTTAAGCGCATAAAAACTTACACTCTTGATTTCTGGCTAAATAAAAGCTGTTGCAATGATATTTCCATGCTGAACTGAGTTGTTCTGGGTCAAATATGAAGGCAAACCCACTTTCCCTTCAGTATTTTGCTGCAAATAGCAGAAATCAGCTCATTTGGCCTGAAAATGCTTTTAAGCGCATAAAAACTTACACTCTTGATTTCTGGCTAAATAAAAGCTGTTGCAATGATATTTCCATGCTGAACTGAGTTGTTCTGGGTCAAATATGAAGGCAAACCCACTTTCCTTTCAGTATTTTGCTGCAAATAGCAGAAATCAGCTCATTTGGCCTGAAAATGCTTTTAAGCGCATAAAAACTTACACTCTTGATTTCTGGCTAAATAAAAGCTGTTGCAATGATATTTCCATGGTGAACTGAGTTGTTCTGGGTCAAATATGAAGGCAAACCCACTTTCCTTTCAGTATTTTGCTGCAATTGGCAGAACAGAAACAAGCATATTTGCTCATTCGGCCTGAAAATGCTTTTAAGCGCATAAAAACTTATACTCTTGATTTGTGACTAAATAAAAGCTGTTGCATTGATATTTCCATGCTGAACTGAGTTTTTCTGGGTCAAATATGAAGGCAAACCCACTTTCCTTTCAGTATTTTGCTGCAATTGGCAGAAACAAGCATATTTGCTCATTCGGCCTGAAAATGCTTTTAAGTGCATAAAAACTTACACTCTTGATTTCTGGCTAAATAAAAGCTGTTGCAATGATATTTCCATGCTGAACTGAGTTGTTCTGGGTCAAATATGAAGGCAAACCCACTTTCCTTTCAGTATTTTGCTGCAATTGGCAGAAACAAGCATATTTGCTCATTCGGCCTGAAAATGCTTTTAAGCGCATAAAAACTTACACTCTTGATTTCTGGCTAAATAAAAGCTGTTGCAATGATATTTCCATGCTATACTGAGTTGTTCTGGGTCAAATATGAAGGCAAACCCACTTTCATTTCAGTATTTTGCTGCAATTGGCGGAAACAAGCATATTTGCTCATTCGGCCTGAAAATGCTTTTAAGCGCATAAAAACTTACACTCTTGATTTCTGGCTAAATAAAAGCTGTTGCAATGATATTTCCATGCTGAACTGAGTTGTTCTGGGTCAAATATGAAGGCAAACCCACTTTCCTTTCAGTATTTTGCTGCAATTGGCAGAAACAAGCATATTTGCTCATTCGGCCTGAAAATGCTTTTAAGCGCATAAAAACTTACACTCTTGATTTCTGGCTAAATAAAAGCTGTTGCAATGATATTTCCATGCTGAACTGAGTTGTTCTGGGTCAAATATGAAGGCAAACCCACTTTCCCTTCAGTATTTTGCTGCAAATAGCAGAAATCAGCTCATTCGGCCTGAAAATGCTTTTAAGCGCATAAAAACTTACACTCTTGATATCTGGCTAAATAAAAGCTGTTGCAATGATATTTCCATGCTGAACTGAGTTGTTCTGGGTCAAATATGAAGGCAAACCCACTTTCCTTTCAGTATTTTGCTGCAATTGGCAGAAACAAGCATATTTGCTCATTCGGCCTGAAAATGCTTTTAAGCGCATAAAAACTTACACTCTTGATTTCTGGCTAAATAAAAGCTGTTGCAATGATATTTCCATGCTGAACTGAGTTGTTCTGGGTCAAATATGAAGGCAAACCCACTTTCCCTTCAGTATTTTGCTGCAAATAGCAGAAATCAGCTCATTCGGCCTGAAAATGCTTTTAAGCGCATAAAAACTTACACTCTTGATATCTGGCTAAATAAAAGCTGTTGCAATGATATTTCCATGCTGAACTGAGTTGTTCTGGGTCAAATATGAAGGCAAACCCACTTTCCTTTCAGTATTTTGCTGCAATTGGCAGAAACAAGCATATTTGCTCATTCGGCCTGAAAATGCTTTTAAGCGCATAAAAACTTACACTCTTGATTTCTGGCTAAATAAAAGCTGTTGCAATGATATTTCCATGCTGAACTGAGTTGTTCTGGGTCAAATATGAAGGCAAACCCACTTTCCCTTCAGTATTTTGCTGCAAATAGCAAAAATCAGCTCATTTGGCCTGAAAATGCTTTTAAGCGCATAAAAACTTACACTCTTGATTTCTGGCTAAATAAAAGCTGTTGCAATGATATTTCCATGCTGAACTGAGTTGTTCTGGGTCAAATATGAAGGCAAACCCACTTTCTTTTCAGTATTTTGCTGCAATTGGCAGAAACAAGCATATTTGCTCATTCGGCCTGAAAATGCTTTTAAGCGCATAAAAACTTACACTCTTGATTTCTGGCTAAATAAAAGCTGTTGCAATGATATTTCCATGCTGAACTGAGTTGTTCTGGGTCAAATATGAAGGCAAACCCACTTTCCCTTCAGTATTTTGCTGCAAATAGCAGAAATCAGCTCATTTGGCCTGAAAATGCTTTTAGGCGCATTAAAAACTTACACTCTTGATTTCTGGCTAGATAAAAGCTGTTGCAATGATATTTCCATGCTGAACTGAGTTTTTCTGGGTCAAATATGAAGGCAAACCCACTTTCCTTTCAGTATTTTGCTGCAATTGGCAGAAACAAGCATATTTGCTCATTCGGCCTGAAAATGCTTTTAAGCGCATAAAAACTTACACTCTTGATTTCTGGCTAAATAAAAGCTGTTGCAATGATATTTCCATGCTGAACTGAGTAGTTCTGGGTCAAATATGAAGGCAAACCCACTTTCCTTTCAGTATTTTGCTGCAATTGGCAGAAACAAGCATATTTGCTCATTCGGCCTGAAAATGCTTTTAAGCGCATAAAAACTTACACTCTTGATTTCTGGCTAAATAAAAGCTGTTGCAATGATATTTCCATGCTGAACTGAGTTGTTCTGGGTCAAATATGAAGGCAAACCCACTTTCCCTTCAGTATTTTGCTGCAAATAGCAGAAATCAGCTCATTTGGCCTGAAAATGCTTTTAAGCGCATAAAAACTTACACTCTTGATTTCTGGCTAAATAAAAGCTGTTGCAATGATATTTCCATGCTGAACTGAGTTGTTCTGGGTCAAATATGAAGGCAAACCCACTTTCCTTTCAGTATTTTGCTGCAAATAGCAGAAATCAGCTCATTTGGCCTGAAAATGCTTTTAAGCGCATAAAAACTTACACTCTTGATTTCTGGCTAAATAAAAGCTGTTGCAATGATATTTCCATGCTGAACTGAGTTGTTCTGGGTCAAATATGAAGGCAAACCCACTTTCCTTTCAGTATTTTGCTGCAATTGGCAGAACAGAAACAAGCATATTTGCTCATTCGGCCTGAAAATGCTTTTAAGCGCATAAAAACTTACACTCTTGATTTCTGACTAAATAAAAGCTGTTGCAATGATATTTCCATGCTGAACTGAGTTGTTCTGGGTCAAATATGAAGGCAAACCCACTTTCCCTTCAGTATTTTGCTGCAAATAGCAGAAATCAGCTCCTTTGGCCTGAAAATGCTTTTAAGCGCATAAAAACTTACACTCTTGATTTCTGGCTAAATAAAAGCTGTTGCAATGATATTTCCATGCTGAACTCAGTTTTTCTGGGTCAAATATGAAGGCAAACCCACTTTCCTTTCAGTATTTTGCTGCAATTGGCAGAAACAAGCATATTTGCTCATTCGGCCTGAAAATGCTTTTAAGCGCATAAAAACTTACACTCTTGATTTCTGGCTAAATAAAAGCTGTTGCAATGATATTTCCATGCTGAACTGAGTTGTTCTGGATCAAATATGAAGGCAAACCCACTTTCCTTTCAGTATTTTGCTGCAATTGGCAGAAACAAGCATATTTGCTCATTCGGCCTGAAAATGCTTTTAAGCGCATAAAACCTTACACTCTTGATTTCTGGCTAAATAAAAGCTGTTGCAATGATATTTCCATGCTGAACTGAGTTGTTCTGGGTCAAATATGAAGGCAAACCCACTTTCCTTTCAGTATTTTGCTGCAATTGGCAGAAACAAGCATATTTGCTCATTCGGCCTGAAAATGCTTTTAAGCGCATAAAAACTTACACTCTTGATTTCTGGCTAAATAAAAGCTGTTGCAATGATATTTCCATGCTGAACTGAGTTGTTCTGGGTCAAATATGAAGGCAAACCCACTTTCCTTTCAGTATTTTGCTGCAATTGGCAGAAACAAGCATATTTGCTCATTCGGCCTGAAAATGCTTTTAAGCGCATAAAAACTTACACTCTTGATTTCTGGCTAGATAAAAGCTGTTGCAATGATATTTCCATGCTGAACTGAGTTGTTCTGTGTCAAATATGAAGGCAAACCCACTTTCCTTTCAGTATTTTGCTGCAATTGGCAGAAACAAGCATATTTGCTCATTTGGCCTGAAAATGCTTTTAAGCGCATAAAAACTTACACTCTTGATTTCTGGCTAAATAAAAGCTGTTGCAATGATATTTCCATGCTGAACTGAGTTGTTCTGGGTCAAATATGAAGGCAAACCCACTTTCCCTTCAGTATTTTGCTGCAAATAGCAGAAATCAGCTCATTTGGCCTGAAAATGCTTTTAAGCGCATAAAAACTTACACTCTTGATTTCTGGCAAAATAAAACCTGTTGCAATGATATTTCCATGCTGAACTGAGTTGTTCTGGGTCAAATATGAAGGCAAACCCACTTTCCTTTCAGTAATTTGCTGCAATTGGCAGAAACAAGCATATTTGCTCATTCGGCCTGAAAATGCTTTTAAGCGCATAAAAACTTACACTCTTGATTTCTGGCTAAATAAAAGCTGTTGCAATGATATTTCCATGCTGAACTGAGTTGTTCTGGGTCAAATATGAAGGCAAACCCACTTTCCTTTCAGTATTTTGCTGCAATTGGCAGAAACAAGCATATTTGCTCATTCGGCCTGAAAATACTTTTAAGCGCATAAAAACTTACACTCTTGATGTCTGACTAAATAAAAGTTGTTGCAATGATATTTCCATGCTGAACTGAGTTGTTCTGGGTCAAATATGAAGGCAAACCCACTTTCCCTTCAGTATTTTGCTGCAAATAGCAGAAATCAGCTCATTTGGCCTGAAAATGCTTTTAAGCGCATAAAAACTTACACTCTTGATTTCTGGCTAGATAAAAGCTGTTGCAATGATATTTCCATGCTGAACTGAGTTTTTCTGGGTCAAATATGAAGGCAAACCCACTTTCCTTTCAGTATTTTGCTGCAATTGGCAGAAACAAGCATATTTGCTCATTCGGCCTGAAAATGCTTTTAAGCGCATAAAATCTTACACTCTTGATTTCTGGCTAAATAAAAGCTGTTGCAATGATATTTCCATGCTGAACTGAGTTGTTCTGGGTCAAATATGAAGGCAAACCCACTTTCCTTTCAGTATTTTGCTGCAATTGGCAGAAACAAGCATATTTGCTCATTCGGCCTGAAAATGCTTTTAAGCGCATAAAAACTTACACTCTTGATTTCTGGCTAAATAAAAGCTGTTGCAATGATATTTCCATGCTGAACTGAGTTGTTCTGGGTCAAATATGAAGGCAAACCCACTTTCCCTTCAGTATTTTGCTGCAAATAGCAGAAATCAGCTCATTTGGCCTGAAAATGCTTTTAAGCGCATAAAAACTTACACTCTTGATTTCTGGCTAAATAAAAGCTGTTGCAATGATATTTCCATGCTGAACTGAGTTGTTCTGGGTCAAATATGAAGGCAAACCCACTTTCCTTTCAGTATTTTGCTGCAAATAGCAGAAATCAGCTCATTTGGCCTGAAAATGCTTTTAAGTGCATAAAAACTTACACTCTTGATTTCTGGCTAAATAAAAGCTGTTGCAATGATATTTCCATGCTGAACTGAGTTGTTCTGGGTCAAATATGAAGGCAAACCCACTTTCCTTTCAGTATTTTGCTGCAATTGGCAGAACAGAAACAAGCATATTTGCTCATTCGGCCTGAAAATGCTTTTAAGCGCATAAAAACTTACACTCTTGATTTCTGGCTAAATAAAAGCTGTTGCAATGATATTTCCATGCTGAACTGAATTGTTCTGGGTCAAATATGAAGGCAAACCCACTTTCCCTTCAGTATTTTGCTGCAAATAGCAGAAATCAGCTCCTTTGGCCTGAAAATGCTTTTAAGCGCATAAAAACTTACACTCTTGATTTCTGGCTAAATAAAAGCTGTTGCAATGATATTTCCATGCTGAACTCAGTTTTTCTGGGTCAAATATGAAGGCAAACCCACTTTCCTTTCAGTATTTTGCTGCAATTGGCAGAAACAAGCATATTTGCTCATTCGGCCTGAAAATGCTTTTAAGCGCATAAAAACTTACACTCTTGATTTCTGGCTAAATAAAAGCTGTTGCAATGATATTTCCATGCTGAACTGAGTTGTTCTGGATCAAATATGAAGGCAAACCCATTTTCCTTTCAGTATTTTGCTGCAATTGGCAGAAACAAGCATATTTGCTCAATCGGCCTGAAAATGCTTTTAAGCGCATAAAACCTTACACTCTTGATTTCTGGCTAAATAAAAGCTGTTGCAATGATATTTCCATGCTGAACTGAGTTGTTCTGTGTCAAATATGAAGGCAAACCCACTTTCCTTTCAGTATTTTGCTGCAATTGGCAGAACAGAAACAAGCATATTTGCTCATTCGGCCTGAAAATGCTTTTAAGCGCATAAAAACTTACACTCTTGATTTCTGGCTAAATAAAAGCTGTTGCAATGATATTTCCATGCTGAACTGAATTGTTCTGGGTCAAATATGAAGGCAAACCCACTTTCCCTTCAGTATTTTGCTGCAAATAGCAGAAATCAGCTCCTTTGGCCTGAAAATGCTTTTAAGCGCATAAAAACTTACACTCTTGATTTCTGGCTAAATAAAAGCTGTTGCAATGATATTTCCATGCTGAACTCAGTTTTTCTGGGTCAAATATGAAGGCAAACCCACTTTCCTTTCAGTATTTTGCTGCAATTGGCAGAAACAAGCATATTTGCTCATTCGGCCTGAAAATGCTTTTAAGCGCATAAAAACTTACACTCTTGATTTCTGGCTAAATAAAAGCTGTTGCAATGATATTTCCATGCTGAACTGAGTTGTTCTGGATCAAATATGAAGGCAAACCCATTTTCCTTTCAGTATTTTGCTGCAATTGGCAGAAACAAGCATATTTGCTCAATCGGCCTGAAAATGCTTTTAAGCGCATAAAACCTTACACTCTTGATTTCTGGCTAAATAAAAGCTGTTGCAATGATATTTCCATGCTGAACTGAGTTGTTCTGTGTCAAATATGAAGGCAAACCCACTTTCCTTTCAGTATTTTGCTGCAATTGGCAGAAACAAGCATATTTGCTCATTTGGCCTGAAAATGCTTTTAAGCGCATAAAAACTTACACTCTTGATTTCTGGCTAAATAAAAGCTGTTGCAATGATATTTCCATGCTGAACTGAGTTGTTCTGGGTCAAATATGAAGGCAAACCCACTTTCCCTTCAGTATTTTGCTGCAAATAGCAGAAATCAGCTCATTTGGCCTGAAAATGCTTTTAAGCGCTTAAAAACTTACACTCTTGATTTCTGGCTAAATAAAAGCTGTTGCAATGATATTTCCATGCTGAACTGAGTTGTTCTGTGTCAAATATGAAGGCAAACCCACTTTCCTTTCAGTATTTTGCTGCAATTGGCAGAAAAAAGCATATTTGATCATTCGGCCTGAAAATGCTTTTAAGCGCATAAAAACTTACACTCTTGATTTCTGGCTAAATAAAAGCTGTTGCAATGATATTTCCATGCTGAACTGAGTTGTTCTGGGTCAAATATGAAGTCAAACCCACTTTCCTTTCAGTATTTTGCTGCAATAGGCAGAAACAAGCATATTTGCTCATTCGGCCTGAAAATGCTTTTAAGCGCATAAAAACTTACACTCTTGATTTCTGGCTAAATAAAAGCTGTTGCAATGATATTTCCATGCTGAACTGAGTTGTTCTGGGTCAAATATGAAGGCAAACCCACTTTCCCTTCAGTATTTTGCTGCAAATAGCAGAAATCAGCTCATTTGGCCTGAAAATGCTTTTAAGCGCATAAAAACTTACACTCTTGATTTCTGGCTAAATAAAAGCTGTTGCAATGATATTTCCATGCTGAACTGAGTTGTTCTGGGTCAAATATGAAGGCAAACCCACTTTCCCTTCAGTATTTTGCTGCAAATAGCAGAAATCAGCTCATTTGGCCTGAAAATGCTTTTAAGCGCATAAAAACTTACACTCTTGATTTCTGGCTAAATAAAAGCTGTTGCAATGATATTTCCATGCTGAACTGAGTTGTTCTGGGTCAAATATGAAGGCAAACCCACTTTCCCTTCAGTATTTTGCTGCAATTGGCAGAAACAAGCATATTTGCTCATTCGGCCTGAAAATGCTTTTAAGCGCATAAAAACTTACACTCTTGATTTCTGGCTAAATAAAAGCTGTTGCAATGATATTTCCATGCTGAACTGAGTTGTTCTGGGTCAAATATGAAGGCAAACCCACTTTCCTTTCAGTATTTTGCTGCAATTGGCAGAAACAAGCATATTTGCTCATTCGGCCTGAAAATACTTTTAAGCGCATAAAAACTTACACTCTTGATGTCTGACTACATAAAAGTTGTTGCAATGATATTTCCATGCTGAACTGAGTTGTTCTGGGTCAAATATGAAGGCAAACCCACTTTCCCTTCAGTATTTTGCTGCAAATAGCAGAAATCAGCTCATTTGGCCTGAAAATGCTTTTAAGCGCATAAAAACTTACACTCTTGATTTCTGGCTAGATAAAAGCTGTTGCAATGATATTTCCATGCTGAACTGAGTTTTTCTGGGTCAAATATGAAGGCAAACCCACTTTCCTTTCAGTATTTTGCTGCAATTGGCAGAAACAAGCATATTTGCTCATTCGGCCTGAAAATGCTTTTAAGCGCATAAAAACTTACACTCTTGATTTCTGGCTAAATAAAAGCTGTTGCAATGATATTTCCATGCTGAACTGAGTTGTTCTGGGTCAAATATGAAGGCAAACCCACTTTCCTTTCAGTATTTTGCTGCAATTGGCAGAAACAAGCATATTTGCTCATTCGGCCTGAAAATGCTTTTAAGCGCATAAAAACTTACACTCTTGATTTCTGGCTAAATAAAAGCTGTTGCAATGATATTTCCATGCTGAACTGAGTTGTTCTGTGTCAAATATGAAGGCAAACCCACTTTCCCTTCAGTATTTTGCTGCAAATAGCAGAAATCAGCTCATTTGGCCTGAAAATGCTTTTAAGCGCATAAAAACTTACACTCTTGATTTCTGGCTAAATAAAAGCTGTTGCAATGATATTTCCATGCTGAACTGAGTTGTTCTGGGTCAAATATGAAGGCAAACCCACTTTCCCTTCAGTATTTTGCTGCAAATAGCAAAAATCAGCTCATTTGGCCTGAAAATGCTTTTAAGCGCATAAAAACTTACACTCTTGATTTCTGGCTAAATAAAAGCTGTTGCAATGATATTTCCATGCTGAACTGAGTTGTTCTGGGTCAAATATGAAGGCAAACCCACTTTCCCTTCAGTATTTTGCTGCAAATAGCAGAAATCAGCTCATTTGGCCTGAAAATGCTTTTAAGCGCATAAAAACTTACACTCTTGATTTCTGGCTAGATAAAAGCTGTTGCAATGATATTTCCATGCTGAACTGAGTTTTTCTGGGTCAAATATGAAGGCAAACCCACTTTCCTTTCAGTATTTTGCTGCAATTGGCAGAAACAAGCATATTTGCTCATTCGGCCTGAAAATGCTTTTAAGCGCATAAAAACTTACACTCTTGATTTCTGGCTAAATAAAAGCTGTTGCAATGATATTTCCATGCTGAACTGAGTTGTTCTGGGTCAAATATGAAGGCAAACCCACTTTCCTTTCAGTATTTTGCTGCAATTGGCAGAAACAAGCATATTTGCTCATTCGGCCTGAAAATGCTTTTAAGCGCATAAAAACTTACACTCTTGATTTCTGGCTAAATAAAAGCTGTTGCAATGATATTTCCATGCTGAACTGAGTTGTTCTGGGTCAAATATGAAGGCAAACCCACTTTCCTTTCAGTATTTTGCTGCAATTGGCAGAAACAAGCATATTTGCTCATTCGGCCTGAAAATGCTTTTAAGCGCATAAAAACTTACACTCTTGATTTCTGGCTAGATAAAAGCTGTTGCAATGATATTTCCATGCTGAACTGAGTTGTTCTGTGTCAAATATGAAGGCAAACCCACTTTCCTTTCAGTATTTTGCTGCAATTGGCAGAAACAAGCATATTTGCTCATTTGGCCTGAAAATGCTTTTAAGCGCATAAAAACTTACACTCTTGATTTCTGGCTAAATAAAAGCCGTTGCAATGATATTTCCATGCTGAACTGAGTTGTTCTGGGTCAAATATGAAGGCAAACCCACTTTCCCTTCAGTATTTTGCTGCAAATAGCAGAAATCAGCTCATTTGGCCTGAAAATGCTTTTAAGCGCATAAAAACTTACACTCTTGATTTCTGGCAAAATAAAACCTGTTGCAATGATATTTCCATGCTGAACTGAGTTGTTCTGGGTCAAATATGAAGGCAAACCCACTTTCCTTTCAGTAATTTGCTGCAATTGGCAGAAACAAGCATATTTGCTCATTCGGCCTGAAAATGCTTTTAAGCGCATAAAAACTTACACTCTTGATTTCTGGCTAAATAAAAGCTGTTGCAATGATATTTCCATGCTGAACTGAGTTGTTCTGGGTCAAATATGAAGGCAAACCCACTTTCCTTTCAGTATTTTGCTGCAATTGGCAGAAACAAGCATATTTGCTCATTCGGCCTGAAAATACTTTTAAGCGCATAAAAACTTACACTCTTGATGTCTGACTAAATAAAAGTTGTTGCAATGATATTTCCATGCTGAACTGAGTTGTTCTGGGTCAAATATGAAGGCAAACCCACTTTCCCTTCAGTATTTTGCTGCAAATAGCAGAAATCAGCTCATTTGGCCTGAAAATGCTTTTAAGCGCATAAAAACTTACACTCTTGATTTCTGGCTAGATAAAAGCTGTTGCAATGATATTTCCATGCTGAACTGAGTTTTTCTGGGTCAAATATGAAGGCAAACCCACTTTCCTTTCAGTATTTTGCTGCAATTGGCAGAAACAAGCATATTTGCTCATTCGGCCTGAAAATGCTTTTAAGCGCATAAAATCTTACACTCTTGATTTCTGGCTAAATAAAAGCTGTTGCAATGATATTTCCATGCTGAACTGAGTTGTTCTGGGTCAAATATGAAGGCAAACCCACTTTCCTTTCAGTATTTTGCTGCAAATAGCAGAAATCAGCTCATTTGGCCTGAAAATGCTTTTAAGTGCATAAAAACTTACACTCTTGATTTCTGGCTAAATAAAAGCTGTTGCAATGATATTTCCATGCTGAACTGAGTTGTTCTGTGTCAAATATGAAGGCAAACCCACTTTCCTTTCAGTATTTTGCTGCAATTGGCAGAACAGAAACAAGCATATTTGCTCATTCGGCCTGAAAATGCTTTTAAGCGCATAAAAACTTACACTCTTGATTTCTGGCTAAATAAAAGCTGTTGCAATGATATTTCCATGCTGAACTGAGTTGTTCTGGATCAAATATGAAGGCAAACCCATTTTCCTTTCAGTATTTTGCTGCAATTGGCAGAAACAAGCATATTTGCTCAATCGGCCTGAAAATGCTTTTAAGCGCATAAAACCTTACACTCTTGATTTCTGGCTAAATAAAAGCTGTTGCAATGATATTTCCATGCTGAACTGAGTTGTTCTGGGTCAAATATGAAGGCAAACCCACTTTCCTTTCAGTATTTTGCTGCAATTGGCAGAAACAAGCATATTTGCTCATTCGGCCTGAAAATGCTTTTAAGCGCATAAAAACTTACACTCTTGATTTCTGACTAAATAAAAGCTGTTGCAATGATATTTCCATGCTGAACTGAGTTGTTCTGGGTCAAATATGAAGGCAAACCCACTTTCCTTTCAGTATTTTGCTGCAATTGGCAGAAACAAGCATATTTGCTCATTCGGCCTGAAAATGCTTTTAAGCGCATAAAAACTTACACTCTTGATTTCTGGCTAGATAAAAGCTGTTGCAATGATATTTCCATGCTGAACTGAGTTGTTCTGTGTCAAATATGAAGGCAAACCCACTTTCCTTTCAGTATTTTGCTGCAATTGGCAGAAACAAGCATATTTGCTCATTTGGCCTGAAAATGCTTTTAAGCGCATAAAAACTTACACTCTTGATTTCTGGCTAAATAAAAGCTGTTGCAATGATATTTCCATGCTGAACTGAGTTGTTCTGGGTCAAATATGAAGGCAAACCCACTTTCCCTTCAGTATTTTGCTGCAAATAGCAGAAATCAGCTCATTTGGCCTGAAAATGCTTTTAAGCGCTTAAAAACTTACACTCTTGATTTCTGGCTAAATAAAAGCTGTTGCAATGATATTTCCATGCTGAACTGAGTTGTTCTGTGTCAAATATGAAGGCAAACCCACTTTCCTTTCAGTATTTTGCTGCAATTGGCAGAAAAAAGCATATTTGATCATTCGGCCTGAAAATGCTTTTAAGCGCATAAAAACTTACACTCTTGATTTCTGGCTAAATAAAAGCTGTTGCAATGATATTTCCATGCTGAACTGAGTTGTTCTGGGTCAAATATGAAGTCAAACCCACTTTCCTTTCAGTATTTTGCTGCAATAGGCAGAAACAAGCATATTTGCTCATTCGGCCTGAAAATGCTTTTAAGCGCATAAAAACTTACACTCTTGATTTCTGGCTAAATAAAAGCTGTTGCAATGATATTTCCATGCTGAACTGAGTTGTTCTGGGTCAAATATGAAGGCAAACCCACTTTCCCTTCAGTATTTTGCTGCAAATAGCAGAAATCAGCTCATTTGGCCTGAAAATGCTTTTAAGCGCATAAAAACTTACACTCTTGATTTCTGGCTAAATAAAAGCTGTTGCAATGATATTTCCATGCTGAACTGAGTTGTTCTGGGTCAAATATGAAGGCAAACCCACTTTCCCTTCAGTATTTTGCTGCAAATAGCAGAAATCAGCTCATTTGGCCTGAAAATGCTTTTAAGCGCATAAAAACTTACACTCTTGATTTCTGGCTAAATAAAAGCTGTTGCAATGATATTTCCATGCTGAACTGAGTTGTTCTGGGTCAAATATGAAGGCAAACCCACTTTCCCTTCAGTATTTTGCTGCAATTGGCAGAAACAAGCATATTTGCTCATTCGGCCTGAAAATGCTTTTAAGCGCATAAAAACTTACACTCTTGATTTCTGGCTAAATAAAAGCTGTTGCAATGATATTTCCATGCTGAACTGAGTTGTTCTGGGTCAAATATGAAGGCAAACCCACTTTCCTTTCAGTATTTTGCTGCAATTGGCAGAAACAAGCATATTTGCTCATTCGGCCTGAAAATGCTTTTAAGCGCATAAAAACTTACACTCTTGATTTCTGGCTAAATAAAAGCTGTTGCAATGATATTTCCATGCTGAACTGAGTTGTTCTGGGTCAAATATGAAGGCAAACCCACTTTCCCTTCAGTATTTTGCTGCAAATAGCAGAAATCAGCTCATTTGGCCTGAAAATGCTTTTAAGCGCTTAAAAACTTACACTCTTGATTTCTGGCTAAATAAAAGCTGTTGCAATGATATTTCCATGCTGAACTGAGTTGTTCTGTGTCAAATATGAAGGCAAACCCACTTTCCTTTCAGTATTTTGCTGCAATTGGCAGAAAAAAGCATATTTGATCATTCGGCCTGAAAATGCTTTTAAGCGCATAAAAACTTACACTCTTGATTTCTGGCTAAATAAAAGCTGTTGCAATGATATTTCCATGCTGAACTGAGTTGTTCTGGGTCAAATATGAAGTCAAACCCACTTTCCTTTCAGTATTTTGCTGCAATAGGCAGAAACAAGCATATTTGCTCATTCGGCCTGAAAATGCTTTTAAGCGCATAAAAACTTACACTCTTGATTTCTGGCTAAATAAAAGCTGTTGCAATGATATTTCCATGCTGAACTGAGTTGTTCTGGGTCAAATATGAAGGCAAACCCACTTTCCCTTCAGTATTTTGCTGCAAATAGCAGAAATCAGCTCATTTGGCCTGAAAATGCTTTTAAGCGCATAAAAACTTACACTCTTGATTTCTGGCTAAATAAAAGCTGTTGCAATGATATTTCCATGCTGAACTGAGTTGTTCTGGGTCAAATATGAAGGCAAACCCACTTTCCCTTCAGTATTTTGCTGCAAATAGCAGAAATCAGCTCATTTGGCCTGAAAATGCTTTTAAGCGCATAAAAACTTACACTCTTGATTTCTGGCTAAATAAAAGCTGTTGCAATGATATTTCCATGCTGAACTGAGTTGTTCTGGGTCAAATATGAAGGCAAACCCACTTTCCCTTCAGTATTTTGCTGCAATTGGCAGAAACAAGCATATTTGCTCATTCGGCCTGAAAATGCTTTTAAGCGCATAAAAACTTACACTCTTGATTTCTGGCTAAATAAAAGCTGTTGCAATGATATTTCCATGCTGAACTGAGTTGTTCTGGGTCAAATATGAAGGCAAACCCACTTTCCCTTCAGTATTTTGCTGCAAATAGCAGAAATCAGCTCATTTGGCCTGAAAATGCTTTTAAGCGCATAAAAACTTACACTCTTGATTTCTGGCTAAATAAAAGCTGTTGCAATGATATTTCCATGCTGAACTGAGTTGTTCTGGGTCAAATATGAAGGCAAACCCACTTTCCCTTCAGTATTTTGCTGCAAATAGCAGAAATCAGCTCATTTGGCCTGAAAATGCTTTTAAGCGCATAAAAACTTACACTCTTGATTTCTGGCTAAATAAAAGCTGTTGCAATGATATTTCCATGCTGAACTGAGTTGTTCTGGGTCAAATATGAAGGCAAACCCACTTTCCCTTCAGTATTTTGCTGCAATTGGCAGAAACAAGCATATTTGCTCATTCGGCCTGAAAATGCTTTTAAGCGCATAAAAACTTACACTCTTGATTTCTGGCTAAATAAAAGCTGTTGCAATGATATTTCCATGCTGAACTGAGTTGTTCTGGGTCAAATATGAAGGCAAACCCACTTTCCTTTCAGTATTTTGCTGCAATTGGCAGAAACAAGCATATTTGCTCATTCGGCCTGAAAATGCTTTTAAGCGCATAAAAACTTACACTCTTGATTTCTGGCTAAATAAAAGCTGTTGCAATGATATTTCCATGCTGAACTGAGTTGTTCTGGGTCAAATATGAAGGCAAACCCACTTTCCTTTCAGTATTTTGCTGCAAATAGCAGAAATCAGCTCATTTGGCCTGAAAATGCTTTTAAGCGCATAAAAACTTACACTCTTGATTTCTGGCTAAATAAAAGCTGTTACAATGATATTTCCATGCTGAACTGAGTTGTTCTGGGTCAAATATGAAGGCAAACCCACTTTCCCTTCAGTATTTTGCTGCAAATAGCAGAAATCAGCTCATTTGGCCTGAAAATGCTTTTAAGCGCATAAAAACTTACACTCTTGATTTCTGGCTAAATAAAAGCTGTTGCAATGATATTTCCATGCTGAACTGAGTTGTTCTGGGTCAAATATGAAGGCAAACCCACTTTCCCTTCAGTATTTTGCTGCAATTGGCAGAAACAAGCATATTTGCTCATTCGGCCTGAAAATGCTTTTAAGCGCATAAAAACTTACACTCTTGATTTCTGGCTAAATAAAAGCTGTTGCAATGATATTTCCATGCTGAACTGAGTTGTTCTGGGTCAAATATGAAGGCAAACCCACTTTCCTTTCAGTATTTTGCTGCAATTGGCAGAAACAAGCATATTTGCTCATTCGGCCTGAAAATGCTTTTAAGCGCATAAAAACTTACACTCTTGATTTCTGGCTAAATAAAAGCTGTTGCAATGATATTTCCATGCTGAACTGAGTTGTTCTGGGTCAAATATGAAGGCAAACCCACTTTCCCTTCAGTATTTTGCTGCAAATAGCAGAAATCAGCTCATTTGGCCTGAAAATGCTTTTAAGCGCATAAAAACTTACACTCTTGATTTCTGGCTAAATAAAAGCTGTTGCAATGATATTTCCATGCTGAACTGAGTTGTTCTGGGTCAAATATGAAGGCAAACCCACTTTCCCTTCAGTATTTTGCTGCAATTGGCAGAAACAAGCATATTTGCTCATTCGGCCTGAAAATGCTTTTAAGCGCATAAAAACTTACACTCTTGATTTCTGGCTAAATAAAAGCTGTTGCAATGATATTTCCATGCTGAACTGAGTTGTTCTGGGTCAAATATGAAGGCAAACCCACTTTCCTTTCAGTATTTTGCTGCAATTGGCAGAAACAAGCATATTTGCTCATTCGGCCTGAAAATGCTTTTAAGCGCATAAAAACTTACACTCTTGATTTCTGGCTAAATAAAAGCTGTTGCAATGATATTTCCATGCTGAACTGAGTTGTTCTGGGTCAAATATGAAGGCAAACCCACTTTCCCTTCAGTATTTTGCTGCAAATAGCAGAAATCAGCTCATTTGGCCTGAAAATGCTTTTAAGCGCTTAAAAACTTACACTCTTGATTTCTGGCTAAATAAAAGCTGTTGCAATGATATTTCCATGCTGAACTGAGTTGTTCTGTGTCAAATATGAAGGCAAACCCACTTTCCTTTCAGTATTTTGCTGCAATTGGCAGAAAAAAGCATATTTGATCATTCGGCCTGAAAATGCTTTTAAGCGCATAAAAACTTACACTCTTGATTTCTGGCTAAATAAAAGCTGTTGCAATGATATTTCCATGCTGAACTGAGTTGTTCTGGGTCAAATATGAAGTCAAACCCACTTTCCTTTCAGTATTTTGCTGCAATAGGCAGAAACAAGCATATTTGCTCATTCGGCCTGAAAATGCTTTTAAGCGCATAAAAACTTACACTCTTGATTTCTGGCTAAATAAAAGCTGTTGCAATGATATTTCCATGCTGAACTGAGTTGTTCTGGGTCAAATATGAAGGCAAACCCACTTTCCCTTCAGTATTTTGCTGCAAATAGCAGAAATCAGCTCATTTGGCCTGAAAATGCTTTTAAGCGCATAAAAACTTACACTCTTGATTTCTGGCTAAATAAAAGCTGTTGCAATGATATTTCCATGCTGAACTGAGTTGTTCTGGGTCAAATATGAAGGCAAACCCACTTTCCCTTCAGTATTTTGCTGCAAATAGCAGAAATCAGCTCATTTGGCCTGAAAATGCTTTTAAGCGCATAAAAACTTACACTCTTGATTTCTGGCTAAATAAAAGCTGTTGCAATGATATTTCCATGCTGAACTGAGTTGTTCTGGGTCAAATATGAAGGCAAACCCACTTTCCCTTCAGTATTTTGCTGCAATTGGCAGAAACAAGCATATTTGCTCATTCGGCCTGAAAATGCTTTTAAGCGCATAAAAACTTACACTCTTGATTTCTGGCTAAATAAAAGCTGTTGCAATGATATTTCCATGCTGAACTGAGTTGTTCTGGGTCAAATATGAAGGCAAACCCACTTTCCCTTCAGTATTTTGCTGCAAATAGCAGAAATCAGCTCATTTGGCCTGAAAATGCTTTTAAGCGCATAAAAACTTACACTCTTGATTTCTGGCTAAATAAAAGCTGTTGCAATGATATTTCCATGCTGAACTGAGTTGTTCTGGGTCAAATATGAAGGCAAACCCACTTTCCCTTCAGTATTTTGCTGCAAATAGCAGAAATCAGCTCATTTGGCCTGAAAATGCTTTTAAGCGCATAAAAACTTACACTCTTGATTTCTGGCTAAATAAAAGCTGTTGCAATGATATTTCCATGCTGAACTGAGTTGTTCTGGGTCAAATATGAAGGCAAACCCACTTTCCCTTCAGTATTTTGCTGCAATTGGCAGAAACAAGCATATTTGCTCATTCGGCCTGAAAATGCTTTTAAGCGCATAAAAACTTACACTCTTGATTTCTGGCTAAATAAAAGCTGTTGCAATGATATTTCCATGCTGAACTGAGTTGTTCTGGGTCAAATATGAAGGCAAACCCACTTTCCTTTCAGTATTTTGCTGCAATTGGCAGAAACAAGCATATTTGCTCATTCGGCCTGAAAATGCTTTTAAGCGCATAAAAACTTACACTCTTGATTTCTGGCTAAATAAAAGCTGTTGCAATGATATTTCCATGCTGAACTGAGTTGTTCTGGGTCAAATATGAAGGCAAACCCACTTTCCTTTCAGTATTTTGCTGCAATTGGCAGAAACAAGCATATTTGCTCATTCGGCCTGAAAATGCTTTTAAGCGCATAAAAACTTACACTCTTGATTTCTGGCTAAATAAAAGCTGTTGCAATGATATTTCCATGCTGAACTGAGTTGTTCTGGGTCAAATATGAAGGCAAACCCACTTTCCTTTCAGTATTTTGCTGCAAATAGCAGAAATCAGCTCATTTGGCCTGAAAATGCTTTTAAGCGCATAAAAACTTACACTCTTGATTTCTGGCTAAATAAAAGCTGTTGCAATGATATTTCCATGCTGAACTGAGTTGTTCTGGGTCAAATATGAAGGCAAACCCACTTTCCTTTCAGTATTTTGCTGCAATTGGCAGAACAGAAACAAGCATATTTGCTCATTCGGCCTGAAAATGCTTTTAAGCGCATAAAACCTTACACTCTTGATTTCTGGCTAAATAAAAGCTGTTGCAATGATATTTCCATGCTGAACTGAGTTGTTCTGGGTCAAATATGAAGGCAAACCCACTTTCCTTTCAGTATTTTGCTGCAATTGGCAGAAACAAGCATATTTGCTCATTCGGCCTGAAAATGCTTTTAAGCGCATAAAAACTTACACTCTTGATTTCTGGCTAAATAAAAGCTGTTGCAATGATATTTCCATGCTGAACTGAGTTGTTCTGGGTCAAATATGAAGGCAAACCCACTTTCCTTTCAGTATTTTGCTGCAAATAGCAGAAATCAGCTCATTTGGCCTGAAAATGCTTTTAAGCGCATAAAAACTTACACTCTTGATTTCTGGCTAAATAAAAGCTGTTGCAATGATATTTCCATGCTGAACTGAGTTGTTCTGGGTCAAATATGAAGGCAAACCCACTTTCCTTTCAGTATTTTGCTGCAATTGGCAGAACAGAAACAAGCATATTTGCTCATTCGGCCTGAAAATGCTTTTAAGCGCATAAAACCTTACACTCTTGATTTCTGGCTAAATAAAAGCTGTTGCAATGATATTTCCATGCTGAACTGAGTTGTTCTGGGTCAAATATGAAGGCAAACCCACTTTCCTTTCAGTATTTTGCTGCAATTGGCAGAAACAAGCATATTTGCTCATTCGGCCTGAAAATGCTTTTAAGCGCATAAAAACTTACACTCTTGATTTCTGGCTAAATAAAAGCTGTTGCAATGATATTTCCATGCTGAACTGAGTTGTTCTGGGTCAAATATGAAGGCAAACCCACTTTCCTTTCAGTATTTTGCTGCAATTGGCAGAAACAAGCATATTTGCTCATTCGGCCTGAAAATGCTTTTAAGCGCATAAAAACTTACACTCTTGATTTCTGGCTAGATAAAAGCTGTTGCAATGATATTTCCATGCTGAACTGAGTTGTTCTGTGTCAAATATGAAGGCAAACCCACTTTCCTTTCAGTATTTTGCTGCAATTGGCAGAAACAAGCATATTTGCTCATTCGGCCTGAAAATGCTTTTAAGCGCATAAAAACTTACACTCTTGATTTCTGGCTAAATAAAAGCTGTTGCAATGATATTTCCATGCTGAACTGAGTTGTTCTGGGTCAAATATGAAGGCAAACCCACTTTCCCTTCAGTATTTTGCTGCAAATAGCAGAAATCAGCTCATTTGGCCTGAAAATGCTTTTAAGCGCATAAAAACTTACACTCTTGATTTCTGGCAAAATAAAACCTGTTGCAATGATATTTCCATGCTGAACTGAGTTGTTCTGGGTCAAATATGAAGGCAAACCCACTTTCCTTTCAGTAATTTGCTGCAATTGGCAGAAACAAGCATATTTGCTCATTCGGCCTGAAAATGCTTTTAAGCGCATAAAAACTTACACTCTTGATTTCTGGCTAAATAAAAGCTGTTGCAATGATATTTCCATGCTGAACTGAGTTGTTCTGGGTCAAATATGAAGGCAAACCCACTTTCCTTTCAGTATTTTGCTGCAATTGGCAGAAACAAGCATATTTGCTCATTCGGCCTGAAAATACTTTTAAGCGCATAAAAACTTACACTCTTGATGTCTGACTAAATAAAAGTTGTTGCAATGATATTTCCATGCTGAACTGAGTTGTTCTGGGTCAAATATGAAGGCAAACCCACTTTCCCTTCAGTATTTTGCTGCAAATAGCAGAAATCAGCTCATTTGGCCTGAAAATGCTTTTAAGCGCATAAAAACTTACACTCTTGATTTCTGGCTAGATAAAAGCTGTTGCAATGATATTTCCATGCTGAACTGAGTTTTTCTGGGTCAAATATGAAGGCAAACCCACTTTCCTTTCAGTATTTTGCTGCAATTGGCAGAAACAAGCATATTTGCTCATTCGGCCTGAAAATGCTTTTAAGCGCATAAAATCTTACACTCTTGATTTCTGGCTAAATAAAAGCTGTTGCAATGATATTTCCATGCTGAACTGAGTTGTTCTGGGTCAAATATGAAGGCAAACCCACTTTCCTTTCAGTATTTTGCTGCAATTGGCAGAAACAAGCATATTTGCTCATTCGGCCTGAAAATGCTTTTAAGCGCATAAAAACTTACACTCTTGATTTCTGGCTAAATAAAAGCTGTTGCAATGATATTTCCATGCTGAACTGAGTTGTTCTGGGTCAAATATGAAGGCAAACCCACTTTCCCTTCAGTATTTTGCTGCAAATAGCAGAAATCAGCTCATTTGGCCTGAAAATGCTTTTAAGCGCATAAAAACTTACACTCTTGATTTCTGGCTAAATAAAAGCTGTTGCAATGATATTTCCATGCTGAACTGAGTTGTTCTGGGTCAAATATGAAGGCAAACCCACTTTCCTTTCAGTATTTTGCTGCAAATAGCAGAAATCAGCTCATTTGGCCTGAAAATGCTTTTAAGTGCATAAAAACTTACACTCTTGATTTCTGGCTAAATAAAAGCTGTTGCAATGATATTTCCATGCTGAACTGAGTTGTTCTGTGTCAAATATGAAGGCAAACCCACTTTCCTTTCAGTATTTTGCTGCAATTGGCAGAACAGAAACAAGCATATTTGCTCATTCGGCCTGAAAATGCTTTTAAGCGCATAAAAACTTACACTCTTGATTTCTGGCTAAATAAAAGCTGTTGCAATGATATTTCCATGCTGAACTGAGTTGTTCTGGGTCAAATATGAAGGCAAACCCACTTTCCCTTCAGTATTTTGCTGCAAATAGCAGAAATCAGCTCCTTTGGCCTGAAAATGCTTTTAAGCGCATAAAAACTTACACTCTTGATTTCTGGCTAAATAAAAGCTGTTGCAATGATATTTCCATGCTGAACTCAGTTTTTCTGGGTCAAATATGAAGGCAAACCCACTTTCCTTTCAGTATTTTGCTGCAATTGGCAGAAACAAGCATATTTGCTCATTCGGCCTGAAAATGCTTTTAAGCGCATAAAAACTTACACTCTTGATTTCTGGCTAAATAAAAGCTGTTGCAATGATATTTCCATGCTGAACTGAGTTGTTCTGGATCAAATATGAAGGCAAACCCATTTTCCTTTCAGTATTTTGCTGCAATTGGCAGAAACAAGCATATTTGCTCAATCGGCCTGAAAATGCTTTTAAGCGCATAAAACCTTACACTCTTGATTTCTGGCTAAATAAAAGCTGTTGCAATGATATTTCCATGCTGAACTGAGTTGTTCTGGGTCAAATATGAAGGCAAACCCACTTTCCTTTCAGTATTTTGCTGCAATTGGCAGAAACAAGCATATTTGCTCATTCGGCCTGAAAATGCTTTTAAGCGCATAAAAACTTACACTCTTGATTTCTGACTAAATAAAAGCTGTTGCAATGATATTTCCATGCTGAACTGAGTTGTTCTGGGTCAAATATGAAGGCAAACCCACTTTCCTTTCAGTATTTTGCTGCAATTGGCAGAAACAAGCATATTTGCTCATTCGGCCTGAAAATGCTTTTAAGCGCATAAAAACTTACACTCTTGATTTCTGGCTAGATAAAAGCTGTTGCAATGATATTTCCATGCTGAACTGAGTTGTTCTGTGTCAAATATGAAGGCAAACCCACTTTCCTTTCAGTATTTTGCTGCAATTGGCAGAAACAAGCATATTTGCTCATTTGGCCTGAAAATGCTTTTAAGCGCATAAAAACTTACACTCTTGATTTCTGGCTAAATAAAAGCTGTTGCAATGATATTTCCATGCTGAACTGAGTTGTTCTGGGTCAAATATGAAGGCAAACCCACTTTCCCTTCAGTATTTTGCTGCAAATAGCAGAAATCAGCTCATTTGGCCTGAAAATGCTTTTAAGCGCTTAAAAACTTACACTCTTGATTTCTGGCTAAATAAAAGCTGTTGCAATGATATTTCCATGCTGAACTGAGTTGTTCTGTGTCAAATATGAAGGCAAACCCACTTTCCTTTCAGTATTTTGCTGCAATTGGCAGAAAAAAGCATATTTGATCATTCGGCCTGAAAATGCTTTTAAGCGCATAAAAACTTACACTCTTGATTTCTGGCTAAATAAAAGCTGTTGCAATGATATTTCCATGCTGAACTGAGTTGTTCTGGGTCAAATATGAAGTCAAACCCACTTTCCTTTCAGTATTTTGCTGCAATAGGCAGAAACAAGCATATTTGCTCATTCGGCCTGAAAATGCTTTTAAGCGCATAAAAACTTACACTCTTGATTTCTGGCTAAATAAAAGCTGTTGCAATGATATTTCCATGCTGAACTGAGTTGTTCTGGGTCAAATATGAAGGCAAACCCACTTTCCCTTCAGTATTTTGCTGCAAATAGCAGAAATCAGCTCATTTGGCCTGAAAATGCTTTTAAGCGCATAAAAACTTACACTCTTGATTTCTGGCTAAATAAAAGCTGTTGCAATGATATTTCCATGCTGAACTGAGTTGTTCTGGGTCAAATATGAAGGCAAACCCACTTTCCCTTCAGTATTTTGCTGCAAATAGCAGAAATCAGCTCATTTGGCCTGAAAATGCTTTTAAGCGCATAAAAACTTACACTCTTGATTTCTGGCTAAATAAAAGCTGTTGCAATGATATTTCCATGCTGAACTGAGTTGTTCTGGGTCAAATATGAAGGCAAACCCACTTTCCCTTCAGTATTTTGCTGCAATTGGCAGAAACAAGCATATTTGCTCATTCGGCCTGAAAATGCTTTTAAGCGCATAAAAACTTACACTCTTGATTTCTGGCTAAATAAAAGCTGTTGCAATGATATTTCCATGCTGAACTGAGTTGTTCTGGGTCAAATATGAAGGCAAACCCACTTTCCTTTCAGTATTTTGCTGCAATTGGCAGAAACAAGCATATTTGCTCATTCGGCCTGAAAATGCTTTTAAGCGCATAAAAACTTACACTCTTGATTTCTGGCTAAATAAAAGCTGTTGCAATGATTTTTCCATGCTGAACTGAGTTGTTCTGGGTCAAATATGAAGGCAAACCCACTTTCCTTTCAGTATTTTGCTGCAAATAGCAGAAATCAGCTCATTTGGCCTGAAAATGCTTTTAAGCGCATAAAAACTTACACTCTTGATTTCTGGCTAAATAAAAGCTGTTGCAATGATATTTCCATGCTGAACTGAGTTGTTCTGGGTCAAATATGAAGGCAAACCCACTTTCCTTTCAGTATTTTGCTGCAATTGGCAGAACAGAAACAAGCATATTTGCTCATTCGGCCTGAAAATGCTTTTAAGCGCATAAAAACTTATACTCTTGATTTGTGACTAAATAAAAGCTGTTGCAATGATATTTCCATGCTGAACTGAGTTGTTCTGGGTCAAATATGAAGGCAAACCCACTTTCCTTTCAGTATTTTGCTGCAATTGGCAGAAACAAGCATATTTGCTCATTCGGCCTGAAAATGCTTTTAAGTGCATAAAAACTTACACTCTTGATTTCTGGCTAAATAAAAGCTGTTGCAATGATATTTCCATGCTGAACTGAGTTGTTCTGGGTCAAATATGAAGGCAAACCCACTTTCCTTTCAGTATTTTGCTGCAATTGGCAGAAACAAGCATATTTGCTCATTCGGCCTGAAAATGCTTTTAAGCGCATAAAAACTTACACTCTTGATTTCTGGCTAAATAAAAGCTGTTGCAATGATATTTCCATGCTATACTGAGTTGTTCTGGGTCAAATATGAAGGCAAACCCACTTTCATTTCAGTATTTTGCTGCAATTGGCGGAAACAAGCATATTTGCTCATTCGGCCTGAAAATGCTTTTAAGCGCATAAAAACTTACACTCTTGATTTCTGGCTAAATAAAAGCTGTTGCAATGATATTTCCATGCTGAACTGAGTTGTTCTGGGTCAAATATGAAGGCAAACCCACTTTCCTTTCAGTATTTTGCTGCAATTGGCAGAAACAAGCATATTTGCTCATTCGGCCTGAAAATGCTTTTAAGCGCATAAAAACTTACACTCTTGATTTCTGGCTAAATAAAAGCTGTTGCAATGATATTTCCATGCTGAACTGAGTTGTTCTGGGTCAAATATGAAGGCAAACCCACTTTCCTTTCAGTATTTTGCTGCAATTGGCAGAAACAAGCATATTTGCTCATTCGGCCTGAAAATGCTTTTAAGCGCATAAAAACTTACACTCTTGATTTCTGGCTAAATAAAAGCTGTTGCAATGATATTTCCATGCTGAACTGAGTTGTTCTGGGTCAAATATGAAGGCAAACCCACTTTCCCTTCAGTATTTTGCTGCAAATAGCAGAAATCAGCTCATTTGGCCTGAAAATGCTTTTAAGCGCATAAAAACTTACACTCTTGATTTCTGGCTAAATAAAAGCTGTTGCAATAATATTTCTATGCTGAACTGAGTTGTTCTGGGTCAAATATGAAGGCAAACCCACTTTCCTTTCAGTATTTTGCTGCAAATAGCAGAAATCAGCTCATTTGGCCTGAAAATGCTTTTAAGCGCATAAAAACTTACACTCTTGATTTCTGGCTAAATAAAAGCTGTTGCAATGATATTTCCATGCTGAACTGAGTTGTTCTGGGTCAAATATGAAGGCAAACCCACTTTCCTTTCAGTATTTTGCTGCAATTGGCAGAAACAAGCATATTTGCTCATTCGGCCTGAAAATGCTTTTAAGTGCATAAAAACTTACACTCTTGATTTCTGGCTAAATAAAAGCTGTTGCAATGATATTTCCATGCTGAACTGAGTTGTTCTGGGTCAAATATGAAGGCAAACCCACTTTCCTTTCAGTATTTTGCTGCAATTGGCAGAAACAAGCATATTTGCTCATTCGGCCTGAAAATGCTTTTAAGCGCATAAAAACTTACACTCTTGATTTCTGGCTAAATAAAAGCTGTTGCAATGATATTTCCATGCTGAACTGAGTTGTTCTGGGTCAAATATGAAGGCAAACCCACTTTCCTTTCAGTATTTTGCTGCAATTGGCAGAAACAAGCATATTTGCTCATTCGGCCTGAAAATGCTTTTAAGCGCATAAAAACTTACACTCTTGATTTCTGGCTAAATAAAAGCTGTTGCAATGATATTTCCATGCTGAACTGAGTTGTTCTGGGTCAAATATGAAGGCAAACCCACTTTCCCTTCAGTATTTTGCTGCAAATAGCAGAAATCAGCTCATTCGGCCTGAAAATGCTTTTAAGCGCATAAAAACTTACACTCTTGATATCTGGCTAAATAAAAGCTGTTGCAATGATATTTCCATGCTGAACTGAGTTGTTCTGGGTCAAATATGAAGGCAAACCCACTTTCCTTTCAGTATTTTGCTGCAATTGGCAGAAACAAGCATATTTGCTCATTCGGCCTGAAAATGCTTTTAAGCGCATAAAAACTTACACTCTTGATTTTTGGCTAAATAAAAGCTGTTGCAATGATATTTCCATGCTGAACTGAGTTGTTCTGGGTCAAATATGAAGGCAAACCCACTTTCCCTTCAGTATTTTGCTGCAAATAGCAAAAATCAGCTCATTTGGCCTGAAAATGCTTTTAAGCGCATAAAAACTTACACTCTTGATTTCTGGCTAAATAAAAGCTGTTGCAATGATATTTCCATGCTGAACTGAGTTGTTCTGGGTCAAATATGAAGGCAAACCCACTTTCCTTTCAGTATTTTGCTGCAATTGGCAGAAACAAGCATATTTGCTCATTCGGCCTGAAAATGCTTTTAAGCGCATAAAAACGTACACTCTTGATTTCTGGCTAAATAAAAGCTGTTGCAATGATATTTCCATGCTGAACTGAGTTGTTCTGGGTCAAATATGAAGGCAAACCCACTTTCCTTTCAGTATTTTGCTGCAATTGGCAGAAACAAGCATATTTGCTCATTCGGCCTGAAAATACTTTTAAGCGCATAAAAACTTACACTCTTGATGTCTGACTAAATAAAAGTTGTTGCAATGATATTTCCATGCTGAACTGAGTTGTTCTGGGTCAAATATGAAGGCAAACCCACTTTCCCTTCAGTATTTTGCTGCAAATAGCAGAAATCAGCTCATTTGGCCTGAAAATGCTTTTAAGCGCATAAAAACTTACACTCTTGATTTCTGGCTAGATAAAAGCTGTTGCAATGATATTTCCATGCTGAACTGAGTTTTTCTGGGTCAAATATGAAGGCAAACCCACTTTCCTTTCAGTATTTTGCTGCAATTGGCAGAAACAAGCATATTTGCTCATTCGGCCTGAAAATGCTTTTAAGCGCATAAAAACTTACACTCTTGATTTCTGGCTAAATAAAAGCTGTTGCAATGATATTTCCATGCTGAACTGAGTTGTTCTGGGTCAAATATGAAGGCAAACCCACTTTCCTTTCAGTATTTTGCTGCAATTGGCAGAAACAAGCATATTTGCTCATTCGGCCTGAAAATGCTTTTAAGCGCATAAAAACTTACACTCTTGATTTCTGGCTAAATAAAAGCTGTTGCAATGATATTTCCATGCTGAACTGAGTTGTTCTGTGTCAAATATGAAGGCAAACCCACTTTCCCTTCAGTATTTTGCTGCAAATAGCAGAAATCAGCTCATTTGGCCTGAAAATGCTTTTAAGCGCATAAAAACTTACACTCTTGATTTCTGGCTAAATAAAAGCTGTTGCAATGATATTTCCATGCTGAACTGAGTTGTTCTGGGTCAAATATGAAGGCAAACCCACTTTCCCTTCAGTATTTTGCTGCAAATAGCAGAAATCAGCTCATTTGGCCTGAAAATGCTTTTAAGCGCATAAAAACTTACACTCTTGATTTCTGGCTAAATAAAAGCTGTTGCAATGATATTTCCATGCTGAACTGAGTTGTTCTGGGTCAAATATGAAGGCTAACCCACTTTCCCTTCAGTATTTTGCTGCAAATAGCAAAAATCAGCTCATTTGGCCTGAAAATGCTTTTAAGCGCATAAAAACTTACACTCTTGATTTCTGGCTAAATAAAAGCTGTTGCAATGATATTTCCATGCTGAACTGAGTTGTTCTGGGTCAAATATGAAGGCAAACCCACTTTCCTTTCAGTATTTTGCTGCAATTGGCAGAAACAAGCATATTTGCTCATTCGGCCTGAAAATGCTTTTAAGCGCATAAAAACTTACACTCTTGATTTCTGGCTAAATAAAAGCTGTTGCAATGATATTTCCATGCTGAACTGAGTTGTTCTGGGTCAAATATGAAGGCAAACCCACTTTCCTTTCAGTATTTTGCTGCAATTGGCAGAAACAAGCATATTTGCTCATTCGGACTGAAAATACTTTTAAGCGCATAAAAACTTACACTCTTGATGTCTGACTAAATAAAAGTTGTTGCAATGATATTTCCATGCTGAACTGAGTTGTTCTGGGTCAAATATGAAGGCAAACCCACTTTCCCTTCAGTATTTTGCTGCAAATAGCAGAAATCAGCTCATTTGGCCTGAAAATGCTTTTAAGCGCATAAAAACTTACACTCTTGATTTCTGGCTAGATAAAAGCTGTTGCAATGATATTTCCATGCTGAACTGAGTTGTTCTGGGTCAAATATGAAGGCAAACCCACTTTCCTTTCAGTATTTTGCTGCAAATAGCAGAAATCAGCTCATTTGGCCTGAAAATGCTTTTAAGCGCATAAAAACTTACACTCTTGATTTCTGGCTAAATAAAAGCTGTTGCAATGATATTTCCATGGTGAACTGAGTTGTTCTGGGTCAAATATGAAGGCAAACCCACTTTCCTTTCAGTATTTTGCTGCAATTGGCAGAACAGAAACAAGCATATTTGCTCATTCGGCCTGAAAATGCTTTTAAGCGCATAAAAACTTATACTCTTGATTTGTGACTAAATAAAAGCTGTTGCAATGATATTTCCATGCTGAACTGAGTTTTTCTGGGTCAAATATGAAGGCAAACCCACTTTCCTTTCAGTATTTTGCTGCAATTGGCAGAAACAAGCATATTTGCTCATTCGGCCTGAAAATGCTTTTAAGTGCATAAAAACTTACACTCTTGATTTCTGGCTAAATAAAAGCTGTTGCAATGATATTTCCATGCTGAACTGAGTTGTTCTGGGTCAAATATGAAGGCAAACCCACTTTCCTTTCAGTATTTTGCTGCAATTGGCAGAAACAAGCATATTTGCTCATTCGGCCTGAAAATGCTTTTAAGCGCATAAAAACTTACACTCTTGATTTCTGGCTAAATAAAAGCTGTTGCAATGATATTTCCATGCTATACTGAGTTGTTCTGGGTCAAATATGAAGGCAAACCCACTTTCATTTCAGTATTTTGCTGCAATTGGCGGAAACAAGCATATTTGCTCATTCGGCCTGAAAATGCTTTTAAGCGCATAAAAACTTACACTCTTGATTTCTGGCTAAATAAAAGCTGTTGCAATGATATTTCCATGCTGAACTGAGTTGTTCTGGGTCAAATATGAAGGCAAACCCACTTTCCTTTCAGTATTTTGCTGCAATTGGCAGAAACAAGCATATTTGCTCATTCGGCCTGAAAATGCTTTTAAGCGCATAAAAACTTACACTCTTGATTTCTGGCTAAATAAAAGCTGTTGCAATGATATTTCCATGCTGAACTGAGTTGTTCTGGGTCAAATATGAAGGCAAACCCACTTTCCCTTCAGTATTTTGCTGCAAATAGCAGAAATCAGCTCATTCGGCCTGAAAATGCTTTTAAGCGCATAAAAACTAACACTCTTGATATCTGGCTAAATAAAAGCTGTTGCAATGATATTTCCATGCTGAACTGAGTTGTTCTGGGTCAAATATGAAGGCAAACCCACTTTCCTTTCAGTATTTTGCTGCAATTGGCAGAAACAAGCATATTTGCTCATTCGGCCTGAAAATGCTTTTAAGCGCATAAAAACTTACACTCTTGATTTCTGGCTAAATAAAAGCTGTTGCAATGATATTTCCATGCTGAACTGAGTTGTTCTGGGTCAAATATGAAGGCAAACCCACTTTCCCTTCAGTATTTTGCTGCAAATAGCAGAAATCAGCTCATTCGGCCTGAAAATGCTTTTAAGCGCATAAAAACTTACACTCTTGATATCTGGCTAAATAAAAGCTGTTGCAATGATATTTCCATGCTGAACTGAGTTGTTCTGGGTCAAATATGAAGGCAAACCCACTTTCCTTTCAGTATTTTGCTGCAATTGGCAGAAACAAGCATATTTGCTCATTCGGCCTGAAAATGCTTTTAAGCGCATAAAAACTTACACTCTTGATTTCTGGCTAAATAAAAGCTGTTGCAATGATATTTCCATGCTGAACTGAGTTGTTCTGGGTCAAATATGAAGGCAAACCCACTTTCCCTTCAGTATTTTGCTGCAAATAGCAGAAATCAGCTCATTTGGCCTGAAAATGCTTTTAAGCGCATAAAAACTTACACTCTTGATTTCTGGCTAAATAAAAGCTGTTGCAATGATATTTCCATGCTGAACTGAGTTGTTCTGGGTCAAATATGAAGGCAAACCCACTTTCTTTTCAGTATTTTGCTGCAATTGGCAGAAACAAGCATATTTGCTCATTCGGCCTGAAAATGCTTTTAAGCGCATAAAAACTTACACTCTTGATTTCTGGCTAAATAAAAGCTGTTGCAATGATATTTCCATGCTGAACTGAGTTGTTCTGGGTCAAATATGAAGGCAAACCCACTTTCCTTTCAGTATTTTGCTGCAATTGGCAGAAACAAGCATATTTGCTCATTCGGCCTGAAAATACTTTTAAGCGCATAAAAACTTACACTCTTGATGTCTGACTAAATAAAAGTTGTTGCAATGATATTTCCATGCTGAACTGAGTTGTTCTGGGTCAAATATGAAGGCAAACCCACTTTCCCTTCAGTATTTTGCTGCAAATAGCAGAAATCAGCTCATTTGGCCTGAAAATGCTTTTAGGCGCATTAAAAACTTACACTCTTGATTTCTGGCTAGATAAAAGCTGTTGCAATGATATTTCCATGCTGAACTCAGTTTTTCTGGGTCAAATATGAAGGCAAACCCACTTTCCTTTCAGTATTTTGCTGCAATTGGCAGAAACAAGCATATTTGCTCATTCGGCCTGAAAATGCTTTTAAGCGCATAAAAACTTACACTCTTGATTTCTGGCTAAATAAAAGCTGTTGCAATGATATTTCCATGCTGAACTGAGTTGTTCTGGGTCAAATATGAAGGCAAACCCACTTTCCCTTCAGTATTTTGCTGCAAATAGCAGAAATCAGCTCATTTGGCCTGAAAATGCTTTTAAGCGCATAAAAACTTACACTCTTGATTTCTGGCTAAATAAAAGCTATTGCAATGATATTTCCATGCTGAACTGAGTTGTTCTGGGTCAAATATGAAGGCAAACCCACTTTCCTTTCAGTATTTTGCTGCAAATAGCAGAAATCAGCTCATTTGGCCTGAAAATGCTTTTAAGCGCATAAAAACTTACACTCTTGATTTCTGGCTAAATAAAAGCTGTTGCAATGATATTTCCATGCTGAACTGAGTTGTTCTGGGTCAAATATGAAGGCAAACCCACTTTCCTTTCAGTATTTTGCTGCAATTGGCAGAACAGAAACAAGCATATTTGCTCATTCGGCCTGAAAATGCTTTTAAGCGCATAAAAACTTACACTCTTGATTTCTGACTAAATAAAAGCTGTTGCAATGATATTTCCATGCTGAACTGAGTTGTTCTGGGTCAAATATGAAGGCAAACCCACTTTCCCTTCAGTATTTTGCTGCAAATAGCAGAAATCAGCTCCTTTGGCCTGAAAATGCTTTTAAGCGCATAAAAACTTACACTCTTGATTTCTGGCTAAATAAAAGCTGTTGCAATGATATTTCCATGCTGAACTCAGTTTTTCTGGGTCAAATATGAAGGCAAACCCACTTTCCTTTCAGTATTTTGCTGCAATTGGCAGAAACAAGCATATTTGCTCATTCGGCCTGAAAATGCTTTTAAGCGCATAAAAACTTACACTCTTGATTTCTGGCTAAATAAAAGCTGTTGCAATGATATTTCCATGCTGAACTGAGTTGTTCTGGATCAAATATGAAGGCAAACCCACTTTCCTTTCAGTATTTTGCTGCAATTGGCAGAAACAAGCATATTTGCTCATTCGGCCTGAAAATGCTTTTAAGCGCATAAAACCTTACACTCTTGATTTCTGGCTAAATAAAAGCTGTTGCAATGATATTTCCATGCTGAACTGAGTTGTTCTGGGTCAAATATGAAGGCAAACCCACTTTCCTTTCAGTATTTTGCTGCAATTGGCAGAAACAAGCATATTTGCTCATTCGGCCTGAAAATGCTTTTAAGCGCATAAAAACTTACACTCTTGATTTCTGGCTAAATAAAAGCTGTTGCAATGATATTTCCATGCTGAACTGAGTTGTTCTGGGTCAAATATGAAGGCAAACCCACTTTCCTTTCAGTATTTTGCTGCAATTGGCAGAAACAAGCATATTTGCTCATTCGGCCTGAAAATGCTTTTAAGCGCATAAAAACTTACACTCTTGATTTCTGGCTAGATAAAAGCTGTTGCAATGATATTTCCATGCTGAACTGAGTTGTTCTGTGTCAAATATGAAGGCAAACCCACTTTCCTTTCAGTATTTTGCTGCAATTGGCAGAAACAAGCATATTTGCTCATTTGGCCTGAAAATGCTTTTAAGCGCATAAAAACTTACACTCTTGATTTCTGGCTAAATAAAAGCTGTTGCAATGATATTTCCATGCTGAACTGAGTTGTTCTGGGTCAAATATGAAGGCAAACCCACTTTCCCTTCAGTATTTTGCTGCAAATAGCAGAAATCAGCTCATTTGGCCTGAAAATGCTTTTAAGCGCATAAAAACTTACACTCTTGATTTCTGGCAAAATAAAACCTGTTGCAATGATATTTCCATGCTGAACTGAGTTGTTCTGGGTCAAATATGAAGGCAAACCCACTTTCCTTTCAGTAATTTGCTGCAATTGGCAGAAACAAGCATATTTGCTCATTCGGCCTGAAAATGCTTTTAAGCGCATAAAAACTTACACTCTTGATTTCTGGCTAAATAAAAGCTGTTGCAATGATATTTCCATGCTGAACTGAGTTGTTCTGGGTCAAATATGAAGGCAAACCCACTTTCCTTTCAGTATTTTGCTGCAATTGGCAGAAACAAGCATATTTGCTCATTCGGCCTGAAAATACTTTTAAGCGCATAAAAACTTACACTCTTGATGTCTGACTAAATAAAAGTTGTTGCAATGATATTTCCATGCTGAACTGAGTTGTTCTGGGTCAAATATGAAGGCAAACCCACTTTCCCTTCAGTATTTTGCTGCAAATAGCAGAAATCAGCTCATTTGGCCTGAAAATGCTTTTAAGCGCATAAAAACTTACACTCTTGATTTCTGGCTAGATAAAAGCTGTTGCAATGATATTTCCATGCTGAACTGAGTTTTTCTGGGTCAAATATGAAGGCAAACCCACTTTCCTTTCAGTATTTTGCTGCAATTGGCAGAAACAAGCATATTTGCTCATTCGGCCTGAAAATGCTTTTAAGCGCATAAAATCTTACACTCTTGATTTCTGGCTAAATAAAAGCTGTTGCAATGATATTTCCATGCTGAACTGAGTTGTTCTGGGTCAAATATGAAGGCAAACCCACTTTCCTTTCAGTATTTTGCTGCAATTGGCAGAAACAAGCATATTTGCTCATTCGGCCTGAAAATGCTTTTAAGCGCATAAAAACTTACACTCTTGATTTCTGGCTAAATAAAAGCTGTTGCAATGATATTTCCATGCTGAACTGAGTTGTTCTGGGTCAAATATGAAGGCAAACCCACTTTCCCTTCAGTATTTTGCTGCAAATAGCAGAAATCAGCTCATTTGGCCTGAAAATGCTTTTAAGCGCATAAAAACTTACACTCTTGATTTCTGGCTAAATAAAAGCTGTTGCAATGATATTTCCATGCTGAACTGAGTTGTTCTGGGTCAAATATGAAGGCAAACCCACTTTCCTTTCAGTATTTTGCTGCAAATAGCAGAAATCAGCTCATTTGGCCTGAAAATGCTTTTAAGCGCATAAAAACTTACACTCTTGATTTCTGGCTAAATAAAAGCTGTTGCAATGATATTTCCATGCTGAACTGAGTTGTTCTGGGTCAAATATGAAGGCAAACCCACTTTCCTTTCAGTATTTTGCTGCAATTGGCAGAACAGAAACAAGCATATTTGCTCATTCGGCCTGAAAATGCTTTTAAGCGCATAAAAACTTACACTCTTGATTTCTGGCTAAATAAAAGCTGTTGCAATGATATTTCCATGCTGAACTGAGTTGTTCTGGGTCAAATATGAAGGCAAACCCACTTTCCCTTCAGTATTTTGCTGCAAATAGCAGAAATCAGCTCCTTTGGCCTGAAAATGCTTTTAAGCGCATAAAAACTTACACTCTTGATTTCTGGCTAAATAAAAGCTGTTGCAATGATATTTCCATGCTGAACTCAGTTTTTCTGGGTCAAATATGAAGGCAAACCCACTTTCCTTTCAGTATTTTGCTGCAATTGGCAGAAACAAGCATATTTGCTCATTCGGCCTGAAAATGCTTTTAAGCGCATAAAAACTTACACTCTTGATTTCTGGCTAAATAAAAGCTGTTGCAATGATATTTCCATGCTGAACTGAGTTGTTCTGGATCAAATATGAAGGCAAACCCATTTTCCTTTCAGTATTTTGCTGCAATTGGCAGAAACAAGCATATTTGCTTAATCGGCCTGAAAATGCTTTTAAGCGCATAAAACCTTACACTCTTGATTTCTGGCTAAATAAAAGCTGTTGCAATGATATTTCCATGCTGAACTGAGTTGTTCTGGGTCAAATATGAAGGCAAACCCACTTTCCTTTCAGTATTTTGCTGCAATTGGCAGAAACAAGCATATTTGCTCATTCGGCCTGAAAATGCTTTTAAGCGCATAAAAACTTACACTCTTGATTTCTGGCTAAATAAAAGCTGTTGCAATGATATTTCCATGCTGAACTGAGTTGTTCTGGGTCAAATATGAAGGCAAACCCACTTTCCCTTCAGTATTTTGCTGCAAATAGCAGAAATCAGCTCATTCGGCCTGAAAATGCTTTTAAGCGCATAAAAACTTACACTCTTGATATCTGGCTAAATAAAAGCTGTTGCAATGATATTTCCATGCTGAACTGAGTTGTTCTGGGTCAAATATGAAGGCAAACCCACTTTCCTTTCAGTATTTTGCTGCAATTGGCAGAAACAAGCATATTTGCTCATTCGGCCTGAAAATGCTTTTAAGCGCATAAAAACTTACACTCTTGATTTCTGGCTAAATAAAAGCTGTTGCAATGATATTTCCATGCTGAACTGAGTTGTTCTGGGTCAAATATGAAGGCAAACCCACTTTCCCTTCAGTATTTTGCTGCAAATAGCAGAAATCAGCTCATTTGGCCTGAAAATGCTTTTAGGCGCATTAAAAACTTACACTCTTGATTTCTGGCTAGATAAAAGCTGTTGCAATGATATTTCCATGCTGAACTGAGTTTTTCTGGGTCAAATATGAAGGCAAACCCACTTTCCTTTCAGTATTTTGCTGCAATTGGCAGAAACAAGCATATTTGCTCATTCGGCCTGAAAATGCTTTTAAGCGCATAAAAACTTACACTCTTGATTTCTGGCTAAATAAAAGCTGTTGCAATGATATTTCCATGCTGAACTGAGTTGTTCTGGGTCAAATATGAAGGCAAACCCACTTTCCCTTCAGTATTTTGCTGCAAATAGCAGAAATCAGCTCATTTGGCCTGAAAATGCTTTTAAGCGCATAAAAACTTACACTCTTGATTTCTGGCTAAATAAAAGCTATTGCAATGATATTTCCATGCTGAACTGAGTTGTTCTGGGTCAAATATGAAGGCAAACCCACTTTCCTTTCAGTATTTTGCTGCAAATAGCAGAAATCAGCTCATTTGGCCTGAAAATGCTTTTAAGCGCATAAAAACTTACACTCTTGATTTCTGGCTAAATAAAAGCTGTTGCAATGATATTTCCATGCTGAACTGAGTTGTTCTGGGTCAAATATGAAGGCAAACCCACTTTCCTTTCAGTATTTTGCTGCAATTGGCAGAACAGAAACAAGCATATTTGCTCATTCGGCCTGAAAATGCTTTTAAGCGCATAAAAACTTACACTCTTGATTTCTGACTAAATAAAAGCTGTTGCAATGATATTTCCATGCTGAACTGAGTTGTTCTGGGTCAAATATGAAGGCAAACCCACTTTCCCTTCAGTATTTTGCTGCAAATAGCAGAAATCAGCTCCTTTGGCCTGAAAATGCTTTTAAGCGCATAAAAACTTACACTCTTGATTTCTGGCTAAATAAAAGCTGTTGCAATGATATTTCCATGCTGAACTCAGTTTTTCTGGGTCAAATATGAAGGCAAACCCACTTTCCTTTCAGTATTTTGCTGCAATTGGCAGAAACAAGCATATTTGCTCATTCGGCCTGAAAATGCTTTTAAGCGCATAAAAACTTACACTCTTGATTTCTGGCTAAATAAAAGCTGTTGCAATGATATTTCCATGCTGAACTGAGTTGTTCTGGATCAAATATGAAGGCAAACCCACTTTCCTTTCAGTATTTTGCTGCAATTGGCAGAAACAAGCATATTTGCTCATTCGGCCTGAAAATGCTTTTAAGCGCATAAAACCTTACACTCTTGATTTCTGGCTAAATAAAAGCTGTTGCAATGATATTTCCATGCTGAACTGAGTTGTTCTGGGTCAAATATGAAGGCAAACCCACTTTCCTTTCAGTATTTTGCTGCAATTGGCAGAAACAAGCATATTTGCTCATTCGGCCTGAAAATGCTTTTAAGCGCATAAAAACTTACACTCTTGATTTCTGGCTAAATAAAAGCTGTTGCAATGATATTTCCATGCTGAACTGAGTTGTTCTGGGTCAAATATGAAGGCAAACCCACTTTCCTTTCAGTATTTTGCTGCAATTGGCAGAAACAAGCATATTTGCTCATTCGGCCTGAAAATGCTTTTAAGCGCATAAAAACTTACACTCTTGATTTCTGGCTAGATAAAAGCTGTTGCAATGATATTTCCATGCTGAACTGAGTTGTTCTGTGTCAAATATGAAGGCAAACCCACTTTCCTTTCAGTATTTTGCTGCAATTGGCAGAAACAAGCATATTTGCTCATTTGGCCTGAAAATGCTTTTAAGCGCATAAAAACTTACACTCTTGATTTCTGGCTAAATAAAAGCTGTTGCAATGATATTTCCATGCTGAACTGAGTTGTTCTGGGTCAAATATGAAGGCAAACCCACTTTCCCTTCAGTATTTTGCTGCAAATAGCAGAAATCAGCTCATTTGGCCTGAAAATGCTTTTAAGCGCATAAAAACTTACACTCTTGATTTCTGGCAAAATAAAACCTGTTGCAATGATATTTCCATGCTGAACTGAGTTGTTCTGGGTCAAATATGAAGGCAAACCCACTTTCCTTTCAGTAATTTGCTGCAATTGGCAGAAACAAGCATATTTGCTCATTCGGCCTGAAAATGCTTTTAAGCGCATAAAAACTTACACTCTTGATTTCTGGCTAAATAAAAGCTGTTGCAATGATATTTCCATGCTGAACTGAGTTGTTCTGGGTCAAATATGAAGGCAAACCCACTTTCCTTTCAGTATTTTGCTGCAATTGGCAGAAACAAGCATATTTGCTCATTCGGCCTGAAAATACTTTTAAGCGCATAAAAACTTACACTCTTGATGTCTGACTAAATAAAAGTTGTTGCAATGATATTTCCATGCTGAACTGAGTTGTTCTGGGTCAAATATGAAGGCAAACCCACTTTCCCTTCAGTATTTTGCTGCAAATAGCAGAAATCAGCTCATTTGGCCTGAAAATGCTTTTAAGCGCATAAAAACTTACACTCTTGATTTCTGGCTAGATAAAAGCTGTTGCAATGATATTTCCATGCTGAACTGAGTTTTTCTGGGTCAAATATGAAGGCAAACCCACTTTCCTTTCAGTATTTTGCTGCAATTGGCAGAAACAAGCATATTTGCTCATTCGGCCTGAAAATGCTTTTAAGCGCATAAAATCTTACACTCTTGATTTCTGGCTAAATAAAAGCTGTTGCAATGATATTTCCATGCTGAACTGAGTTGTTCTGGGTCAAATATGAAGGCAAACCCACTTTCCTTTCAGTATTTTGCTGCAATTGGCAGAAACAAGCATATTTGCTCATTCGGCCTGAAAATGCTTTTAAGCGCATAAAAACTTACACTCTTGATTTCTGGCTAAATAAAAGCTGTTGCAATGATATTTCCATGCTGAACTGAGTTGTTCTGGGTCAAATATGAAGGCAAACCCACTTTCCCTTCAGTATTTTGCTGCAAATAGCAGAAATCAGCTCATTTGGCCTGAAAATGCTTTTAAGCGCATAAAAACTTACACTCTTGATTTCTGGCTAAATAAAAGCTGTTGCAATGATATTTCCATGCTGAACTGAGTTGTTCTGGGTCAAATATGAAGGCAAACCCACTTTCCTTTCAGTATTTTGCTGCAAATAGCAGAAATCAGCTCATTTGGCCTGAAAATGCTTTTAAGCGCATAAAAACTTACACTCTTGATTTCTGGCTAAATAAAAGCTGTTGCAATGATATTTCCATGCTGAACTGAGTTGTTCTGGGTCAAATATGAAGGCAAACCCACTTTCCTTTCAGTATTTTGCTGCAATTGGCAGAACAGAAACAAGCATATTTGCTCATTCGGCCTGAAAATGCTTTTAAGCGCATAAAAACTTACACTCTTGATTTCTGGCTAAATAAAAGCTGTTGCAATGATATTTCCATGCTGAACTGAGTTGTTCTGGGTCAAATATGAAGGCAAACCCACTTTCCCTTCAGTATTTTGCTGCAAATAGCAGAAATCAGCTCCTTTGGCCTGAAAATGCTTTTAAGCGCATAAAAACTTACACTCTTGATTTCTGGCTAAATAAAAGCTGTTGCAATGATATTTCCATGCTGAACTCAGTTTTTCTGGGTCAAATATGAAGGCAAACCCACTTTCCTTTCAGTATTTTGCTGCAATTGGCAGAAACAAGCATATTTGCTCATTCGGCCTGAAAATGCTTTTAAGCGCATAAAAACTTACACTCTTGATTTCTGGCTAAATAAAAGCTGTTGCAATGATATTTCCATGCTGAACTGAGTTGTTCTGGATCAAATATGAAGGCAAACCCATTTTCCTTTCAGTATTTTGCTGCAATTGGCAGAAACAAGCATATTTGCTTAATCGGCCTGAAAATGCTTTTAAGCGCATAAAACCTTACACTCTTGATTTCTGGCTAAATAAAAGCTGTTGCAATGATATTTCCATGCTGAACTGAGTTGTTCTGGGTCAAATATGAAGGCAAACCCACTTTCCTTTCAGTATTTTGCTGCAATTGGCAGAAACAAGCATATTTGCTCATTCGGCCTGAAAATGCTTTTAAGCGCATAAAAACTTACACTCTTGATTTCTGACTAAATAAAAGCTGTTGCAATGATATTTCCATGCTGAACTGAGTTGTTCTGGGTCAAATATGAAGGCAAACCCACTTTCCTTTCAGTATTTTGCTGCAATTGGCAGAAACAAGCATATTTGCTCATTCGGCCTGAAAATGCTTTTAAGCGCATAAAAACTTACACTCTTGATTTCTGGCTAAATAAAAGCTGTTGCAATGATATTTCCATGCTGAACTGAGTTGTTCTGGGTCAAATATGAAGGCAAACCCACTTTCCCTTCAGTATTTTGCTGCAAATAGCAGAAATCAGCTCATTTGGCCTGAAAATGCTTTTAAGCGCATAAAAACTTACACTCTTGATTTCTGGCTAAATAAAAGCTGTTGCAATGATATTTCCATGCTGAACTGAGTTGTTCTGGGTCAAATATGAAGGCAAACCCACTTTCCCTTCAGTATTTTGCTGCAAATAGCAGAAATCAGCTCATTTGGCCTGAAAATGCTTTTAAGCGCTTAAAAACTTACACTGTTGATTTCTGGCTAAATAAAAGCTGTTGCAATGATATTTCCATGCTGAACTGAGTTGTTCTGTGTCAAATATGAAGGCAAACCCACTTTCCTTTCAGTATTTTGCTGCAATTGGCAGAAAAAAGCATATTTGATCATTCGGCCTGAAAATGCTTTTAAGCGCATAAAAACTTACACTCTTGATTTCTGGCTAAATAAAAGCTGTTGCAATGATATTTCCATGCTGAACTGAGTTGTTCTGGGTCAAATATGAAGTCAAACCCACTTTCCTTTCAGTATTTTGCTGCAATAGGCAGAAACAAGCATATTTGCTCATTCGGCCTGAAAATGCTTTTAAGCGCATAAAAACTTACACTCTTGATTTCTGGCTAAATAAAAGCTGTTGCAATGATATTTCCATGCTGAACTGAGTTGTTCTGGGTCAAATATGAAGGCAAACCCACTTTCCCTTCAGTATTTTGCTGCAAATAGCAGAAATCAGCTCATTTGGCCTGAAAATGCTTTTAAGCGCATAAAAACTTACACTCTTGATTTCTGGCTAAATAAAAGCTGTTGCAATGATATTTCCATGCTGAACTGAGTTGTTCTGGGTCAAATATGAAGGCAAACCCACTTTCCCTTCAGTATTTTGCTGCAAATAGCAGAAATCAGCTCATTTGGCCTGAAAATGCTTTTAAGCGCATAAAAACTTACACTCTTGATTTCTGGCTAAATAAAAGCTGTTGCAATGATATTTCCATGCTGAACTGAGTTGTTCTGGGTCAAATATGAAGGCAAACCCACTTTCCCTTCAGTATTTTGCTGCAATTGGCAGAAACAAGCATATTTGCTCATTCGGCCTGAAAATGCTTTTAAGCGCATAAAAACTTACACTCTTGATTTCTGGCTAAATAAAAGCTGTTGCAATGATATTTCCATGCTGAACTGAGTTGTTCTGGGTCAAATATGAAGGCAAACCCACTTTCCCTTCAGTATTTTGCTGCAAATAGCAGAAATCAGCTCATTTGGCCTGAAAATGCTTTTAAGCGCATAAAAACTTACACTCTTGATTTCTGGCTAAATAAAAGCTGTTGCAATGATATTTCCATGCTGAACTGAGTTGTTCTGGGTCAAATATGAAGGCAAACCCACTTTCCCTTCAGTATTTTGCTGCAATTGGCAGAAACAAGCATATTTGCTCATTCGGCCTGAAAATGCTTTTAAGCGCATAAAAACTTACACTCTTGATTTCTGGCTAAATAAAAGCTGTTGCAATGATATTTCCATGCTGAACTGAGTTGTTCTGGGTCAAATATGAAGGCAAACCCACTTTCCCTGCAGTATTTTGCTGCAAATAGCAGAAATCAGCTCATTTGGCCTGAAAATGCTTTTAAGCGCATAAAAACTTACACTCTTGATTTCTGGCTAAATAAAAGCTGTTGCAATGATATTTCCATGCTGAACTGAGTTGGTCTGGGTCAAATATGAAGGCAAACCCACTTTCCTTTCAGTATTTTGCTGCAATTGGCAGAAACAAGCATATTTGCTCATTCGGCCTGAAAATGCTTTTAAGCGCATAAAAACTTACACTCTTGATTTCTGGCTAAATAAAAGCTGTTGCAATGATATTTCCATGCTGAACTGAGTTGTTCTGGGTCAAATATGAAGGCAAACCCACTTTCCTTTCAGTATTTTGCTGCAATTGGCAGAAACAAGCATATTTGCTCATTCGGCCTGAAAATGCTTTTAAGCGCATAAAAACTTACACTCTTGATTTCTGACTAAATAAAAGCTGTTGCAATGATATTTCCATGCTGAACTGAGTTGTTCTGGGTCAAATATGAAGGCAAACCCACTTTCCTTTCAGTATTTTGCTGCAATTGGCAGAAACAAGCATATTTGCTCATTCGGCCTGAAAATGCTTTTAAGCGCATAAAAACTTACACTCTTGATTTCTGGCTAAATAAAAGCTGTTGCAATGATATTTCCATGCTGAACTGAGTTGTTCTGGGTCAAATATGAAGGCAAACCCACTTTCCTTTCAGTATTTTGCTGCAATTGGCAGAAACAAGCATATTTGCTCATTCGGCCTGAAAATACTTTTAAGCGCATAAAAACTTACACTCTTGATTTCTGGCTAAATAAAAGCTGTTGCAATGATATTTCCATGCTGAACTGAGTTGTTCTGGGTCAAATATGAAGGCAAACCCACTTTCCTTTCAGTATTTTGCTGCAATTGGCAGAAACAAGCATATTTGCTCATTCGGCCTGAAAATGCTTTTAAGCACATAAAAACTTACACTCTTGATTTCTGGCTAAATAAAAGCTGTTGCAATGATATTTCCATGCTGAACTGAGTTGTTCTGGGTCAAATATGAAGGCAAACCCACTTTCCCTTCAGTATTTTGCTGCAAATAGCAGAAATCAGCTCATTCGGCCTGAAAATGCTTTTAAGCGCATAAAAACTTACACTCTTGATTTCTGGCTAAATAAAAGCTGTTGCAATGATATTTCCATGCTGAACTGAGTTTTTCTGGGTCAAATATGAAGGCAAACCCACTTTCCTTTCAGTATTTTGCTGCAAATAGCAGAAATCAGCTCATTTGGCCTGAAAATGCTTTTAAGCGCATAAAAACTTACACTCTTGATTTCTGGCTAAATAAAAGCTGTTGCAATGATATTTCCATGCTGAACTGAGTTGTTCTGGGTCAAATATGAAGGCAAACCCACTTTCCTTTCAGTATTTTGCTGCAATTGGCAGAACAGAAACAAGCATATTTGCTCATTCGGCCTGAAAATGCTTTTAAGCGCATAAAAACTTACACTCTTGATTTCTGGCTAAATAAAAGCTGTTGCAATGATATTTCCATGCTGAACTGAGTTGTTCTGGGTCAAATATGAAGGCAAACCCACTTTCCTTTCAGTATTTTGCTGCAATTGGCAGAAACAAGCATATTTGCTCATTCGGCCTGAAAATGCTTTTAAGTGCATAAAAACTTACACTCTTGATTTCTGGCTAAATAAAAGCTGTTGCAATGATATTTCCATGCTGAACTGAGTTGTTCTGGGTCAAATATGAAGGCAAACCCACTTTCCTTTCAGTATTTTGCTGCAATTGGCAGAAACAAGCATATTTGCTCATTCGGCCTGAAAATGCTTTTAAGCGCATAAAAACTTACACTCTTGATTTCTGGCTAAATAAAAGCTGTTGCAATGATATTTCCATGCTGAACTGAGTTGTTCTGGGTCAAATATGAAGGCAAACCCACATTCCTTTCAGTATTTTGCTGCAATTGGCAGAAACAAGCATATTTGCTCATTCGGCCTGAAAATGCTTTTAAGCGCATAAAAACTTACACTCTTGATTTCTGGCTAAATAAAAGCTGTTGCAATGATATTTCCATGCTGAACTGAGTTGTTCTGGGTCAAATATGAAGGCAAACCCACTTTCCCTTCAGTATTTTGCTGCAAATAGCAGAAATCAGCTCATTTGGCCTGAAAATGCTTTTAAGCGCATAAAAACTTACACTCTTGATTTCTGGCTAAATAAAAGCTGTGGCAATGATATTTCCATGCTGAACTGAGTTGTTCTGGGTCAAATATGAAGGCAAACCCACTTTCCTTTCAGTATTTTGCTGCAATTGGTAGAAACAAGCATATTTGCTCATTCGGCCTGAAAATGCTTTTAAGCGCATAAAAACTTACACTCTTGATTTCTGGCTAAATAAAAGCTGTTGCAATGATATTTCCATGCTGAACTGAGTTGTTCTGGGTCAAATATGAAGACAAACCCACTTTCCCTTCAGTATTTTGCTGCAAATAGCAGAAATCAGCTCATTTGGCCTGAAAATGCTTTTAAGCGCATAAAAACTTACACTCTTGATTTCTGGCTAAATAAAAGCTGTTGCAATGATATTTCCATGCTGAACTGAGTTGTTCTGGGTCAAATATGAAGGCAAACCCACTTTCCTTTCAGTATTTTGCTGCAAATAGCAGAAATCAGCTCATTTGGCCTGAAAATGCTTTTAAGCGCATAAAAACTTACACTCTTGATTTCTGGCTAAATAAAAGCTGTTGCAATGATATTTCCATGCTGAACTGAGTTGTTCTGGGTCAAATATGAAGGCAAACCCACTTTCCTTTCAGTATTTTGCTGCAATTGGCAGAACAGAAACAAGCATATTTGCTCATTCGGCCTGAAAATGCTTTTAAGCGCATAAAAACTTACACTCTTGATTTCTGGCTAAATAAAAGCTGTTGCAATGATATTTCCATGCTGAACTGAGTTGTTCTGGGTCAAATATGAAGGCAAACCCACTTTCCTTTCAGTATTTTGCTGCAATTGGCAGAAACAAGCATATTTGCTCATTCGGCCTGAAAATGCTTTTAAGTGCATAAAAACTTACACTCTTGATTTCTGGCTAAATAAAAGCTGTTGCAATGATATTTCCATGCTGAACTGAGTTGTTCTGGGTCAAATATGAAGGCAAACCCACTTTCCTTTCAGTATTTTGCTGCAATTGGCAGAAACAAGCATATTTGCTCATTCGGCCTGAAAATGCTTTTAAGCGCATAAAAACTTACACTCTTGATTTCTGGCTAAATAAAAGCTGTTGCAATGATATTTCCATGCTGAACTGAGTTGTTCTGGGTCAAATATGAAGGCAAACCCACTTTCCCTTCAGTATTTTGCTGCAAATAGCAGAAATCAGCTCATTTGGCCTGAAAATGCTTTTAAGCGCATAAAAACTTACACTCTTGATTTCTGGCTAAATAAAAGCTGTTGCAATGATATTTCCATGCTGAACTGAGTTGTTCTGGGTCAAATATGAAGGCAAACCCACTTTCCCTTCAGTATTTTGCTGCAAATAGCAGAAATCAGCTCATTTGGCCTGAAAATGCTTTTAAGCGCATAAAAACTTACACTCTTGATTTCTGGCTAAATAAAAGCTGTTGCAATGATATTTCCATGCTGAACTGAGTTGTTCTGGGTCAAATATGAAGGCAAACCCACTTTCCCTTCAGTATTTTGCTGCAAATAGCAGAAATCAGCTCATTTGGCCTGAAAATGCTTTTAAGCGCATAAAAACTTACACTCTTGATTTCTGGCTAAATAAAAGCTGTTGCAATGATATTTCCATGCTGAACTGAGTTGTTCTGGGTCAAATATGAAGGCAAACCCACTTTCCTTTCAGTATTTTGCTGCAATTGGCAGAAAAAAGCATATTTGCTCATTCGGCCTGAAAATGCTTTTAAGCGCATAAAAACTTACACTCTTGATTTCTGGCTAAATAAAAGCTGTTGCAATGATATTTCCATGCTGAACTGAGTTGTTCTGGGTCAAATATGAAGGCAAACCCACTTTCCTTTCAGTATTTTGCTGCAATTGGCAGAAACAAGCATATTTGCTCATTCGGCCTGAAAATGCTTTTAAGCGCATAAAAACTTACACTCTTGATTTCTGGCTAAATAAAAGCTGTTGCAATGATATTTCCATGCTGAACTGAGTTGTTCTGGGTCAAATATGAAGGCAAACCCACTTTCCCTTCAGTATTTTGCTGCAAATAGCAGAAATCAGCTCATTTGGCCTGAAAATGCTTTTAAGCGCATAAAAACTTACACTCTTGATTTCTGGCTAAATAAAAGCTGTTGCAATGATATTTCCATGCTGAACTGAGTTGTTCTGGGTCAAATATGAAGGCAAACCCACTTTCCCTTCAGTATTTTGCTGCAAATAGCAGAAATCAGCTCATTTGGCCTGAAAATGCTTTTAAGCGCATAAAAACTTACACTCTTGATTTCTGGCTAAATAAAAGCTGTTGCAATGATATTTCCATGCTGAACTGAGTTGTTCTGGGTCAAATATGAAGGCAAACCCACTTTCCCTTCAGTATTTTGCTGCAAATAGCAGAAATCAGCTCATTTGGCCTGAAAATGCTTTTAAGCGCATAAAAACTTACACTCTTGATTTCTGGCTAAATAAAAGCTGTTGCAATGATATTTCCATGCTGAACTGAGTTGTTCTGGGTCAAATATGAAGGCAAACCCACTTTCCCTTCAGTATTTTGCTGCAAATAGCAGAAATCAGCTCATTTGGCCTGAAAATGCTTTTAAGCGCATAAAAACTTACACTCTTGATTTCTGGCTAAATAAAAGCTGTTGCAATGATATTTCAATGCTGAACTGAGTTGTTCTGGGTCAAATATGAAGGCAAACCCACTTTCCCTTCAGTATTTTGCTGCAAATAGCAGAAATAAGCTCATTTGGCCTGAAAATGCTTTTAAGCGCATAAAAACTTACACTCTTGATATCTGGCTAAATAAAAGCTGTTGCAATGATATTTCCATGCTGAACTGAGTTGTTCTGGGTCAAATATGAAGGCAAACCCACTTTCCCTTCAGTATTTTGCTGCAATTGGCAGAAACAAGCATATTTGCTCATTCGGCATGAAAATGCTTTTAAGCGCATAAAAACTTACACTCTTGATTTCTGGCTAAATAAAAGCTGTTGCAATGATATTTCCATGCTGAACTGAGTTGTTCTGGGTCAAATATGAAGGCAAACCCACTTTCCCTTCAGTATTTTGCTGCAAATAGCAGAAATCAGCTCATTTGGCCTGAAAATGCTTTTAAGCGCATAAAAACTTACACTCTTGATTTCTGGCTAAATAAAAGCTGTGGCAATGATATTTCCATGCTGAACTGAGTTGTTCTGGGTCAAATATGAAGGCAAACCCACTTTCCTTTCAGTATTTTGCTGCAATTGGCAGAAACAAGCATATTTGCTCATTCGGCCTGAAAATGCTTTTAAGCGCATAAAAACTTACACTCTTGATTTCTGGCTAAATAAAAGCTGTTGCAATGATATTTCCATGCTGAACTGAGTTGTTCTGGGTCAAATATGAAGGCAAACCCACTTTCCTTTCAGTATTTTGCTGCAATTGGCAGAAACAAGCATATTTGCTCATTCGGCCTGAAAATGCTTTTAAGCACATAAAAACTTACACTCTTGATTTCTGGCTAAATAAAAGCTGTTGCAATGATATTTCCATGCTGAACTGAGTTGTTCTGGGTCAAATATGAAGGCAAACCCACTTTCCCTTCAGTATTTTGCTGCAAATAGCAGAAATCAGCTCATTTGGCCTGAAAATGCTTTTAAGCGCATAAAAACTTACACTCTTGATTTCTGGCTAAATAAAAGCTGTTGCAATGATATTTCCATGCTGAACTGAGTTGTTCTGGGTCAAATATGAAGGCAAACCCACTTTCCCTTCAGTATTTTGCTGCAAATAGCAGAAATCAGCTCATTTGGCCTGAAAATGCTTTTAAGCGCATAAAAACTTACACTCTTGATTTCTGGCTAAATAAAAGCTGTTGCAATGATATTTCCATACTGAAATGAGTTGTTCTGGGTCAAATATGAAGGCAAACCCACTTTCCCTTCAGTATTTTGCTGCAAAAAGCAGAAATCAGCTCATTTGGCCTGAAAATTCTTTTAAGCGCATAAAAACTTACACTCTTGATTTCTGGCTAAATAAAAGCTGTTGCAATGATATTTCCATGCTGAACTGAGTTGTTCTGGGTCAAATATGAAGGCAAACCCACTTTCCTTTCAGTATTTTGCTGCAATTGGCAGAACAGAAACAAGCATATTTGCTCATTCGGCCTGAAAATGCTTTTAAGCGCATAAAAACTTACACTCTTGATTTCTGGCTAAATAAAAGCTGTTGCAATGATATTTCCATGCTGAACTGAGTTGTTCTGGGTCAAATATGAAGGCAAACCCACTTTCCTTTCAGTATTTTGCTGCAATTGGCAGAAACAAGCATATTTGCTCATTCGGCCTGAAAATGCTTTTAAGTGCATAAAAACTTACACTCTTGATTTCTGGCTAAATAAAAGCTGTTGCAATGATATTTCCATGCTGAACTGAGTTGTTCTGGGTCAAATATGAAGGCAAACCCACATTCCTTTCAGTATTTTGCTGCAATTGGCAGAAACAAGCATATTTGCTCATTCGGCCTGAAAATGCATTTAAGCGCATAAAAACTTACACTCTTGATTTCTGGCTAAATAAAAGCTGTTGCAATGATATTTCCATGCTGAACTGAGTTGTTCTGGGTCAAATATGAAGGCAAACCCACTTTCCTTTCAGTATTTTGCTGCAATTGGCAGAAACAAGCATATTTGCTCATTCGGCCTGAAAATGCTTTTAAGCGCATAAAAACTTACACTCTTGATTTCTGGCTAAATAAAAGCTGTTGCAATGATATTTCCATGCTGAACTGAGTTGTTCTGGGTCAAATATGAAGGCAAACCCACTTTCCTTTCAGTATTTTGCTGCAATTGGCAGAAAAAAGCATATTTGATCATTCGGCCTGAAAATGCTTTTAAGCGCATAAAAACTTACACTCTTGATTTCTGGCTAAATAAAAGCTGTTGCAATGATATTTCCATGCTGAACTGAGTTGTTCTGGGTCAAATATGAAGGCAAACCCACTTTCCTTTCAGTATTTTGCTGCAATTGGCAGAAACAAGCATATTTGCTCATTCGGCCTGAAAATGCTTTTAAGCGCATAAAAACTTACACTCTTGATTTCTGGCTAAATAAAAGCTGTTGCAATGATATTTCCATGCTGAACTGAGTTGTTCTGGGTCAAATATGAAGGCAAACCCACTTTCCCTTCAGTATTTTGCTGCAAATAGCAGAAATCAGCTCATTTGGCCTGAAAATGCTTTTAAGCGCATAAAAACTTACACTCTTGATTTCTGGCTAAATAAAAGCTGTTGCAATGATATTTCCATGCTGAACTGAGTTGTTCTCGGTCAAATATGAAGGCAAACCCACTTTCCCTTCAGTATTTTGCTGCAAATAGCAGAAATCAGCTCATTTGGCCTGAAAATGCTTTTAAGCGCATAAAACTTACACTCTTGATTTCTGGCTAAATAAAAGCTGTTGCAATGATATTTCCATGCTGAACTGAGTTGTTCTGGGTCAAATATGAAGGCAAACCCACTTTCCCTTCAGTATTTTGCTGCAAATAGCAGAAATCAGCTCATTTGGCCTGAAAATGCTTTTAAGCGCATAAAAACTTACACTCTTGATTTCTGGCTAAATAAAAGCTGTTGCAATGATATTTCCATGCTGAACTGAGTTGTTCTGGGTCAAATATGAAGGCAAACCCACTTTCCCTTCAGTATTTTGCTGCAAATAGCAGAAATCAGCTCATTTGGCCTGAAAATGCTTTTAAGCGCTTAAAAACTTACACTCTTGATTTCTGGCTAAATAAAAGCTGTTGCAATGATATTTCCATGCTGAACTGAGTTGTTCTGGGTCAAATATGAAGGCAAACCCACTTTCCTTTCAGTATTTTGCTGCAATTGGCAGAAAAAAGCATATTTGCTCATTCGGCCTGAAAATGCTTTTAAGCGCATAAAAACTTACACTCTCGATTTCTGGCTAAATAAAAGCTGTTGCAATGATATTTCCATGCTGAACTGAGTTGTTCTGGGTCAAATATGAAGTCAAACCCACTTTCCTTTCAGTATTTTGCTGCAATTGGCAGAAACAAGCATATTTGCTCATTCGGCCTGAAAATGCTTTTAAGCGCATAAAAACTTACACTCTTGATTTCTGGCTAAATAAAAGCTGTTGCAATGATATTTCCATGCTGAACTGAGTTGTTCTGGGTCAAATATGAAGGCAAACCCACTTTCCCTTCAGTATTTTGCTGCAAATAGCAGAAATCAGCTCATTTGGCCTGAAAATGCTTTTAAGCGCATAAAAACTTACACTCTTGATTTCTGGCTAAATAAAAGCTGTTGCAATGATATTTCCATGCTGAACTGAGTTGTTCTGGGTCAAATATGAAGGCAAACCCACTTTCCCTTCAGTATTTTGCTGCAAATAGCAGAAATCAGCTCATTTGGCCTGAAAATGCTTTTAAGCGCATAAAAACTTACACTCTTGATTTCTGGCTAAATAAAAGCTGTTGCAATGATATTTCCATGCTGAACTGAGTTGTTCTGGGTCAAATATGAAGGCAAACCCACTTTCCCTTCAGTATTTTGCTGCAAATAGCAGAAATCAGCTCATTTGGCCTGAAAATGCTTTTAAGCGCATAAAAACTTACACTCTTGATTTCTGGCTAAATAAAAGCTGTTGCAATGATATTTCCATGCTGAACTGAGTTGTTCTGGGTCAAATATGAAGGCAAACCCACTTTCCCTTCAGTATTTTGCTGCAAATAGCAGAAATCAGCTCATTTGGCCTGAAAATGCTTTTAAGCGCATAAAAACTTACACTCTTGATTTCTGGCTAAATAAAAGCTGTTGCAATGATATTTCCATGCTGAACTGAGTTGTTCTGGGTCAAATATGAAGGCAAACCCACTTTCCTTTCAGTATTTTGCTGCAATTGGCAGAACAGAAACAAGCATATTTGCTCATTCGGCCTGAAAATGCTTTTAAGCGCATAAAAACTTACACTCTTGATTTCTGGCTAAATAAAAGCTGTTGCAATGATATTTCCATGCTGAACTGAGTTGTTCTGGGTCAAATATGAAGGCAAACCCACTTTCCTTTCAGTATTTTGCTGCAATTGGCAGAAACAAGCATATTTGCTCATTCGGCCTGAAAATGCTTTTAAGTGCATAAAAACTTACACTCTTGATTTCTGGCTAAATAAAAGCTGTTGCAATGATATTTCCATGCTGAACTGAGTTGTTCTGGGTCAAATATGAAGGCAAACCCACTTTCCTTTCAGTATTTTGCTGCAATTGGCAGAAACAAGCATATTTGCTCATTCGGCCTGAAAATGCTTTTAAGCGCATAAAAACTTACACTCTTGATTTCTGGCTAAATAAAAGCTGTTGCAATGATATTTCAATGCTGAACTGAGTTGTTCTGGGTCAAATATGAAGGCAAACCCACTTTCCCTTCAGTATTTTGCTGCAAATAGCAGAAATAAGCTCTTTTGGCCTGAAAATGCTGTTAAGCGCATAAAAACTTACACTCTTGATATCTGGCTAAATAAAAGCTGTTGCAATGATATTTCCATACTGAACTGAGTTGTTCTGGGTCAAATATGAAGGCAAACCCACTTTCCCTTCAGTATTTTGCTGCAAATAGCAGAAATCAGCTCATTTGGCCTGAAAATGCTTTTAAGCGCATAAAAACTTACACTCTTGATTTCTGGCTAAATAAAAGCTGTTGCAATGATATTTCCATGCTGAACTGAGTTGTTCTGGCTCAAATATGAAGGCAAACCCACTTTCCTTTCAGTATTTTGCTGCAATTGGCAGAAACAAGCATATTTGCTCATTCGGCCTGAAAATGCTTTTAAGCGCATAAAAACTTACACTCTTGGTTTCTGGCTAAATAAAAGCTGTTGCAATGATATTTCCATGCTGAACTGAGTTGTTCTGGGTCAAATATGAAGGCAAACCCACTTTCCTTTCAGTATTTTGCTGCAATTGGCAGAAACAAGCATATTTGCTCATTCAGCCTGAAAATGCTTTTAAGCGCATAAAAACTTACACTCTTGATTTCTGGCTAAATAAAAGCTGTTGCAATGATATTTCCATGCTGAACTGAGTTGTTCTGGGTCAAATATGAAGGCAAACCCACTTTCCCTTCAGTATTTTGCTACAAATAGCAGAAATCAGCTCATTTGGCCTGAAAATGCTTTTAAGCGCATAAAAACTTACACTCTTGATTTCTGGCTAAATAAAAGCTGTTGCAATGATATTTCCATGCTGAACTGAGTTGTTCTGGGTCAAATATGAAGGCAAACCCACTTTCCTTTCAGTATTTTGCTGCAAATAGCAGAAACAAGCATATTTGCTCATTCGGCCTGAAAATGCTTTTAAGCGCATAAAAACTTACACTCTTGATTTCTGGCTAAATAAAAGCTGTTGCAATGATATTTCCATGCTGAACTGAGTTGTTCTGGGTCAAATATGAAGGCAAACCCACTTTCCATTCAGTATTTTGCTGCAATTGGCAGAAACAAGCATATTTGCTCATTCGGCCTGAAAATGCTTTTAAGAACAAGAAAACTTACACTCTTGATTTCTGGCTAAATAAAAGCTGTTGCAATGATATTTCCATGCTGAACTGAGTTGTTCTGGGTCAAATATGAAGGCAAACCCACTTTCCCTTCAGTATTTTGCTGCAAATAGCAGAAATCAGCTCATTTGGCCTGAAAATGCTTTTAAGCGCATAAAAACTTACACTCTTGATTTCTGGCTAAATAAAAGCTGTTGCAATGATATTTCCATGCTGAACTGAGTTGTTCTGGGTCAAATATGAAGGCAAACCCACTTTCCCTTCAGTATTTTGCTGCAAATAGCAGAAATCAGCTCATTTGGCCTGAAAATGCTTTTAAGCGCATAAAAACTTACACTCTTGATTTCTGGCTAAATAAAAGCTGTTGCAATGATATTTCCATGCTGAACTGAGTTGTTCTGGGTCAAATATGAAGGCAAACCCACTTTCCTTTCAGTATTTTGCTGCAATTGGCAGAAACAAGCATATTTGCTCATTCGGCCTGAAAATGCTTTTAAGCGCATAAAAACTTACACTCTTGATTTCTGGCTAAATAAAAGCTGTTGCAATGATATTTCCATGCTGAACTGAGTTGTTCTGGGTCAAATATGAAGGCAAACCCACTTTCCTTTCAGTATTTTGCTGCAATTGGCAGAAACAAGCATATTTGCTCATTCGGCCTGAAAATGCTTTTAAGCGCAAGAAAACTTACACTCTTGATTTCTGGCTAAATAAAACCTGTTGCAATGATATTTCCATGCTGAACTGAGTTGTTCTGGGTCAAATATGAAGGAAAACCCACTTTCCTTTCAGTATTTTGCTGCAATTGGCAGAAATAAGCATATTTGCTTTTTCGGCCTGAAAATGCTATGAAGCGCATAAAAACTTACACTCTTGATTTCTGGCTAAATAAAAGCTGTTGCAATAATATTTCCATTATGAACCGAGTTGTTCTGGGTCAAATATGAAGACAAACCCACTTTCCCTTCAGTATTTTTCTGCAATTGGCAGGAACAAGCATATTTGCTCATTCGGCCTGAAAATGCTTTTAAGCGCATAAAAACTTTTACTCTTGTTTTCTGGCTAAATAAAAGCTGTTGCAATGATATTTCCATGCTGAACTAAGTTTTTTGAGGTCAAATATGAAGGCAAACACACTTTCCCTTCAGTATTTTGCTGCAATTGGCAGGAACAAGCATATTTGCTCATTCGGCCTGAAAATGCTTTTAAGCGCATAAAAACTTACACTCTTGATTTCTGGCTAAATAAAGCTGTTGCAATGATATTTCCATGCTGAACTGAGTCCTTCGGGGTCAAATATGAAGGCACACCCACTTTACTTTCAGTATTTTGCTGCAATTGGCAAAAACAAGCATATTTGCTCGTACGGCCTGAAAATGCTGTTAAGCGCATAAAAACTTACACTCTTGATTTCTGGCATTTAAAAGCTGTTGCAAAGATATTTCCATGCTGAACTGAGTCCTTCGGGGTCAAATATG